>NW_005054330.1:2232297-2267869 GCF_000277835.1 Geospiza fortis | reverse complement strand
ACTTCTGCTTCAGACCTGAAGAAGGGCTTGTCTGTTTCTCCAGCTACAGCAGTTTGTCCAATAAAAGATTGTCTAGGTACCTCACCTCTTCTATAACCTTTCCTGAGAAAGCTTTTTACTGACATCTCAATGGTAGGCAAAGTGAGAAAAGGATAAAGCTACAGCTACTGACTTTTAGAGGAAATAATTGCACAATCAATGTTAGGTGAAAAAAAAAAAGGTCAGGATTAAGCTAGCAGGGCTTCAAATCCAAGAGCTGGCTTGTGGTTAAACATTATCATCAAGAGACAGTGACAGGTCTGTCCTCTGAGTGAAGTATCAAACCCCTGACCTCATCCTCAGCTGCACCCAAGGCCATCCCTGCTACACTGAACATCTTCCTTATTTTAACTCTGGTTTTCATAATCATGAGCCACATGTGATAACAACTCTATTTGTCCATAAAACAGGATTAGTCTTATCAGCCCTCCTTTGAATCTAATTGATGTGATAATACTGGCAGCAGGTTTTGTCTCATCACCTATAAAGGTAAGAAAGAAACCAGGATGACTGGGAGCAGCACACAGCACCAATGCTTTTTGCTTCTCCCACAAAAGAAGCACTGGCAGAAATTTCACTGAGCTCATGTGAAACTTAAGGGAGGAGTAAATGAATTGCTCTTTTATCATGTCTTATTAAGAATCCTCAGTATATAATCCATTCTTCAAATTATGCTCTGTTGAAACAGTCAGATAATCATATTAAAAAGGTGAATGGAAGAGGAGAGCAGCACAGTTAGTACCTGTCACTTTAGTAAAAGCAGATGTAGGCATGCATAATACATTTGTTTCTTAACCAGGACTCTAAAATAGTGTCTTTTAGAGCCTTACATTTCACTAAGTAATACCATGTACTGTGATAACACACTGTAACATTCCTCAAACTGCTGTCACAAATGAAAACTAGAGCTCTTAAATATTGAAGAAAAAACTGGCTACTGTACTGCAGTGGCATTTCTTCAGTCCCCCACCCCAGATCATGGCAATATGGGGAGGCAGCAAGGCACTGGGGGAGAGAAAAGAGCTCACAAAAGGTCACATGTATGCAATGGTACCATGGAGAAAGCACTTCCAGTCATTTGAAAACAGAAATTTTGAAGATGGAATAAAATATCTTCACCTTTTATTGATATACAAATATCAAACAGTAAAATACATCTACATAATATGTATTATGCAGCTTTATTTTTATCACAGGGTTCTTCTTGCTGAATGCACACACTGCTTTGCCTCTGCTGTCATGATTTATTTTATCACCCCAAAACCCCATACAAGGGAATCTTTTGTCTGCCATCTGACAAGCTACAGGCTCTATTTATTTCACACTACAGCAAACAAGGATGTTGTGCTGTTCCTCCATCCAGGAGACCCAGGCTGAGCTTTGTGACTCTCTAGTCTCTTCTCATTTCTGCATTTCTCCATGTGAGCACCTGCCATGGTCCTGCTGACTGCTCTTTGATGCTCAGCACAAAGGGTCACCAAGTGACTTCACCCTTCTTGCCTCTCCCCAAAGATGACTTCAGTCAGAGCCTCTACCCAGCTGGCTAATGAAGAGCTGCTTTGCACTGAGGTGCTGGATCTTTTTAACAAGAAAACACATTCAAGCCTTACACATTGGCTAAAACTCTACTTACTGTGCAATGCCACAGCTCTCACTGTGTAAGTGAGGATTTTATAATGTGATTTCTCAGAACATCTGGTCCAGGAAGCAAGTGTACTTTCCAGTGCTTACAGGAATGTTCTGACACCAAAGTGAAAAACAAGCATTCCCTTATAAAAGTTAAGGACTCCCCAGATTTTAAAATTTCTCACTTTGCATGTTCCATCCCGGCTTTCCTTATGTCTTTGCACCTTCCAGCAGCAGAGTTCCCTCTCCCACACTTTGATTCTGACTGAGGCAGCACTTGCTTCTTATCCTACTTCAAGAACTTTCTTTAAATGATTACTGAATCATGAAATATCATTTCTGCCAGTCCTGAGTACTTCACTGTAGTGTTCCCACCAGATTTGCTTATCAAAGGTCATAAACCTTACACTGCTGCTAATAACAGCAGCAGCTCTGTGCTATTGTTCTGTCAAATTTCTGTATGCAGCTGCTGGCTGCAGTTAAACTCCTGATCCCATTTACAGTAGACAACAATGTGATACCATTTCACCTGGAAACAGCTGTTCAAGTGCTGATGTTTTGGGGCAACTTTTTTTTTTTTTAATTTTTATTTAGCTTATTTCTCTTTCCCGAAGAAAAAGCTTCTTTAGTTACAGCTCTGAAGTGGGAGTCTGGACTTTTGGTTCCTGTTCCAGTGCTGCTCAAATCACAAATTTCCATGCTAAGAACCTGTGGTTGTAGCACTAAGGTTATCTACATACAGAACATATGCATTACCACGTAGATTTGACATGTGCAAGTATACCTATGTGAACTCAGACACACAAAGCTGCCAGGTTAGGAACAAAGCTATTTGTCTTTTTTGTCTAAATCATTGACAAACCTCCTTAAGAAGTCACCAGTAAGACAAGTAAGCTAATCAGTCCACTGCTAGTATTAAGTCTAAAACAATCTCCAGCTGAAATGTGATTAATCCATGCATGACAGCTTAAAGGTCAAAGCTAGAATGCAGAGCTTCTTGACTGCAAAGAAAGAACTGACTTATTTTTATCTCTTCTTTAAAAATTACAGCAGCCATGAAGTGGCTCAAGGAGCAGAGTAATGAACGTCATAAACCTGCCTCATAAAAATGGCATTCATGCAGTAATACAGCAGGTCAGATGAGCAGGGAACATTTCATTAAAAATTCCCCTTCTTGCCTACCCAAGAGAGACTTAAAACTAATCATATAAAATGGCTGAGTGACACCATTAACGAGCATTAATATTTTAAAGCTTTAATAGTACAACAGAGCTAGGCTGTTACATCAAAATTATACAACCTTATTAGACAGTGCACTTGGCTGCATTGTACTTGAACTGTCACTACCCCTGATTGGAAATATTAAGGTGGCCATGAACCACAGCACAAATACCTTGTTGACTGTCCATACTTGGAAGGTTTGGTAGTTTCCTCACATAAGCCAAATTCTGGATGATTTTGTGAAGAACAAGCTGATTTATCTTACCCATACCAAAGGAGGGAGACCTTTACTGTGAGAAATGAGAAAGGCTGCTTTCAGAAAGCTGTTAATTTTAAAAGGTCCTGATTAGAATCCAGATTCTTGTGACCTGGATTACAGTTTTGCACAAAATCAGCACAAGCACGTGAGTAGAAAAACACCTAAACTATCCTTCAGCAAGATGTGAAAGGGAAGATTGGAGAAAGCAGAGAGACTAGAATATCAGACAATGTCACCCATATCACTCTCCTGGGGACAGCTAAGGATGTAGTTGACAAGGTCAACTAAAACCTTCATTGGGGATACCTGTGGTCACACACAGTAATTTTGTGAGTTACAACCAGTCACTTCACAAACAACAATTTCCAGCTTTGCCTCTTTTCCTTGTGGCAAGATCAAATCTCAATCATAGATTCTGGACATGAAACACACGGAAGGGAAGAAGAAGAGATACAGACAAATAGAAGATTTAAAAGAAGTAATTTATCAGTATTTTATGAGTAGTGCAGACCCTATGAAACCTCTCAAATGTATGAAATGCTCAGTGCCTCCATTGGTGCTCTCTTCCATGATGTTGCACTTCTAAGCACACACAGAGCCAGTGGCAACTAGCACTGCTCCCCTTTAAACTTTAATGACTTGTAGGACAGTAATTAACCAACTGTGACCAATAACAGAGCCTTACCCTGCAGCCTTAGCAAGCATCCTACTTTAGGATCATCTGAAAGATCAGCAAAGTTATCATTTAAGAGAACCTCTTAATTACTCTGGCATTATAATGAATGTTTCTGATAGGCACCCAGCTGTTTTGTTTCCTCTTGCACAGAGGCAGAGAAATGAATTGCTCAACAACTGCCTGAGTGATAAGACACTGGTATTCTAAAGATTGAAGAGATAATGTTGATGACTGTGAGCTATTTCCCTCTCCTAAATGCTATAATTTTAGTGAGCAATTCAAGAAGGGATTTCTCAAACAAAAGAGAAATGGAAGAGTTGGCTCAGTGTTGGTTACTTAGGCAATGTTTATAGTAAATTGATGCTGTGATTTTCAAGGAGAAAAGAGATTTAAGAAAACTGCAGTAATCCAGTACTTGACAGCCTTGTCTTTGCTAAATACTGCGCATAATTTTCATCAGCACAGCTTTCTACACTTCATGAATGTGGAATTTGAAATAAATACTAATATCTGACATCTATGAATGCTGTTTGGCTCAGGTAACAAATTTTCTTGGCCATATGTAATTACAGATTACCAGTTCTTGAGTCTTTTGAAGCAATTTCATCTAACAGCACCCCTCTCAAAATGCAGGAGCATCTGACAACATGACAATTCATGGGATCAAGCAATAAAATGATAGAAAACCAAAGATGCTGCAAGAGACCTTTCCTCAAAACAGAGGAGACAATAAAACCAGGAAATGGGTAGCAGTAAAAGTGGGTTAAGGGCTTATATTCAGTCCCATATTTTCAGCACACACCTGTGGCAGCCTCACAAAATTCTATTCCTTTGCTCATCCAGAGCAGGTAAGTTGGACACATACACGTAATGCTGCAATATTTTTGTCTTCTGTTGCCAAATCATGAGCATTAACATCAGTCTTAGTTGAGACCAGCTGGCTGGGCCATACATTTTCAGCTCAATACACTGATTGGAAAAAAACTTACAGCAATGATGTATCACTGTGACGTATGAGCAGGCACTGCATGGCAGAGAAGGAGAGAATCCATCATTTTGTGTCTAACAGCTTTGACACTGCTCAAAGACCACGGTCAGCAACAGACCTTCCTGAATTACAATGATGCTGCTCAACTGGAGAGAATCAAACAGCAAAAATAATTAGGGAACTGAAGCAATCTCTCCATGACTTATGACAGAATGAAGTGAACGAGAAGGCCTCGACAGCAACAGCCATGCAAAAATGCCACGCTGGAGGGGAAGTGTGTTGTCATTAAATCATGGTAAGAAAAACTACAACTAACAATATACTGAAACATAGCCACCTAAAGAGGGGAAACATTAAATCTGTTATTCTGGCTTGTCTGCAATGGAAAAATACTAAGATTCATTAAATAAATTACTATTTAGAGCAACTGCAGGAGTTCAGTAACCTTCCCAGGGGAATGCAGAAAGGCTGCTGCTGCTTTGGCCACCAGCAGCCAGGCTGCATGAACAGAGCTGGGCACAGTCTGATCACCTGCAGTGGGACAAACTTAGACAAACTGTCTTTTCCATCTCTATTTTCCACCATCATTTGAAATTCAAATCTGACCTGCCTGTAAATAACCTCTCTCCCAGCTAGAAAATAAAAAATCATAGAAAACAGAACTTTTCATTTATGACTGCTTTAGGATTCAGACTCCCCTGGGCTTTGTGTACTTGGTTACACAAGAAAGCTGCAAAAGCAAAGAGAAACTGCCGCTAAGTGAGCTGACAGTAGCTCCACTCAAACGTCAAAAGGAACATAATTGATAGGACTGTTTGGAAGCATACAGGCTTGAGAAGTATCTTTGACAACTGAAACTGTGCTAGAAATATGTAGTAATTTGCCAGATAGAGTTTACAACCCATAATCATTTCAGAAGTTCCTCTTTTTCAACAGAGCCTGACTGAAAATTAGTACAAGACCCGCAGGGAGCAAACATCCATTATTAGTAGCACATAAGTGTAGGGTAATTGCCACAAAGCAGGAGCATGGCTGCTTTGAACTGCTAGAGGGGATGAGGCAGGTGGGTAGGACACCTGAATTCAGGAACCAGTGCAAAATGCCTGGCTTTAAATATGACATTTCAGCCCCTGCCAGGCTTGCCCTGTGTCACTGATGGATTTGCTAAGCAGCTGCTCCTCACATTTCTCCCCCACACCTCCAGGGTCTCTATGCCTCGACTGGTAAAGAAGAAATGGGAAATCAAAAAGAGAGCAAAGGGGCAGCAGAGAAAACAGGCAAACATAAAAATGCCAGGGCTTTTATCGAGTGTGCAGACTTAGGGAATCATGGCATCTCACAGACTGCTCTGGAGGGCAGGGATGTGGTTTCAATCAGCCTCAGCAGACTCTGCTCGTCACACAAATGCAGAGTAATTTCAAATGTTGTCACGGGGGCACAGTCTTCCTTGCTCTTTAAAATACTTACAGAATGATACAGGAAAAGAAATCTTTCTCTATCCTCTTTTTGCTTCTTAAAGTACTCATCAGGTTAACAAAGGAAAGATGTACTTCAATCTGATGTACACCCTCAAAAGGAGTAAAAAAAAGAAGGGAGAGAAAGTCATCACAGCCCTGCTGCTGTTAACCAGGTCCAATTTATGCCATTTCCAGCTTAAGCCTGTGTTTTATACCACGTATTCTGAAAGGCCCTCAACACCTCCACTTCCCAATTTCACCTTTGCTTCTCTTGCTTTGTTCCTAAACCAAGTGACAAGAAAACACAAGGATGGTTTCAGTGATAGAATCATTATGGATGGTATTGCTTAAAAAAAAAAAAAAAAAGCACTGAACTGTTCACTTGCCTGAATAATTACTGAGGATGAAGAATCCCCTTTGTGGGATCTGTTCTCTGAGGTGGTGAGGACAGGAGGCAGAGACAGTCTATCAATCAAGTCAGACAGAAAGTGTCTGTCCTTTTTTATTCAAAAAGGATTTTGCATTTCCAAGTGTGTTGCTCCAGTGTAATGAAACCAGCGGCTGCGAGCTCCCATGTAGCACTTCAGCTCTGTGCAAGGACATGCAAAGCCTTCCAGCCTTTTACACAATTTATTTCTTTATCTAATAAATCAAGTCAGGCCTTTTTGAGTAAAGCATCACTCCTTGTGAAGGAGTGAAGAACCGCCTCATTTGACAGTGCAAGGAAGGGGAAAAAACCTAATGGGGGAGCCAGCTTCATTTCAAGGTGACACTAAGCAGAGAAGGAGGAGAGGCAGCAGATTGGTATTCTGTGAGGCTCCACGCAGGCGTTGGACAAGAGATTCCTCTGAATTGAGGGAGTCTCACTCCATTAATTCAAAAACCGATTGAGGTGGAGGGAAAGTAGAGCAATATGCATTATGTATTTGTTACAAAACTATTGTGTCAAAGCAATATTTAGTGGTAAATTATGGCACTATCAGGAGTAGGATGCCACATACATAAATCAATTTGTCTCCTCTGCTGGCAGGAGTGTGACAAAAAGATAAGAGCTCATCAGTGCCATTATTTCCCTGGGCTGGAGGAGGAGAAAGGACGAGGGGGTGGGGAAGAGCTGCTGGGAGAGCCCAACATGCCAGTGATTGTAAGTGACAAAAGGAGAAGGGCCTTTAACTTTGAGAAGCAGAGTTAAGATGCTATCGCCAAGTTAAAACAAAGAAACCAAACCCCCACAATGGGAAGGTTTACAAATAAACTTGACTCTTCCCCACAGGAGAGGGAAGGGGAGGACAGAGACAAGACTACTCAGTCATCCTCATTTATTTTCCTAAAGTCAGCTTGAAAAATTGATAAAAATTGGAACAATAATATTTTCTGTGGCAGAAGGATGAAATAAAAAGAGGCTTTATTAGAATAAAGGGAAGTACAACTAGCGGCCTGCTAAATGGTAATTACGCCTTTATGGAAACATCCTGTTAATTACTAGGTCATTTTTTGTTTTACAATTGAGTTGTCAATTTGCAGTTAATTTAGGCCATGCCAGTCTAATAGCTATTTACAGATCACACAATTGCCTATACGGGAGGAGCATGTGGCCTCCGGGCAACAGATGCCATTTTGGGAGAGCTGGAGGTAAAGTATCATTGAGCAAATGCAAGCCATCAACCCAAGGCGGCTCCAGAGGGGGGACACGGCACAATAACAATAAACACAGCGACTGCAGTGACAGAGAGGCTTCTTCACTTTGCTCAGTGCTCAGTTTATGGTAATCAGATAGAGCAGCATGGTAGAGAAGCTATTAAATAAAATCATAATTATCCCTCTCTTTAACAGCACCAAGCAGTTGTTTGCTCTTCTCTAAACATAACACATCTGAAGTTGCAAACCCAAAATAAGGGCACTAAAAGCTACTGAGACATCACCACAATCTGTGGGGATCTTTGCAAAAGCTTGGCCCTGAGACAGGTGGCAGCATCATACTCCTGGCACCTGCTTGGCACAGGTGCCTTCACACAGGGGTAATGGGCACAGAGCAACGGGATGAGAGCCAGAGATGTGGCTGAGAGGTGACAGCTGAAATGGCTCAGAACTGCCAGCCAGGTCACCATGAAAGCCTGGGCCAAATGACCAATTTGCCACAGTACCAGGGAGCATCACTATCACTGAGCTCTTGGCTGCAGAATGAAGTGTACATAAAGTATCTCCTGAAATTGCTTTCCTCTCTGAAAATACAAAGATTCTTGAGGCATCCATAGGGACTACATCTACAAGCCATTTAGAAATGTAAAATACAATACTCAATGCTTTCCAACAGGCTCATTCCTCTGTCCCCAAATACAGCTTTACATATTTCAAAGGATAAATCACTACCCTGTGTCCATGTAATGACTGTAAACAAAAAAGCTCCTTATTGTCTCGTCATAAACTTCAAGGAAGCCCAAGAGTTCCTCCAGATGTTCCTTTCCTCAATGTCTTTGAAGGACAATGGAAACATGGAAACACGTTTTATTGCTCAGTCCCAGCCTTCAATTTTTCAGGAATTTAAGACAAGTGAAGTGAGATGGTTTCTCGCCAACATCTGTTTGAATAAAAGGGATCTCACGCACCACATTTCACATGGAGAACTTTGCCTAAGACCTCCTGAGGTGCTGTCATGTATATTAAAAGTTAAAGCCCTGGTTTTGTTTGATAAAGTGAAGTAAGGGGCTCTATTCTTAGTAACATGTTGAGGCAACAACATGAATAGTCTTGACAAGCTGTTCTACTTCCAGCTTAGTCCAAAGCATGATATCAACTTCCCATAATAACTACAAATGGAAGTAATGAAGGGCAGAGAGGAAAAATACAAAATAAAATACAACAAACAACTCAAGCAGATTAGCAGGCACTTTATGAAATTATCAGTTTGCAACAGTATAAACAATTTTAAGTCAATTTATAAAAATATTCCCAGAAGGCAATCAAGTAAATCAGGTAATTATATCCTGTAAAGGGAGATAACATCAGGAAAATTAGAAACACTTCTGCACATAAATCAGAGGAAGGAAAGCCTTCACACTTCATTTACTCATTATCACATTTTATGTATTTCTTTGCAGAAGACAGGGAGCTGGCATGGTTAATGTTGGCTGCTGGGTGCCCCAATTATCATCTGTACTTATGGAAATGGCTTGAGGTCAGCTTACATAATGTTGTCAATCAACAAAACATGGAAAAATTGACAGACATGATGGAAGAAAGTGACAAGACTTTATTCCATAGGAATAGGAATTTACACTGTGAATACTGACATTGGGAGAGAGGCTGGGAGTGCAAATTAGAGCCTTGATGAGGCAGGATTGAAAATACCCAAGGTTTTGGAGGAGCTTGGGATCTCAGACTCCTAATTTCACTTCAAGTCCTGTCAGCAGCACCTGCACTATGTCATTTTGCTCCCTCTACCCTCAGTCAATCATGGCACATCTCCACATCTTTCAGCAACCATAACCATGGGGAATTTCTGTTTCTCTTCTCACCAGGAAAAGAACATCAGTGTCATGTATCTAAAATGTAGCTCTCCACTCAGCTGAGCTGCTAAGCATCTATTTAAAGTTAGGTACACGCTTAAATTTCATTAAAATTAACAGCACTTAAAGTGCCTGAAGCCAAGAATGTTTTAAGTGCTTTGTTGAATAAGAATGTACTTAAGCAAATGCTTAAATGCTTCTATGAATTGGTGTCAAACTTATATTAAATCACAGTCCTTGCTGTTTTTATATCAGAATGTCACAAGTCATGAAGAAGAGAGAGTGTTTAACCAAATCTTCCATTTTTTTTCCTTAGGATACCTAAGAGCTGTCCTATTTCCTGCTGCAAGCAAAATATATAAGAAATGTCAATGGGGAATTACTAGTTGCTGAAGCATCTCTAAGATATTATGGCAGATAAGCCTTTTAGTAGTTAATATTCCTCCCCAGCCACATCCCTGCTTTATAGATTATAATTTCTCTTTAATAAAGGAAAACCCTAAATCCCGCAGCTTCAGCTGGAGATGGATTTTCATTTATTTGGTTGCAAGAAACCAAATTAAGAAAATTACTTTCTAACTAATTTTATAGTGCTAAAGAACATCTGATCATATGCTGGGGAAAAGCTTCAAGCTTTCTGGACGAAGCCGTTAAGACATGAGTAATAATTGGAAATTTACTGTGCATAAATCTTGATGAAATTAAACTGCATTTAAGTATGTTCTATAAAAACCAGGTCAAATGGCAAATGACAAATGCCCTGTGTCACTTGGTGCAGGGAAAGGTATCGCAGAAAATCAGAATAACTAATTCTTCCAAGCACTAAGCACAGGCAAAACCCTATTTTTCTTTGTGTACAAGAAATCTAAGCATTAGATTGCTTGGATTATTTTATTTCTTTATTTCTTTATTCTATTTCTTTATTTATTTTAAGTTGCTTAGATATTTTTCTCTGTCATTCCTGACTCATGCTCAGCTCTGGAGGGAGATGGCTGGAGCTGCACATGGCACAGGAGGGCAGGAGACACAGCCTCCCTAACAACATCCTCACTGTGATTACCCAGTGCTCACAGACCTCAGCAAACCAGCCCAAGTGCTCTTCACACAGAGCTAGGACTTAGTTACATCAAAATTATTCCACAATCATTCTCATAGCTTGGTCCAGACTCTTAACTGGTGTGAGCAAGAGACAAGACAGCTCAGTCATCCCAGTTGCTGACCTGCCCTACTGTACAAAGCCCAAAATCTCCCAAGGATTCCCATATAACTTGTAGATAATGCACAGGTGCAGTGCAAACCAAAACCCAATCATTCATGGCAGATGTTTAAAGTAATAACTAAAAAGGAGAAGCTCCTGCTCGACTCCCATGGACTAGGATTTTATTGACACATGCAAAGCACTATCACTACAAAACAAATATTCTGAACACAGACATCTCTCTCCTTAAGAGAACAAAAAATAGTTACATTTTTAGAAAGGACAAAAAGATAATTCAATCATGAGCTACCATCCTTCTAAAGACTGTCACAGTACGTTAAAATGATAGAAAACTACAAATGTGATAATCAAATGTTTTTGTAAGTTAATAATTTCAGCTTACAGGACTGATTTTTCACTGGTGAAAGCTGCCACACTCAGTTGAAATCAATGGAGCTATGACAATTTACTCCAGCTAAAGGTCTGGCCCGTTGGTTTTTGAAATTTAAGCTGAATTGGAGGAAGAAAGCATAAATTTACAAGCAAAAAAGATTGAGAGAGGCAATGAACCATCCTGACCTTTACTTTCCAAGTCACACACCAGAGAGCACAGCCCAGAATAAGGCAATAGGGAAGAACCTGTGCTCTTCATTTACTCCACTTGCACAGACTGCATCATCAACCTCAGCTCAGCATTAAGTTACAAAGGCATCTTTCTAGAAATCCCCAGTCAGGACGATAGAAGTCAGGACATGGGAATACCAGAAAATGAAAGAGAGGGCATGGGGGAAGAAAATCAACTACCAGCATGAGACACACCTGCATTTTGATGGAAAAAACAATGAAGCTGTGACCTGCACCTTCTTCACTGATGGACTGAGGGCAGAGAAAGGACAGGCCAAGGACATGGCTCAGATACTGACCTGGGCTTTGTTTCCTGCAGCCCTACTGCCAACCCAGGCCTGGAGCTGAGCTGCAGGGGAGGGAAGAAGGCTTGGCAAATTCTGGGGACAAAGCTCAGACTTCAGCATGAAACAAAAATATTCTAAGTTAGCATGAAAGGGAAGGTAATTCCCAAGGAAAACATTCACACTGTCCTTTTATGAGATTATGCAGCAAGTATCTACTCGTAGGTATGTGTTAAATACCATTTGTTTTTCCTTCACAATATGTTGCATTTACTCCTGTGCAGTTAAAAACAAAAACCCTGCTGATCCAAACCTTTTCAAGTAATGTCTGTTGTGTTTCTTGTTGCTAGTACTTGTCCAGTAATACTTTGCCATAGCAATTAGGCAAATTTGTAATGCAAAGTGTCTAAAAACCCCACGGAGACTGGCCCAGAGCCCTGTCCCTGCTCTCACAGCAGCTTGGGTGCCCACGCAACTGCAAGGCATTATTATTATTTTAATCTAGAGAAAAGGAAGATAGGACTGATGCTATTGATCAGCCCAACAGACCATCAAGACCTACCAGATACATCTCCTGCTAATCTGTAATTTCTGGTTCACAGGAAGGTAACTGCACATGACGTATGTGCCATTCATCTCTGATAATGTGCTGAGAATAATTAGCTCGTGACATTTCTTTGTTCCAACTTATCTTTGTGTCTCTGCCTATCTCTATTTCCTTTTCTGAGACATCCTTTTAGACTATCCTATTTCTGATATTTATTTGCCATGAGCACACCATTGGCAGGCATTGTTAACTTTAAGGCACCAAGAAGAAAGAGCTCTGTGCTATCTGAATTATTTGTCGTATTTCTTGGCTGAATGTGGGTGTTTAAAAAAATATATTTCAGAGCATCAAATAGGAGAGAGAAGGATGAGTTACCTGAAAAGACTTTAAAAGGGGTTTGGGATTTAGTAACATCTGCTCACAAGGAGACTGCAGATCTTTTAGGGAAAGTTGGAAAGCAGCAGCCAAGCCTGTGAATTGCACATTATACCCTCGTGAATACAGACAGCTTTGTGGAAACAGAACATCCTGTCAGCACGGCTATTTGACAGCCTCAGGTAGCACTTGCTAACAAGGATAAGCTTTATTTATTTATTTTCACAGAAACTCATTTTTGTGATTACTCCAAACCAAAGTGAGATTTTGGGATTGAGTTTGAGAACTATTATCAAGTGCTGCACAAATGCAGGGACTCTTCCTGGAAGGTCACGGCTCAGTGAAACAGGGAACCAATTATACACCTGCTCCCACAGTGTGTGCTCAGGCTACACAGACATACAATGACAGTTTCTTCCTGTAAAGATTGTGGGGAAATCAGATCTGGGAACAGAAATCACCATGCCTTTAGACAAACAGGGCGGCAGTTCCCTGACCGAACTGTTCAAGTCTTGTTTTCTTTAGGGGAAAGGATGGGCCCTGCAGCTTCCCCTGGGGTCAGTGCTGCTGCAGACCCAGGAGAGAAGGAATACAGAGCTCTTGCTGTACCAACGAGAAAATGGCTCCTGCTTCAGACTGAAACGTGTCTTGGTGACATGAAACAGCAGCTCTCACTGCCTTCTGCCCAATTATTCATCAGCACCTACCACCAACCGAGCTGGTCAAAGGCTGCCTCCGACTGTTTGTTGTCCTCCAAGAAGTCAGCAGCAGGGTGCTGCTTTTACACTCCAGGTTAGGTTTCCTCTCCCATCTGGCCTCTGCTATGTCTTCAGAGAGAAGATTTCATTTACAGGCTCTCTGCCACGAAGGAAGGAAACAGCCTGCTACTTCTGTTCTCTGCAGGGATGATGATACAGCATGCCTGCATGCCTGCTCCCTAACTGTCTGCTATGCCTTTGTGGCACACACAGAAAAAGCCTATTGACTGCCACTGCCTAGTAAAAATACTCAAGAGAAAAACAACTCTCTTTTTCTCCCATGAATATGCTGCTCTTGAGTTCCCACTTGGATTCAGATTGGTATTTTCAGAGGCAGCACACTGGCATGGCCAATGGGAACGGAGAAATACAGGACTCCCTGTTACTTGCAATTCAGCTTTGTATGGAAGAGATGAACATCAGTTTTTCCTTGTTTTCTCCTCAGTCATCAAGTCCAAGGGACTCCATCATGGTCAAGAAGACAGCAAATGCTGCTGCTCATTCTTTTTCATGCCTGGTTCTTATTTCCTCTGAAAAACACTTTTAATCAGCATGCTGCAACTCAGTACCCTGGATAGGAGGAAGGGGAGGAAAGAAGATCTCTCACCAATGAGGGTTTCATGCATGTGGCACAGGCCCATCACAGATCTCCTAAGGAACTGGCACGACCTCCCTGTGGACATCAGACAGCTGTGATGCCATTTTCAGTTCAAAGTGTGTGAAACTCTCCCCTCAGCTACAGCTTCCCATGGCTCTGATCCACAGAGCCAAATTCACATATGCATCCTGCTCCATTTAAGACAAAGGGATTTTAATGATTAAAGTTGTGAGAATGCAGCAAAGGATGTTAATCATTTTCCCAAGAACCTGAGCCAGAAAATCTAACTTTTATGGTTTGAATTCAGGTCTGGGCTTGTGGATTTTTTTTTAGCCCTCCCTCAGGCCTGAAACCCTCAAACAGTCCTGTTATCCTCAGCTGAGCCGAGGCGCCTGCTGTAAGCCATCAGTTCCCTCCCTCCTCCTTCCACTTCCACTGTCTCCGTTTAATCGCACCAAATCCCTTTGGCACTTGCCTCAGGGTAGTACATAACTCTGCAGGAATTCCATTGTCATGTAGCATTAATTTAATGTCCACTTATTACAAAGTGTTATGGAGAAATAATACACTGCTCCTGGATGAATTAGAAACCTGCCTGCATAAGGAAGATGCCGTTTTGCAAGGTGCTGCCTATTGTTCAGCATCTTCGGCTCCGCAGAAGGAAAGTGCTGCTTGTTTTGACAAGCAACTGAAATTTCTGCTTGCTGCTTTAACAGCAATGTTTTAACTGTCATTCTGCAAGGATAGAAATGTTCTGTAGTTCAAAACACACTTTTCAAGGATTGATTTGGACACACTTACTTGCCTGGTTTTATATCTATCTATCTATCTATCTATCTATCTATCTATCTATCTATCTATCTATCTATCTATCTATCTATCTTTAAATGTCAAATTAGCTTGCAAGTTTAATTTTCTTGCCCTGGATGAGAAAGGATTTTAGGGCACAGGACCCAGCAGCACTTTAGACCAGACTGTTACATGACTAAAGGGCAGCCTGCAGCTCTCAGTTTGATTTTCCTTTAAAAGACAGCTCACACCATCCCATTTTAATAAATGTACTTAGTTACAACAGGTAACTGGGAGAGTATATAGCTGTGCTAGAGGATAATTATGTACTGATACAGTGGTGTACTTAAACTAAAATGCTTTATTCTGAAGGGGAGCACAAGGCTCAGAGAGGGCCCCTGGACGAGAAAGGGAGCAGGGTTTGCCTGGCAGACACAGGGCTGTGACCCTGAGCCTTCCCAGCTGTGAGTCCATGGCTCTAGGAGCAGGAGAGCTCGCACCTCACCCACAGCTAGCCAGGAACATCCTCAGATGCAACTCTTTCTCTGCTGGCAGAAATGCAGCTGCCCACTCAGTGGGTGCACATCCACCTTTGAGAGCTGTAAGAACTGCCCTGGATCATCATTTCTGGACCAGATTTGATATGTACTGGAGGTTATTTGGTTCCTGGATGACACTGATGTTAACTTCTCATCTGTGCTCCATCTGCACTGGCACAAGAAAAGCAGATCCTTCTATAACCATAAGCAAACAATTATTAAAGATCCTAATGTCTTTGGCAGCCAGGAACGACAGGATTACCAGTGGAAGTTCAGCAGAACTGAACAGGACAACGCAGTCCTAAACAACACAGGACACAAAAATTCACACAAGTGTGATCGTTCCACACTGCCACAATCAACACAATTACTAAAAGCAACAGGAACACAGAAATAACCAAATCCACAGGCAACAGTCTAAATAAATACAACTGAGGGAGCACTGAAGTTGCTGGAAAAATGCTCCTTTATCCTGTATTTTCCGGTTTTCATTTGCAATATTGGCAACAATGTGAATTTCACAACAACAGGCAGGAGACTCTGATCCTGCCAGTTAGAGGACTTTCATTTTTGATGCTGTGAGATATAATCAAGACACAAGTTTTTTGCATTAAGATGCCCGAGTTTGAAAGCTGGAAGCGCTTTTTAAAGCAAAAGTCTTTTAATAATCAGCATTTCAGGACGTCACGGGATGAAGAACAATAATCACACAGCAAACTCACCACGCTGGCTTCCAGGGTCTCCCCTTGAGCCTATCAACTCCTTGGTTTAGTCTCAAAGCTATGCAACAGAAATGAAAAACTACGAAGAGAAGCAGGATCTAATTTAATGTCAATTTGTATTTAACCCCATGGGTCAGTGCAGAGGAGGGGAGACTGCAGGCATCACCCACTGGGACATAGCAGAGCACGAGTAATGCAGCATCTGTTCACAGCAGGGATATGTGGCTTTGGTGGCACTTAAGTAATTTTGCTTCCAAAAAACTAGGAATAATTTTTTGTCTTGTTCCAAAGATCATCATTTCACACATAATTTTAAGGTGTTTTAACTTAATGAAGTCAATGGTGTGAATAATTAAAGTTACCTGACAAAAGAGAAATTCAAAACCACTTTCCTCCCAAGTCTGAAGCAGTTACAGGATATTAATTAAAAAGTAACCAGAGGAAAAAAAAATGCATTACTCTCAGATAAAACTCCCTGAATATGAAGGGCTGAAGTGTAACTAAGAAGATCCAGGCAAGACAAGAGAGGTAGCTCCTTCCAGTTTCTCCAGAATAGTTTTTGGACAATAAAAGGGAGTGTTGGAAATGCAGTGCCTGCAACTTTGCTGATGCCGTGACAGGGACAAAGAGCATATGTCTGTTTAGCTTGAACGAAGGCTCTCTACAGACTGATGGGAAATAGATGGTTGTCTGAACAATTAATTCAGGGGCAATCATGACCAAACCTGCTGCCAAAGTTAAAGCAGAATGAGACAGACACTCAGCCTCTCTCAGCACTCCCCTACTGATCATTTTGCTGGGTAGATGCAATTCCCCTGCTCCACAGCCACAGCAGAGAGCAGAGCATGGAGAGATGATGATTGACCCATGGCATGGGGACAATCCCATACCATGGAGCCTGTCTCTGCCACCTGCCACAGCCTCTTCTTGCTGGTGCACCAGCTTTCCTCTAACTTAGGCACTTGACCATGGAAATAAATTCCTGCCCAGATCCCTGCCAGGTCTGATGGCAGCACAGCTATCCCGGTGCACTGGCTGCATCCCAGCAGCACACTGAGCCTGGGCAAAGCCCAGTCCTGGGGGAAGGCAGGGGCATCTGGGGAGGCTTTCAGGCTCACACAGCAGCAGGATTTTGAAAGAGTGCCTAGGCTGACAGCTTCAGATGCTCACTGACAACTTACAGTGGCGTATGGCAACAATCCACCAGCACGAACCCGATGTTGCAAGTTATCACAACTATTTAGAGATGAGTGGCAGCCAGGAGAGCTCCCAGCAGAAGGGAGGAGGTAAGGGAAGGTTCTACAATGAGAGAGAAAACACAAGATGGGGAAACAGAAAAGGAAAACAAAAAGCTATTCCAGTCTGTTTTATCTCCTCTGTTATGACTGTTACCTCTAAAATGCAGCAGGCTGTCAGAGACTCATAACTTACTGGGTCTGATGGAACTGAGGGAGATCTGTGTAAGTCACCAGGGTATGTGCACACAAACTGCTGAGGACCAACAGCTCTGCTTGATCCCAGCTACATGGGAGAATACTATCACAGGGAAGGAGGTACTGTTTGGGGCTTGATCCTGTTTTAAACTGATGAGACAGATTCACCCTAAAGACCCACCCAAAACATTTCAGGAGTCCTTCTCCATTTGGCTTTTGCTATCACTGAGTAAAACAACCCACACAGGAGCAGGAGTGAACTGGAGAAGCAGTGAAGCTGATGGCAGTGGCTCTGGCCAGCAGCCAGGGAGACGAGCTCTCTGTCTCACCTTACCAATTTTCTGCTGTTATTGCAGGACTCTCTACATCACACATGCCTTGTGCTCCACCAGTTGTACCTTGGCAACACAGAATTCACACCCTTTTTAAAGGTCAGTCTCTAATAGTGCAGCTGCGCAGCTGTAACTGTAGTGGTGCACAGAAGGTCCACAGCGTTCTCCAAAGAGAGTAAATAGCAGCCAAAACTAAATATTTCAGAGTTCAAAATAAATTATCTTCTTCCATACTCACTGGGCTACAGTCCAGTAAAGTCTTTTTCAACTTGAATTCAATACAAGACTCTGCAGTGGTTTTTTCAGCACATCTTGAAAGCACACGGGTACTTGCCAGAGTACTCTGCTCCCATACATTCCCTGTGCAATAATTTCTTTCTAGTATAGATCACCCCATGAATGTATTTTTCAGCGCTACAAGGCAAGATTCTGATCTCAGTCACGCTGCTGTAAATCTGTTATAATTCCACAATCTAGCCTTTAGCATTTTTAATTTCTAAGAATGCCACTGGGGTATATTTACTTCCTATTTTCTACAGCCTGTTAGGTGAGAATTATAGTCATGTTGTCCAAAGCACACTCTAATCTTATATGCATCCATTAGTGGCTAAAGAAAAAATAATCAGACTGTCCAATCAGGCTAACAGATAACACACAAGCCATCATTTACCTGTTATCCCTTTCTGCAATACTGTGATTTCCACTTGGCCCCAGGGTAATATACTATCGGTATTAGCAATTTTCCTTGTAAATTAATCAGAACCACCTAGCAAATAATTACAAACTTCTCTTCCAAATCTATTATCTTCAAGTTTAAATGTGGGCAGATGGTAGGCCTTAGGGCATGTTTTATTCCAGGTATGGAATTAATTGATGATTTCTCACATTATAAACAGAGAACTTCAAATTATTGTTGAACCTCTAATTTTTTCCCTCTCATCCTATTAATGTTCATCCTAGGTAAATGTCTGCCAGCAATGAAATGTGCATTTTAAATACCTGGCCAATTTTGCTACAGGTGTGAGAATCACAAGGTTCCTTCTCACCAAAACACTGATATTCAGAGCTTCTCTGTAACACTCATCCATTGATGGGTAAAAATTAATTTATTCCTCAGGCTGCCTGCCTTTGAGTGGAGTTGGACACTTTTCTAAATAGGACTTTGACATGCACAGTAGTTTCAAAATATAAATAGTCTAAGACATTTGGGTTTGAAAATAAATTTTTCCTTCAAATTGATACCCTAGAGCTGAAAACGGATTAGTTATTAATTAAGCTTTCAATGAGCACAGGATCTCTGGAAGCCGAGAGGGGAACTCATGGAATACCTGGTCCAACACACACATGGAATATCTGACCTTTATGATTTAGGAGGCCTCTTCTCATTAAGCCAACAAACTGAGATACCACCACCCTTAAAACCAGTTAATGCAAAAAACTTCCCTTTTCTGTTTGACAGGTTCTGAGTCTCAAGGGTAGACACCCAGGGACCTGGGAGTCCCCACTCAATTTGAACACCCACCTATTACAGAGTTCTACAATTAGGTTTGCCTCAAAGGCAATAGCATTGTTCTGCATCATTTAAAGCCACCAGATCAACTAAAACAGTTTTGTAATTAAGAATGGGTCATGCTCAATACCTTTCCCTCAGAACACTGTGGTACTTGCTACTCATAAAATGGGGGTATTAAAAAAACCAAAACTATTGTCTGTTGCCTAGACTTTGAGCATCAGTGCTATTGTCAGCTTAGAGATACTTATTGTATCCTAAATAAAATTAATGTGAGCAGATCACAGGCAGCCAGGAGCCGGTATGGACACAGAAATACTTTATTTTTAATCATTATTATTATTTGTCTTACTCTATGCAGAGATGTAAGAAATAAATAAATACCTCTTTATAAATCACAGCCACACAACAGAGCACTGAGAGCTGAATTCATTGCTTCCTTCCTTTATTATTTTTCTTTATGACTTCCTCATTTGGAACTTCTCCTATTTCATCACTCACATGAATAAAAACGATCTTATGCAACCATACATCACATTTCCCGCTCTTTCCTGGAAGGAGGGGGAGGAAACTGGCTCAAAACAACTGAAACAATCAGACAGAATTTCCCAGTTGAGACAAGTGGCAAATGTGTAGCCAGCACAGTGTCCCACTCACTATCATCTCCCTACAACAGCCTATCAGCTCTGCACATGGGAATCCTAAACTCCTACCACAGCCAAGGGGAAACCCAGCAGAACAGCTATTAGAGACCATTTGTTCTTAGACATTTTCAAGAACTATGTCAGTATTAATAAAAAGCCTGGGTAATGGAAATGGTGTGAATGCAAAGCTTTGTTCTGGCTTTCCACTCAAGGCATGCCTGTTCTTTCTCAGCAATTCGTGATCAGCAAAACAAAATCAGAACAACTAACTGGGTAAAAGACAAAAAGACAAATAGCTTTTAATAATGTAGAAAGTCGATCACAATGCACTCCCAAGACTGAGATCCAATGCCTCATATGCAGCATCAAACCACCATGGTTGTGCTAATAGAAGGTGCCTGATGCACAAGGAACATGATTAATTTTATACAAGTCACTTCACTGACAAAGGTTCTCAGGAGCAATGAGTCATGTCAGAACACCCAACCTTTTCCTCACTCCCGTCTACAACTCAAAGTGCTTTAAGAGAAGTCCTAATTCCAGAAGCTTAGGAAGCTTATCTTGAAGTACCTGGAGCTGTAGATGGGAGGGACTGTTTGGCACTCAAAATTGTTCCTGGTAGCCAAAACAAGAAGCTTTCCTTGCAAACAGCAGGTACTGGGCCCAATGGGAAGGGTACTACAGAAACACTCATGTTATGCTGCTCAAAGCAACAGCCTGAAGCTGCATGACCAGACACATCTCCCACTGAGAGAAGTGAAGGATTCTGTGATGGCAAATAACTGCTTACCAAGCTGACTGTGTCATCATTCCTTGGGATGAAGAAGGATGCCTAAAGAACTAGAGTTTAAGAAGCAGGCAAGCAAAAAGATTAGGGTTTCCACAGACCAAATTCAACTTCCTTGAACACGAAAAAAATTGATTTTGTTTATTTAAGTAATGAAGTTTCTACTGTCCCTCCTGTCCTCTTCCACTGATCATAACTGTTTAGGTAATGCTTGGAGAGGGAAAGAGAGATATAACCAGAAACCATGAACTACATTCTCCCAGCAACACATTAGGCTCTTTGATGAAAACCAGGAACATTTAATAATTCCTTTTTAAATTAAAAAGAAGGATGGATGCAACTTAATTCCATAATTAAAGGGTTAATTATATGCATGATAAAAATAAGTTTTATGTTTTACCGTGCACACCCAATCCCTATAATCTGGTCATAAATAAAAGGGCTGGTGATAAGGAAAGCTGCAGGCAGGAGAGCAACTCACCATCTTTAATGGGCAGTTATATGACATGCTGCTAGTACATTGGCAGTAAATCAGCAGAAACATCTTTTATAGAGTTCTAGTTTTTATGATGTCATTAACTTTCCTCCTTATACTTAAGGGATAATGAAATAAAGTCATGAGGAGGGATCAAAGGATGAGCCCGAGCTGTGTAGTTTGAAACAGCCACAGGGGAATGAATTTTGCCCACGCTTTCCTGCAGACATTTTGAGGGCAGAGAGCAGTGAAGAGTGGAGGAGGCAAGACAGACCACAAAACTTTTGGCAAACCCTGAATATCACACATATTAATGAGCTGTTTTATGAGAAGAGTTCTTTAAGCAATATTCCTGTGGCTTCAAAACACTGCAATTTAGCAATAATTTAAACACACGAGGTGGTGGGATCCACACCATGTTGAAAGAAATGGCAAGGCAGGCTGAAACATTAGCACACCCTTATTGCAAAGATCACAGGCACAACACTGTCTCATTCTCTTGTGTAACCAGAAAAGCTGAGCAGGTGCCATCAGCAGGGTAATGTACAGCACCCAATAACCAATGCACACCAGTGAACTAAGGCAGTAATACTGGGAACAGTTGTGAACCATTTAGGCCAAGTCACGCATCTATCTAACACAAATGGAAGAAAATGTTGCCAGTGGATCTGTACCTAATTGAAAAAATTAAAGCAAACCTCCTCCCTGTCACTGTGATTACAATCCTTCCATGGGGTACCTATCAGACAAGCCTTAAAAAGCAGGACAAACGTTCTAGATTTAGCTGATAAAATCACATCCAAATCTAAAACTTGGTAGAAAGAACAATTTCTTGACTTCCTGATCATTCCTTACTCTCATTAATACACATAAAAGAGGAAAATTTCTGTCTTGCCCTGAAGATACCCAGTACTGGCTGCTTCTTAACACACAAATTGTATGTAGCCCAGGTCTCCTCCTCCTTACAGCCCAATGTTTTCTTTCACTTGCTTTGCATAACTCTGTTTAGTGGATTTTGCCAAGGAAATTAAGATGGAGAAGTTAATTAGCCCATCTCAGGGATCTGCACGAGCACGTGGGAAGCTCGAGGTCAGCGCATCTGTCTGCAAACACAGTGGTCAATTAGCACGAGGAACATTTATCAACAAGTGCTGTTCCCTTTTCCACAAGCAACCTTTCAGCAAACTCCCAGCCCCGTTGTACAGCAAGGCTCAGACGTGTTAGTTAAGATTCCGGAGGCTGCTCTCCCCAAGCGCCGACTCCACTCATCTTCCCATTCAAATTGAAGCTGTCTTTTGTCTGATGCATGCACGCAGCGGGGCGATGGAAGAGGAACCCATCCTGGCTGCCATGGAATAATAATGGCTGTGTCAGTGTGCCTGTCCATCTCCTGCCTGAGCATCTCTCACGTGCTCCCCATCTTCCTCACGACTGCAGCTGCAATGGAAGCTCAGCCCTGACAAGGCAGAAGGGAAGCTCCTCTCTGGTGGTATTAAGAGGAAGGGGAGGGAATGGAGGAGCTAATTGTGCACACTGCAACTCCTTCTGAAAATAGGAAACTGAGTTATCTCAGTGTTTCTTATAGGGCTTTATGCATTCAAACTTCTCTAAATGAGGAACTACACCATGCATTACACATCGCCATAGAGATGATTGTATACCATTACCCAAAATTGAACTGAGTCTGTTCAACCTACCCTGCACTCCAATTTGTCACAGAAACAGTTTCCCTGGCCCATTCATGTAATGAATGTGGATATGAAGTTAATGCCAAGGAAGATAAGCACCCTCAGGGTTATTTAAGCCTACCCTTCTCTGTCATTCCCTGCAATATTTCTTAGGCAGCATTATATAGGAGGTTTTTTTAAAAAAGAAGCAGAAGTGGAAACAGGGTAGTGGCACATCATTCAGATCTGATGCCAGCATCTACAGTGACCTTGCTGGGTGGAAACTATTTCACTGTTACCTATTTCAAAATCCAACAGGATCAATCCTAAAATGTTTTGTTTTTAGAGAAGATACTGAAGGACATAGCACAAAAGCATACTTTGTCAGGCCAATATCTCTCCTGTTTCTATAGAAAACGTCTCAAATTCTTCATATAAATCACATCCATCCAGTGAAGTGTGAAATGCAGACCAGGTTCTACAAAGCAACAAATCATATTTCAAAAGCTCTGCGCTTTGTTAGGGCACTCTAGATGAAGTCCTGCTGGGGTGAAAGGAAAGGCTCAGCTCCCATGCATACCATTCAGGTGAGAATTTAACTCTCTTAATTGTCCTTTTTAGCTTCAACACAGCCATACAGGCAACAAGGCAAAGTAAAGCCCAGTCTAGTTACTGCAGCAGACTCAGAGAGGAATCACAGCTCAGCCAGCCTTTCCAGCTGTTGTTGAAGTCCATCATCACATCCAACCCTGAGATGATGCCAACACTGCAAAATTTTGCAGGATTCTCCATCACTGAAGCAGCAGCAGTGCCTGTGTGGTGGATCAAGCCTGTATTTGGAAGACAGCAGCGGGATTTAGGTGCCTTGAGATGCAAGGCTTGTAAGCTGGGAGGTTAAAAGCAGCATTAGAGAATTAGGTGTCCAATTCCCACTGAGAACTACTGGTAATTAGTATCTACAATAATACAAAGACTCATGCAATTAGTATGCAAAGATGCTTGTGCAGAGGGCAGGCTGGCTGAGATTTAATTTTTAGGGTTTCCACAGCAATTTTATTTGTGACCTAACACTTGATTTTTACCTTCAATATTCCTCTTTATCCCACCTGCCCTATCCTTACAGCACAAGCCAGCAAGATTACAAACCAGGGCTTATCTACAAAGAGCGTTGTCCCTCAATTTAAATTGCAATGGTTTCTTCTTTGAAGGATTGCTAAGTAGCAAGAACAAAACCTATGACTGTCAAGCTCTAAGCATCACAATTTCTTATGGCTTTACTGCAGAACATTAGGACAGGATGAAGAATTAGCTGTGTCAAGGAGAAAATTTGCTACTGTCAAATTTGTTTAGTTATTCGGAGTTACAAATATGATTTGCTGCTACCAAAAAATCAACCAGGCTATATTAAAAGTGTAATTTGATACGCGGCTATAAATCTCTTTAATAAAGGTGTGGTGGAAATGATGTTATCCATATATAAAGATTAATCTCTATTTAAATATATATAAATTCAGGAAGCTGAACGACGCCAAAGCTGAGAGGTGTCTTCTGAAGTGCGAAGGTGCTTTGTTACTCCTGGCAAATGCTAATTCTTTTTGCTGCCGCTTGGTTGTACTTTACATTTAACCACACAGCCCTATTTATTATTCTCACTCTGAACTTTCACGGCATCCCTTTCATCACTTAAATTCCCCCTTTCGAAACAAACATCTATTTGAACAAAAACAGTCTTTAAAAAAAAAAAAAAAGAAAAAGAAGAAGAAGAAAAAAAAAGAATCAAAGCATTTTTAGTGAAATGAAGTTTTCTGGACTGAATTACCCAGCCTACACCATAGCATGCTCAGCCAGTGGAAATTATTTAGGAACAAGCGAGGGACGGGGCCAGAGGCCCGAGGCCTTTATCTGGGGGATGATTGATGTGCTGCGGGCCCCGCTGTGGCCAACAGCGATTTTTATCTGTTGCCAGCAGCAACAGGCCCGGGGCGCAGCGTGAGGCCCGCGGCCGGCGGGGCGCGGCACGGCCCGCACACAGGGACACACAAACGGCCTTTTCAGCCGGACAGCTCTCGTGGGGGGCTCTGACATAAAGGGCCCTTTGCAAAGGCTGGAATTGTCAGCCCTTTGATGGCCGCATGCTGGGCCATTAGCTTCTGTTACTAATTTGCGGTGCATGTGAGAGGGCAGAGCGGCGGGAACACCTGCGAGCGGCTCGGGCGCATTGTGGGACGGGTTTTGTCAGGAGAGACGAGGAATAAAGGACGAGGCATAACCCTTCCCTCCAAAGGGCAGATGACACAGGCTATTATCGTTTCCAGCCATCAAAAGGACGGCTCTGAAGTAACATCAAGCCGTCTAACTCAAACCTGGAAAGGCAAAGGAACTAGGGAAATTCAGAGTTAACAAGGGGCCAGCTGTAACACAATGTGCTGGGCTTCTGCAGGAACTTTCTGGGGAGAGGCACCCTTACACACCAGGATACTGGAGAACAGCACAGAGAATTCAAGGACAAACCATCATGTGTGGTTGTTCTGATTCTGAAAGCCCAAATCTGCTCAAGCTCCTGTGTGCAAAACACATAAGGGGGGAAACAGGAGTGAAGATGGGGGTGTTCATGGCAGATGCCAGCCCTGGCCAGAAGTGGAAGAAATGCCATTTCGAACTGCTGGGGTAACTTCTAAACCCACAGATTCCTGCACGCTGAACACAATATGACTTTTTTTTTTTTCTACCAGCAATCCCATAGAGCATCAAAGCTTCCACACAACTGGGCCAGTGAACACACCCAGAAGGTCTCCCTGCCCCACGCATGAGCTCAGCTGAGGCACAGCAAACAGCACGCCCCAGATCCCAGAGCAAGATTACGGCAGCACTGGGAATACAGCACAGACCTCCTGTCTCCTCCTCCTGGCTTTGAACACAAAACCTCGCTTCCTTTGTTGGTTAATATTCAGGATGCAGAAATTACAAGCATTCAGGGCTGAAACTTTAAAGATTAATATAAAAGCAACTTTTGTATTACATTTGTGCAAGCAACCAGAAAAGTACATATTGTAAAATAATCCACAAGTTGTACTACTGTGGGCCACTGCAGTGACTAATGAACATGTTAACTTTCAGGCTGAGTTTTGCTGGAAAGCAATTTTTCCCACCAAATTACAAAGTCTACTTGAGTAAAAGAAGAATTTACAACTCTCACAGCACCATGGTGTCACAAAAACACCACTCCAGCAAAATTAAATAGGCGTCAGAAAGCACCACAATATCCAAACAAATCCAACCCCAACTCCAGTCAGAAGGAAGAAAATCCACTGCGGTAGACAGAGTCTGCACTGACGCTGAAGACATACTTTTATTGAACAAAATTTCTGTAAAACATGGTTTGCACAGTCTGTATTCAAGTGACGGCAGAGCCAGGAACCAAAAACAGGGCCCCACTGCTTTAAGCTACTGGTTTTCAGCCCTGGGACATGAGACCTCCAGCTTTGCTGAGTACTTCTTAAATGAGCTGTAAAATGGTAGCTAAGAAAAGCAACCCTGTGGTCAAGATGGCTTTGCATTCAAAATGTAGGGCTCTGCAACTTTAGTGGTGTTTTTCTTAGGTTGTCTGCAAATTGGAAGAGGTTGAAAACCACCAGCAAGACTCCAAGTGAGGTATGAGAGAAACCTACCATTATAAAAGAGGTTTGGGTAAAATGGCAACAGACTTTGACCAAACTGAAACCCAAATAAATATTATAAACACGTTACTACGAGTCTGGAATCAGAAAATGCCATTAGCAAGGCTCCAGGAAGTTCTGAATCTAGCTCCTCACCATGCAACTTTAATTATGAGCCTTTCCTACCTGTGCTTCCAGTTTCACAGCAATTGAACACATTTAAATGTCTGAAAACCTCAAATCATGGGATCTTGATCAAACCACTCTAAGTTTATTTTCAGTGACATGTTTGCCTTAAGTTTCACAACCACCGATTAGAATTCATTCCTTCTAAAGCAAATTCTGACAAAATCAATCAACTTGAGAAGGTACTGGTGAGTGAAAAACACCACACTCAGTAAAGCCACAAGTCACAGCCTTGCTGTGGTCCTGCTGAGCTGACAAAGACCCACTCCCTTCTCCAGATTGTGTTTTCTTGCGATTCCTGCAATTTTCTACTGCTGTCATTGACAGAGATGAAAATGCTACTGTTCTCCCACTCATTGTCCAAGGCCAGTGAGGTAAAGAGCTACCTGAACAGAATACCCACAAGGATGTTTGCTCAAGGCAGACAGATCAGAGATAAGATTTTGGTCATATCAGGTGTAAACCGTCCGTGATGTGAAGCAGAAACCAGTCCTATTGAGGATCTTTCTTTCACACTCCATTTCTCAAGTAAAACAAAGGGAAAAACCTCCAAAATCCTTTTCCTTGTTCCCCCAAACCCCTAGATAAAGCAGTTGGTAGTGCCAAATGTGCTGTCCAGAGGCTGAACCATTCACACACCTCATAATGCTCATCCTGTCGGCCCCACACCTCAGAGTTGTCAGGTAGCCCCCAAAGCAGCTTTGATTCTGCACGTTTTCCCATTACTCAATCCCTCTGCACAACCATCTTCTGCTCTCTTTCCCTGGCTGTCCAGTACAGCATTGAAGAAAATTAACATGGAACTGTCCTTCTAATTCTTGTCTCTCTTTGGAGAACCTGTCTTCCCCTTTGATCTCCCCGTGAGCCTGTTTGCATGGGTGACCCAACCACCTGAACAGAAACTTTGAAGCACAAGTCACTGAGGCAGCGTGTCAGAGCGCTTTGGGCCAACAAGATGGGCACCATGCTGACACTCTAGTTATAAACACACCAAACTCCCCCTTTCTAAACACCAGATCAATCTAAAGTTCACTTGCATTGCTCTTCATGCATGCTTGACCACATCCTCTTCATTTAAACTGCATTGCCTAAAACAACTTCCATAGTTTTGGTAATTTCTCTGCAGTAGTACTGGAAACTTTTGAGGAACTGATTTCCTTCGCATTTTCCTTTACATTTCCATTTTTCCTTTTACATTTGCAAATTTCATTATTCAGTTCCAAAAGCCAACTATCACATTGATTCTACCAACCCAACAGCTCACTGGCCATCATTCAACTGAGGAACTCAATGGAAACACTTTCCAAAATCCCTGGGCTGAGCTGCTGCTTCCCCCTTTCCCCAAGATGATTTAAAACCCGCAGAAGTGAGGGATGAAGTCGGGCCTGACAGACCACTCTGCCCACACTAGTGCTCTCTGCCCCAACCAGGTGCAGCCCATCGGTGCCGCAGAGGGTACGTGTCAGCCTGTGCTAACATTCTTCAGATAAAACCATTATTTTTACATCATTCATTGGCCTTTATACAAATAAAGTCACTGAACTAAAGCACTGCTGCAGAATCAATTTATTTTGGTGTTGATAATGAAGGCTTTGGCTTTTATTTCCCACATAAATGTGTACTTTATTTCCAGGAAGGGAGGAAAAAAAGAAAGGAAAGGAACAAAAAAGGAAGGGCCTTTCTTATCAGTAACCATTGTAATTTCCTTGAAATAGCAACTAATTCTTACCCTTCCTTCTCACATGTGACCAGATATATGTATCTGTGTGAACAGCCCATTTAATTCCCTCCCTGCAAATGCTCTAAATAAGATGCATGAATAGGATTCATATAATGAAGCTGATTCTGGCATGCCTGAAAAAGTTCTACTTTTTAAGAAAAATATTTGAAGAATGATGTACTGTGAGAATTACCATTGTTTGTGAGTTCTGAAATGCAAGTATGCAAATACAGACATAATATATTTTTTAAATAAACAAAGTCTTAAATAGCTGCCCAAAAATAATGCAGCCAAGCTTGAGAAATAGATGTAGATATGAAAGTCATAATTATCCAGCAGTAGGACTAATCCAAAGAGATTAGCTCAAAACAGAAAAAGAATGAAAACAAGGGAAGCGACAAACACATGAGATGCAGCATTTGGTTTCAAAGTGGGCCAGGTGGCTTCCTTGGCACTCTGGCAGCAGGGAATTCTTCAGACTCTCAGCACATTCCAAGGGCAGAGAAGCTGCTTGCCCCAGCTCCAGCCCATTGGGTGGGCACAGGTTCAGGGATCATTCTCCCTATCCTTTAAAAGCAGCTGGATTGGAATGCAACCACAGAGACCTTCATACCAGCCTGCTGCCTTGCAAATCTGGGCAATAAGTCATGCCTCTCCAGGCTGCAAGCTAATCTGAATTAGGCATTTGATGTTCTAGTTCCAGTCAGCACACAATCTCCAGGAGAGCAAGACTCCTGGAGCAGGGATATGCCTTGGGTCAGGATGAGCAGTGGGGAGTATTGGAGAGAGCCACCAGGGCCAAGGGAAATGCCAAGGAGCATTTGGTTCTGCACCTTCACAGAGGCATGGCCTGCTGTCAACAGAGCTGGTGATTCCTGGTCTGTCTGATGGCAGTGCCTTGTCCTCTGAGGTTCAGCTTAAGCTCCACACCATCCCATCCCTTGGAACCCACTCTGGGGGTAATTTCAGATATTGTCAGTCCCTGTTGCTGCCAGCCTATATAACAGGAAAGGACACCGACCTGATATTATCCAAGACAAAGGGCTGAGAAGAAGAGAAAAAAGGGGGAAGGAAAAAAAAGAATAAAATAGTTCAGTTTGTGAACCACGTTTCAAGAACATCCCCCAGGTGCTCTCCATCCCCCAACGTTCAAACTAGCATGTTCTGCTGCAGCAACGAGCTTCACAAGGTCTGGTGTTCTAAGAAGGGCAGTGGTTTAGCCACCTCCTCAGTGTTCTACACAACAATTAGTAGGAGGTTCATTGCTATACATCAAAGATGCAGTCTGACTGTGGATAATTTTTCATAGAACTCTTAAAAGTGGTGAGTTAAAAGCATTTATCAGAAAAACCAGTTAACAACAACAAAACCTGCAAAAAATAAAACACAAAAACCCAACCACTCAGGCACACACACAAGCTTCCAGACATTTAATTACAAAATAAATGCATATGACAGACATCAACAAGCCTACAGGAAGATTCCTGCTTCAGTATTCAATGCAGCCTCAATAAATATTTCAAGGTTTCAAATGGATGCTTTGCAATAGCACAGTTTCCATTTGCACAAGTGCCAGAAGGAAGAATTCAAAACAGGCTTAAAGCAAAACCAGAGTATTTTCCTGTAAAACTTTAATTGGGAAACTGACACTATATAATCTGTACATCATTGCCTTCGAGCTGTTGTTAAAAAATTAAAGCTGTATCAAAAGGACTGCTTTGTTAAATTAACATGTTATGCATACCAGACATAATCTGCAGCAGGAAAGGAAATAGCTTTGAGTCCAAAATGCACTGATTGCTGCGGCTGTCATTGACAGAGGCTGAGCCAAACAACATCAGCAGACTAGAGCATCTCTCATGCCTCCCGTATGGACACACACCTTTACAAACACCCAGCCTTGATTTCAAAACCTGGGCAAAAGCAGAGTTTCATCACGGTGACTGTTACAGCTACAGATCACACATTGTATTGTGTGAATTCAGTGTGAAGTTTTGAGATGTGCAGGTATGGGGTGAGGCTGTGCTGATGGAGCCTGGCTGCCAAGCCCACCTTTGCTTTTATTCCAAGGGCAGCAGTGAGGAAGAGGCTGGAATGCCCAGGGCTGGTGTGATGGGCATGAAGGCTCTGGACCAGCCACAGGAGCCTCTCTCCCATGGAAAAAGACATCCCAGTCCTTTGCTCCAGCAGCAGGCAATGCCTTACCCACGCTTGCTCAGCAGCAGCACAGCCGCTACCAGGACAGGCACCTGCAGCACGGGGAGCTGGGCTGCAAGCTGTGGCCTGGGACAGAAGCTAAAGGGCTTGGTTTGGAGAGAGGGGTGATCAGACAGGGACATGGGACACGCAGCTCCTTGTATTTTAGGCACAAGACAAAAAAAAATTAGGTGGATCTTCTGAACTACCTCACCTATTTGAGTAAATACTCCGTAAAACACTCTCCCACCTACACACTTCAAAAAAAGACCTGAGTACCACTACCTCATTTTAAGGCTAGAGACACTCAGGCACTGAAGCTCAGAGGAACCTGCCCAAGGCTCTTTGAAAGTACTAATTGAAAATCTGAACACTTAAGGTTTCTCTCTGAAATCCATTCTGATGCTGAAGTCTGCTCAGCAAACACATGCCAAAAACGAACCAAGTGCCCTACGTCATCCCCAGGATATGACCACCTTCTCTGTTTAACCTTTGCAAGCCCTCGTCACAGTCACCATCACTTTGGCTTCAGATCAATCCAGGCTCATCAAACAGGCTACACTTTGAAAAGTGATTCATCACTTTGCATGCCCAAACTCCTGACAACATGACAGACTCAAGGAGGCCAAGTTTTCTAAAAATACAGAGCACGCTTCCTCAGAAAAGCCCGGTTCTCTCACATGTTTCAAGTTGTTCACCTCTGAATTTGAAGTGCCAAAGTAATTTTGGAAGATCTGAACAATAATGTTTCCTCAGTAAAAATTTACAGCTCTGCACACGATGGGCTGTACTTCACTCTGTGCACTGCGAGTCTGAGGCAGTGCTGTGGTCTGCAGTGAAGGCGGGTTAACAGTTTTGAGGCTTTCAAGATAAGCAAAATTTCCCTTGACGTTGTAAACTCTTCAGGTGGTTAGAGACAACAGTTTCTGCTTTTTTGATGTCTTCTCAGAAAAGAGCTCACATAATTTTATCAGTTTCTGGGGTGACCATCAGATAACCAAGCTATTCCTGCCGGAACCACTCAATGCATCTCCCCCTTCCTGTCACTGGCAATCCACAAGACGACCAGGGGATTCGAGCTAACCACAGGGTTCACAACTTAACTGATTAAGTAGGTGGGAACTGATGCCAGCTCAGCTCAAAGTGTCTGTCTCTGCTAACCAGAAGCCAGCCACAAGCTGTGGAGGGGAATGACCACAGATAACACACTGATACTGAAACCGTTTGGTGAAGCTGCAGCTTCCTGTTCGAGTGCTCTCGCAATCTCTTCGAAATGAATCTTCAGCAGGCAACTGGCTGCAGTTAAATGGGCTGTTTGGGTCGTCGTGTGGCGTCTATTGCTGCCTCTTGTTTTCAAGGGACCATTTATTATTCTCTCCTGCCCTCTTCCCCAGCTTTCTAGAAATGAACTGAATTAGGGCTCCTCAGAGAACAAGTCTTTAGAGGAAAGGAACGATACTTAGGCAAAGGCTGTGAGCACCTGCACCCGTTACAGCTCAATGCCTGTCAGTTATACAGTGCTCTGTAGCCTCGGGCATCTCCACTGTGACATCCTAATCTTCCTGACCAGAGCTCCTTTTCTCTTAAACCAGGATGCTACTAGATGCTATTAAGCAGCTTTGGAAGAGACATGAATATATGGGGAAAACGTGTTCTGTGAACTGGTTTGATCTAACTTTGGTCATGAGCCTTATAACCTTGCTTGTGTCAACACCTGCTCATATTTTGCTATGAGGAATGCTTGCAGAGAAAGTCTTTTAGACAAGTGATTTTGAGATCAAATTTTGAATCTTTGGTTCATTACAAGTATCCCACTAAGTTTAGCTTCTCAGCTGTTCAATGCCACTGCTACTCTGCAGGTGATGGCAGAATTTCATCAATCCAGTAAAACACATATATGCTTAACTCAAATGCAACATTTTTTTCCTTTGGTGATTACCAACTGGTCTGAGAATGCTGCTGCACAAGTTCAAAGCACACACTACACAGTCTGTACTATCCCTCATCTACAGCACTCTAATTGCTACAGGATGTCCAAAAATTGTCCTGCTTTGATTAGTTGATTTCAAGGGCAGCATGAACCATTTCAACCCCATGTCCAGAAAACCCAAGAACCACACATGATAGCATCTCAGTCAACTCCAAAGTTTCTTATTGTTTACAGATAACAAAGTACCAGTCTAAAAAGACTGAACTGAGGTTTGCAAGTATCCAGCAGCTACATCTAACATCTTCCCAAAAACTGCCAGTGTCCTGAGGCTTTCTGGTGAACACATGTGGTGAATTAATCAGACAAGAAAATTCCTCAGGATACTACTGTGTTCAGGCACACAAAGTCTTATCCATCATATATAGCACAGAGATGAAATGCAGACAGTAAAGGTATGAATCAGGCTACATTCCTGTAGAAAGCACTGCAGCCATGCCCACAGTGATGTAACTGTATGCCAATTTTCCATCATTCTGGTTGCAAACCTCTAAATATTCACACCAGAAGCATGGCATCTGGAAAGTATCTATAAATAAAGCAGTTAATTCCATTAAAATCTAGATGTGATACCACTTGAGTGTGTAACTCAGCAGCACTGTGTAAGGATCGCTAGTGCTTGCTGGATTTTTTATTATATTTTTGAAACACATACTAACTCCATAATCAAAAGCAATTCTGAGCACAAAACTGACCTCAAGGTCACAAGACTCTGGCAGACTGTTCCCTTTCATTGGAAATACACTGTACAGCCAGGACGTCAGCACATCCACACCGGATGGGCCACAGGCTAATTAAAAAGCAGCTTTGGTGGTTGTATCTGTTCCTAGAGCAGGTTACTAAACCAAACTTTATAACAAGCAATGAAACTGAAGGTGCTACAGAAGCAGACAATTCCCACAAAAACAAAGCAGAGCTCAGAGTGATGAACAATTGTTTTACTCAACCTCAATGTCTTTGAGTTTCTGACCTGTGACAAGCTGAGAAAAGAGAGAACAGCTACAATCACCTGAAAACTATGCTGAAGCATAAGGTATTCTGAACTGGAACTCAAATATTTCTTCATGAAACTAAGTATCATTGATCAAAGGGTTTTAAAACAAATTTTGGATACAGCAGTGCTTGAATTTCAGAATTAAACCATTGCCTCCCTGAAGGTATTTAATAAAACAAAGAGGCAGGGAACAAGCAGAGAGTATTTGGCTGTACCACTCACCAAATGGTATTGCAAAGACCTCCCACCCCGGTGTGATTCCTATCTCACACCCAAGTTACCATGGATTCGTTGACATTTCTGCTCTTGCCCTGCATTCCCTGGCTTTCTAGAACTGCAGTTGGTCCTTTTGCATCATATAGGAAGGCTCTTGCAGTTTCATTTATGTATTTGTTATAAAAAGGAGAAAGGACACCTTCTAAAATGTGACCAGCAGGTCATGGTGACTGGGGCTTGTGTTGACCATGAGTAGCTGTGATGCTGAAATGCTGAGGCAGCAGGAAGTGAAAACACTGACCCTGTGTAGAAAACATCTCAGCTCAGGGTTTCCATTTGAATGCTCCTCTTCCAGCCATGCAAGCACTGCAGATGAGAAAGTTGCTCTTCACCAATTGTTCTGCTGCTGCAGCAGGAGCTGAACAGTTCCTGGAAAGGCAGCCCAGAACCCCAGGCTCCTGCCTGAGCCACCTGCACAGGGACACCAGCACGGAGCCCCTCTGTTCTCTCACCCCACAAGGGATGGAGGAGAGCTGCCTTCCCACTGCAGAGCAACCACATGGCCCAGTATATTCACATTTTAGCAGCCAGCTCAATCGCATCCAGGCTGAAACACGAAGTGAGGAGAGAAACCTCAGCCTACAGCAGATTTCCACCCATTTGCAGCTTTCACAGCAGAGCCCCCACACCTTCAGCATGTTATCAAAAGTTTTCTTTGGTGTGAGAGCTGACTTAGGATTGCATCTGTTGTTTTGCTAAATTAAAGTTGCATTTTTGCCTTCTGTTAGGACAGGAAAGAAACTAAGGATCTCTCTCGCCTATAATAACAAATCCCAATTAAAAAAAAAAGGTGACAAGGAAGAAATACAAGTGATGAAATTGAGTAAAACCCACCAACCTACAGAAACCCTTCCCTACTCTCTGGGTGAGCAGTGACTAGTTTTACCATCACCCAAAGAACTTACCCTCCCTAGACTATTTTATTCCAATATAGTTTAACATAGGGAAAACCACTTTGGGACTGATAAGCAATCAGGATGTTCCACTGAGCTGCATAATTAAATATTTATGATGCTTCAAGATGACAGGCAGTGTTCTCTAATGCCAATAACACCCACAAAGTTGATGCAATCGATCCCTTCTCCTTAATCTTTCTTGTTCACCAACTATCAAGGCCAACAAAACATGCTCATCTACAATTGCATTCTGCAGTGGCACTATTATTTTCTCTGCTACTCCCCTTACATGACATGGTTCTGGGTGCAGTGAAATATGAGACAAAACAAGAGAGTGTGAACCCTTTTTCTACCCACCCCCATGAGGAAGCAGGAAGAGGTGGGTTCCTCTGAGGAACAGCACAACAAGCACCAGTGCATGGGCAGCCCTCAGAAATGGACTATTTAAACCCTCTCTGTAATTATGAAACACCAGAAGTGCTCACTGCACAAGACTATCAGAGAATTAAACAAAAATCAAAAGCAAATCCCCCAAGAGGCCCCACACTTAACCCCTGCTCACTGTGGTAGTTAGGTAAGGAGCCCTGATCCTAATCAGCTGTCTGCT
>NW_005054330.1:2232098-2232255 GCF_000277835.1 Geospiza fortis | reverse complement strand
AAGGCAATGGATTCTAAGGGAAGAGAGTCATGAGAGCAATAAACAATGTGAAAACAGCTGAGACAGACAAGCAAATACCCTGCCCTGCTACACAAAGAAAGCTCCAGCACGTATATGACACAACTGCTTCAGGACAGTCTTAATCAAAAAGGTCCAG
>NW_005054330.1:2220748-2232061 GCF_000277835.1 Geospiza fortis | reverse complement strand
CAGGCTGGTGAATTCAAGATGGATTTAGGACAAGTTTTCATTTTAGCGTGCAAGGCCAGTGACAGTGAGGTTATCCCAGCCCAAAAGCCAAGGAGCACTGGGAATTTCGGGGGATGTGTCTGTTTAACAATAGCGCCTTTCTAGTCAGATTAGAGCCCTGCTCCCCCCGGTGCCCCGGGCCGAGGGCAGCGGCAGGGAGATTAAAAACACGGGCAAAAATCACACACAAGTCATATGTCCCGTCCCTCGAGGGGCTCACGGTGTCAGCTGGCTGTGCCTCCTGCAGCTGGGGGGTTTATGGAAATCAGGATCAGCCCGTCCCGCTCCGGCCACAGGGACAAAGGGGCAGCGCTGCTGAGCCTCCGAGGCAGCCCCTCTGCCAAGGCCACTGCTCAGGCAGGGGGAAGCTCAGACAGAGAGGGCCCTTTGTGCTTGCTTATGGCTGTGGAGATGAGTGAAAATCCATGGGACTTTTCATCCTAATTAAAAGCAGAGGTCATCTAAGAAGAAACAGACTTTCAGAAAAGGGAACTTCTAAAGGAAAATGTGTTGTAAGGAAGTTCATGGACTTCAATATTTGTAAAGCTGAAGTATGTAGTTTATTTATGTTTGTACTTCTGCTTAAGCTTTTCATGGGACGTTTCAACAACCCTCAAAAGAGCTCCCACGGATCTGGAATAATATGTGTACTAATTACTCAGCTCAATTTGAGCTCATGGCTTATGGGACAGTCCCTGGAGCCAAGGGTCCAGCTCCTCAGCTGGCTTACAGCAACCTGGCTCCATCCCACACAGCACTAAGAGCAAACAAAACTCTATTTATTCAGTGACCTCAGCCTGTCCAGGTGAATTCAAGCATGGGGATAGTTTTTGTGAAGTGAGGCTATTTAGGAACATGGGAAAAGAAAACCAGAAGTTAAATGCTTTGGACTGATACCCATCATTTTATTCCTGGCTCACTAAAACTCCTGGTATCTTACAGGGAAAACTTCTTTCAAAATACTTTACGCTTCTATTCCATATTATTATTTTTCTATCTTTTTAAATCCTTTGTGCTGTCATTGCATTTGCAGGCCACATCACTTTTTAATAGTTCCTTTTTCTTTTCTCTGTCTTCAAAGAAGATAGAGTATTGTTCCACCTGAAGAGGACCTATCTGCCATTCTTTTTCTTGTCCAGAAGAAAAAGACAATTAGAGTTCCTCTCTTATGCTTGGCATCATGGCAAAAGGAGATTGATTGATACTTATTTTGGAATTAATACTCCTTTATTCATAAATCTTGTCCAGAAAGTCTCGCTCATATTGCCAGCCCACAGGCACACTATTGTAGGAAATACATATTAAATTCAGTTTTATCATTTACCTTTGGCTCCAGCTCAAGGAGTTTTAGAGTCATAACAAGAGCCCTGTTTCCAATATTGATTTTTGGCACAGAAAAATGCTAATTTATCAGTGGTCCTAAAATACAATGAATTTTCCAGCCCAGCCAAGAAATGTTACCCATCTAGAGAAGATATTTTTCATTAGCGTGTGACAGAGCAGCAGGTGGAAAAACCCTGTTTGTCACAATTCCAATGTGCCTCTGGTCACCGAGCGTGCTCCCACACCATGAGGGAAGCACGCTCAGGAATTCCCAAACAGAAGTATGACATGCTTCATTGCAATAATTTTTTGATCTTTATGTAGAAATTTATCCTTCTCAGGACATCTGTTTTTCCTTGGCCATCTCGAAGATGTCAAGGTATGCAATCATCCCTGGGGTCCATGTGGGAAATGGTACTGACTCAAGGTCTGCACAGAAAAGATGCTGCTGAAGGTACTTTTCCAAGTGATAATTTGGTTCCAACCTAACAGCACAAGAGCATCCTTGAAGCACAGAGTGGACTGGGGAATGCTCCTGGTGAGATCCTCAGTGAGCCCCTGTAACCTCTGCACCACAGGCACAAACCTGCCCATGCTCACACCAAGGATTTCTGGCCTGAGAGCAGCCTCCTTAGCAGGCACCATCTGCTTCAGGGTTTCACAGACCTGCACTGAGCTGGCACAAACTGAGAGAGGCCATGGAAAGAGGTTTACAGGGGATATAAACCTGCAGAGTCAACAGCTCCTCTGCTGATGATTTCCCAGCACTTTGCAGCCATTTGTACCTGTCCTCTCTCCTACTGAGGTGGGCACTATCTCTGTGCTGCAAACCAGGGGAATGCAGCTCACAACTGGCTGTCCCAGCAAGTGCACTCATGGGCATGAGCCAAAGAGATCTGACAGGGGCAGGGTGGTTGTGAGCAGAGCAGCTCTTTTGGGCAACAGCCCCACTGTACAGCAACACTGAGCACAGGAGAGGAGTCCTGCATGGTTGTAAAGATCTTTGCCAGCAAAAATCCAAACTGGCTGGAAAGCCAGTTCCAAAAATGAACAAGATCATTTGAGAGAACAGCCAGGAAGGGGCAGACTGGGGTCCAGGCAGACAGTGTGGGGGGCTCAGGGTGCTCAAAGCCCACCCAGCCCTTGCCTGAGTCACCTCAGGTTCAGCTTCACCCGGGGGACGAGATAACTGTCCTCATGCTACATCACCAAGCAGGAGGAATGAAGGTTGCAGATAGCACTGAGCTGACTCTGGATGGCCCAAGGGTCTCTGCAAGCCTTATGGTGTTCTGCACATTTCTCTCTATCCACGAGCTCCAGCCTGAGTTATCTGAGACACTGGTTTCCTGCACTCAACAAGGAAGATGTAAAATCAACAGAATTTGATCAGCTGCCAGGGATTTGACTAGGCTACAAAGACTTTGATATTTTACAGAAGCTCAGAATAAAAATCAGCTGCTGCTGTAGCCAAGTGTATGTTACTGTTTTTATTTAAAAAAAAACCCTTTCAAGAACAAATAAAACCAAACAAAGACGTCTCATCCTCCTGTACTTTTGTTCCAAGGCACACTCAGACAGGTTGGCTCACTGGCTATCCATTTGCCATATGCTTTCAAGTTTATTCTTTCATTCACTCCCATATTTTAGCCCCTTCCAGTTCAGAAGACGAACAGCTGCACAGATGCTCTATAAATAAACTACATAATTTATTGGAAGAGGTTTTTTGTTTATTTTTTTAAGCTACCACATACTCTCCAGCTCTATCTTTTTCCATCCTCTCTACAAAACTGAGTCAAATTCAGCTGCAGCTTGGGTTTGTCTCTACAGTGTGCTCAACCTTATAAACAACTGCAACTTTTTAGCCATTAATAACAAACTGTATGTATTATCTTATATTCATTGTAACTACTTTATAACTATGTTTGGTTCTAAGTTAACTACCAGAAAAAAAACTTGACAAACATCCACAGGGTGGATATGTATCAGTGATGTATAGAAACCTCAACTAGTTCTAACTCTGATTCTCTGTGTACTTTTTAACAAATCAGTGCATTTTCAGGTAGACAGGCCTCTCATCCTGTAACCAAAAAGAGAATCTGTTTTGTCTGCTCAGAAGACAGACAGACCTCTCTGACTAAGATCACTAATCTCGTTTGTGCATGCAGGAAATGTGACAAATGGCTGGAGTAGTTTATCACACAAATGTAACCATCAAGTCATAGAGGGAATGAGATATTAACCTCCATAAACAAACTCGTGTTCCATTTCTCAGCACAGCGGAAGTATACATTAATGAGATAAGGATATGAAACACATGCTGCTGAGGAGAGAAAGCTGCAGCAGCAGTACAGACATAGAAATGTCTTGTCCTATCCCAGAAAAAGTAAATGCCATTTGAAAATTAATTTTGGGAAATAGTGTTTTAAGAGATTTTGGCCGTGGTACGTACAAGAGACTGAAACTATGTGCCAGGTCACTGTTACTGCTGATTTTGAGGCTCAAATTAAATCTAGGTGCAACTGGAGTTCATCAGATGTAACTTCAAAATGAGACCAAAATTTCACCTAATGTTCCATGGGAAGCCTGAAGTCAAGGAAGTTGCTGGAATATCCAACACTTAGGAGTTAGTTATTTAGACACTTGCATTTAGTTTTCTTCCTGCCTCTAGCTCCAGAGTCTACACTTCGTGGACAAGGCATTTGCTGAGGTTTTTCAGCAGTGAGCCTGCTCTGACTGCCTGGACAGGCCTTGATGGCTCAGCTGGATGAGCCAAACCTTGGACTGAGATTTTTTCATGCAAGATTCCTACTGTAGGTTTTAAGTTCTCTCTTGGCAAATGCTCATTTCCTTAAAATGTGCATTTTCTACACATGTTTCTGAAATCAAGCATCTCTGCAAGGACAGCTGACGCAAGTGAATGGAGAAGAGTGGGGATTCAGAACGAGGTAATTAAAATTGAGCACGCACAAAATAGTTTGTGGTATTTAAACAGCTGCTCATGAAACCCAGTACAAGAACTTCACCAAGTAACGATACAGATCGTCATTCCACAAGTCTTCCACAACACAAGCCATCAGCACAGCTATCAGGAGGAACACCCAGCACAGCAGTGTCTCCAGCATTCCTCCTGCTGCCACTGCTTTCACCATGTCTGGGGAACAACCCGTCCCATGTAAACAGGGGCAGAGCCAAAACAGTGACATAAAGTTTCACAGACAGCTGCTTTCGTGAGAAAATGAGAGCTCTTATAGATGTTATGGACAACTCCTGCTGTGGGGCCAGTTGTCTGGATCTGGTGGTTTGAACATCTCTGTGCCACCTGCAAGAATCAGCTTCCCATGGGAGTTTGGGCCAATGGAAGTGGCAGTCTCTGACTTTTGCTAAATCCACTTAGAGCAGTGTCAGAGTCTTGGGGGAGACAATGAGCTTCAAGAGCTGGCACATGGTGAGGCAGAAGACAGTCTAACAGGGAAAATGACAATCCATAAAGAAAAGCAATGCCATTTCACACTACTCATGATCTCAAAATACTGCCCTGGCATGCAGAAAGCTCTTACCTCCCTTGAGAAGTTATGGGTTGGCAAAATAAGACAACTTTGTCCCCACACATGCACAGAGAAGGAGCTAATAATTTTCTCAAAATCATTTCTCTGAGAAACAAAAGTAAATTTCTGAATAGCCAGCAATGGAAGAAAACAGTCCTATGATTTATTGGCCTTGAGACTCTGAGAAGAATTCTTTGGCCTTTTTCCATTACGATTTTGCAACCTATGTTATAGCCACTGGGAAATTGTTTGTTCCCAAACCAGGCACTCAGTCATAAAATCTGTGAAGATGATTCATTATTATTTATGTGGTGCCATGGGCATGCATGGCATTTTACAGACAAATAGAAGATAAAGCATCTGCCTTTAGAAGCTTAGGTGAATCTGATTCTCCAAGTGTATGGAAAGCAGCACTTAATGGGTCCTAGAGCAAACATTCCTCATCCCTCAATGAATTAAGCAATGATACTCACCTGGGATACTGCAGGATACTCAGTAAACATATAACTACTGTCTAAAAATTCATGACATTATTTCATTAAAATTCTGAGACTATTCAAGTCGTAAGTTATTTTGTAATGGTTTTATGATGAAAATGTACTTAATCTTGTATTATGAATTTCTGATAATATGCACGATAGCATGGGGCAATGTTGCCATGAAACTGGACCATAAATTCTGCACTGCCTGGCAATTTTTTCTCTTTGTGCACTGGGTAGAAGCTCAGCAAGTTCCATCACCCTAAACTTACAACATAAATTATTGAAAGTAAATAATTCTGGTGATTATAGTAAAAAGAAATGTGTTCCAGGCCTCCACATCAACTTCCTGAAGTACATCAAATCCACCCTTGTTCTGGTTCTATAGAGAATGAGCAGCTTTAGCTCTTGGTATGAAACAGTTTGGGACCACTCACCTAGAAGGCAAAACTTTATCATGGCAGAGGTTGTGACAACAGCAATTACTGTTCAATCAGTGTAGGCAGGAGTTGTTTGCTGGACTGAGAGATCCATGTTCAGATTTGCATACACCTTCATCTAGAACCTCTGCACTCCACATGACTTACTGTCTGAACAACCAGGGTATCATATCTCCCCACCATACATTTGTTTTGAGAGTCAGATATAATGTGATTCCAGGAATTTTCATGTTGACTTTGCTAAGCCTCTCACAACCTCTCCTATTTCTGTATTACTCGGTCATGTCTGTGCCTGCCTTTTTGGACAGCTGAGCAGAAAATGTACCCGAAACAAACAAATTAATCCACCTCTATATGAAGAAATGTCATTATTGCACACACAGATAAGGTACATATGAACAGAAAAGGACAATTAAACATGTCTGGTACATTGCACACACAGGCAGATGGTCCTGACCCTGTAACACCACCCTCAAACATTGTGGCACTCCTGTGAAGGAAACATCAGCAACACCCTCCCCTGAAAACAAGCAAGCTTGTTTTGTAACTCAGAGGCTTGTAAATAAGAGAATATTGACTTTCTTGTTGTTCACAATGGTGAGGGCTGCAATTCTTTGTAAAATGGGAGTAATTGTGTATTTGATTCTTGTATTTAATACACAAATGAAAATGTGTATGGGGGAGGGAGGAGAGGAGTGAAGCGTCTCCTGCTGGTGTTGAAAACTCTCTCCACTCAGGTCTTGTAATTCTCCAGAGGTGACTAACTAGCTGCAATACACCATCGACTGACCAAAAAACCCCTCCCTAGAAGTAAAATATTAAATTAAGAAGCCCCCAGGCTCTTAATGCACTCCCACATGTCAGGGCTGTCCCCTGCCAGGTGCATGACAGCCCTGTGCTCTCACCCTGTTTCTGTTCTGCATTTCTTCCATGGGGCTGTGCAATAGGTAGTGTAAACCTCTGCAATCAACATCAACAGAAGTGAAAGAATTAGCTGTAAAATGACTTACGGAGTAGCCTCTTCCTGAAAGCGATTGAGCAGAACTCTGTGGGAGGAAACAATATGCCACAGTAAGTAATGCAAGAGATTCTGTGTAATGTAAGATAAGAATCATTTTGCTATTCCCTCCCCCAGCCCAGTATTCCTTAGGGGAAAACTCCACAACCTCAAATGATCTCCTGATACTCTGTGTGCTGCCACAGGAGTAACAGGCAGAGAGCACTTCCAGGTGAGGGCTCTGGGGCTATTTCAGGCAGGGTTTCATAAGCCAGAGCAGGGCTTCGACAGCTCCTCCTGACCAAGGTAAAAGCTCTCAGCGTGGGACATGTCTTCACAGCAGCAGGACACACACTTTGAACCATCCCTCTTCAGGACACGACGGCGCCTCCCTGGGAACAGCACGCACATGTGAGGATGCTCTCCAGAACCAGGCTTGCACATTGTGCCTCATTGACTCCAACTCTCAATCATGTAACCAAATATCCCACTTTCCATTCCCCTCCATGAATCTGTGAGCCTCCAGCCTTCACTGCTGCAGCATTACCATATGACAACTCTATCTGAAATAACAATAGCAGCAAAGCACTAATTTATCATCTCTCAGAGCTTTAATAAGCACTCTGTCCCTTTTGAATAAGTTAAATTACATTGTTTACTCCTGCTCTTCATTTCAGCTCCTCCTGCTCCTTTCTCTACCACATCCTTACCTCTTTCACATGCTGCCAAATCATTTGGTTCTTTTCCTTCTCATTACACCAGCTCCAGTCACTTGGATCCCTTTCCTCTCTCTACAACCAAAGACTGTCGAGCTGCTGGGTTTTTGCTGGCAGTGGCTTTCTCCAAGCAGCTAAATGAATTCCACCTCTAGCTCCAGCTGCTGCTATATGCCTTCTTTTCAGAAATTAAAAAGGAGCCAGGAACACACGACACCACATAACCCAGCAAGTACTCTGCAGGCCAATTTCCAAGTGTGATTTATAATCATGATGCCCTCACTACATGATTTTATTAAACAAGATCCAGGGAGTCTTAGCAGTCCTGTTTCTAAGACTGATGTTCTAGTGGCTACCAAAAATACTGAATTGTTGCAGGCTGATGGTGAGGATTATTTTGTCTTTTTGCAGCAGTGCCAGAAGTTATCACGTTACTAAATCAGCACAGCACAATACCCCAAAGAGATTGATGCAAACTGATTGCAAATACTTGTAATTTTTCACCAGCAAGATAACAGTCCCTTTGTACTAGCAGTTTGAAAGCCTTTTGATCAGAGGATACCTAGATATACACAGGAAACCTTTTCCAGACTCCTGCTCTCAGTGGAAGACACAATTGTCTTGTTGCTCTGCCCATGCAAGCTCTGTGCCACTGGCTTGCACCTGCCTCTGACACCAGACAGGCAATTCTCCAGCCAAGTGCCCATTGAGAAGAGCTCCCAAAGCCAAGAAGAAACAAGAGCCAAGTCCTGCAATTATGTGGGTGTGGGAGGAGGGCTCCCTGTTAACCCTCTCAGCGCCACACAGAAGGAAAAGATGTGACCCAGCTCTTACAGACAGGTCTGCAGCCAAGGAGTGACTGGGTGCCAGTCCTCACCCCTGGCATGCTACACCTGCACCTCTGTGCTGCTGGAAAGGGACAGCTTCCACAGGAGAGCCTGAGGCAGCAGCACCACTGATAACAGCATCTGAATTCCCCCCTTCTGCATCCTGAACACAGATTTGGCCACCGCCTTCAAATATTGCAAAAAAAGGGAGGGTTTATTTATAAACCTCCTAAATATAAACTGCCCAGAAATAAAGCTACAGACCAGTGAAATGAAGGGCAGTAGCATTTACCTCTATTTTTGAGAAATTACCACAAAATCATCCCTCTCTCTACGTACTCTATGCCCCAAAGTACTCACGGAATTCAGCCTTGTGTAGAAATAAGGTCAATAACAATATCCTGCTATCTACAGAAGTATGTCAAACAGCTGAACACAATTATGTGTTCCAACACTTTGGAGAGCTTGACCAGGCAGTTCACCTAAAGTAAACACAGAAATGATGTGGAGGCAAATTACCTGCTTGGAAAGGCAGGAGGAGGAAAGGAAAAAGGGTGCAAGTTCTCACTCCAGCCCTCCATCAACTGAGATTTAACCAAGAATGACAAGGTCTAACAAATTGGAAATAATAAGCAAAAACAGAAACAAGAGGTTTCATTAGAAGCTTCTCTTTAGGGAAACAGCCTCAGAGCATTTTCACTCTCACAGTTATTTTCCATCTATGAGCTTTGTGCACACGCAAAATGTTTTCCTGGGATGAAGCAGACTCTTGGACAACAAACTCAAGCACACTAACAACAGACCTGATTTTCTTAAGACAACTTTCAGGCATCCCAAGCTGTCCAAGAACCCCAGGAATCTGCAGACCACTGATTTAAAACCACTGAGTAGAAAACAATAAAACCAGTTGTTGGGTAAAGTGTTACATCAGAAATAATGAAAACTGAATGGCAATTGACTCTGGTATTTTTCACATCCAAGAGCCTCTTCTCTCTTAAAAGTTTTAACATCAAATTTCCTGAAAAATCAGTGGTGAAAAAGGGTGGGGTTTTCCCCCCTCCCTCAGAATTTTTCTTGCATATATAAAATTAGTAACTGGTGAATACTTTGGAGTCAACTCGTAAAATCTTTTCCAACAATTAGGTTTATGCATAACCATGCCCCACATTCTCCAGGGCTGTTTGCATGCATTTTTCTGCACATCTAACAAACTACTATTGCTTTTTTGGTTAGCTGGGAACACTGCAGCTCTTTAGGCAGATCCATACCAATTGTCACATGTAGCAATTCTGAAAAACCCAGCTAATATCAGCTACAAGTGCCAGAGCAGAACGGTTTGCATGCAACTGTGATGGATGTTCCTAAAGAAAAAAAATCTTTGGGGGTTAACACAAACACAGCTCAGTCCCTATGTCTCTATATCAAGATCAAATAATGAGAAAAGTAATCAATTGTGGCTGCAAATATAAGAAATCTTAGTGGAAGTTTAACTTGGCATCTACCCAGCGCTGAAGCAACCTCCTTTCACAGTGAATGAGTGCTTGTCTGGCAGGAGTAATTACTGGGGCAAGCCTTCAGCTGGAACAACTTACCCAGGCTCTTACCTACAAGGACAGGAGCACTTACATGGAGGGCTGTCACACAACTCTCACTCTCCAAAGAGGATATTTGCTGGTTGGGCCAATTTTCTCCTTGTCAGAAGGGCCTCAAGCAGCAGGGGATGATGGTGCCCGTGGTACCCAGCCAGCCACACTCCCCTTGGTGCTGCTCCCACCAGCACAGCACCTGCCTGGGAGCTCTGGGAGCCCACCTGAGACTGAAACCCAAACCAGCTGCAACACAGGCACCCAAGAAAGCTCAGCTCTGGCCCTCAAACCCTGCCTGGAGAAACCACAGCAGGCAGGAAAAGGGCTGCCAAACACACAGCTCAAAGCCAGGACTGTGACCCCACCCAGCCAGACACTGAATCCCAGCCCTCTGCTCCAGCTGCACAGCAACCCTGAGCAGAGCCTCAGGGAGGGCAGCAGCCTCTCTGCCTGCTGAGCACCAGCTTTTGGCTCTTCCAGGGCTGTTTGGAATACCCAGCCTTCCTAGGGGAGACTGCTATTAGTTAGGGGCAAAATGAGTATGGTCTGTGCATTTAATGATGCAGAAGTGGAGCTGCACTGCTAGGTGGCATTTGTGCATAAAGATAAATGGCTTATAATATTTTGCAGATGATGTGCTCTTTTACAACTAAAGATTTTTGGTTCCTTTAAAGCCCAAGGTTAAAAACAAAACCAGACAGCACAGACATTTCAGTTATGTCACAGAGTGAATTATTTCTACCCTGGGATAGCTCTTGTGTTAATTACACTGGATATAAAAAAATACACCTTTCTGGAAGCAAAGGCAAAATCTTACTGCTGAAAAACTCCACTACCCCCCCACCGATGTCCTTGAGAGCTGGAGTTACACTGCTATCTGCAACTGTATTTAAAAGATTTCTTTCTTTCTTTGTGATAAAAATGGCAACTGCAATTTAGAAAAGAAAATAATGAGAAAATCTCACCAATAACCTGCAGCAGGTTTTCCAAGATTGTCTATTAAATTGACAGAAAAAGTTATTTCCCTTATATAAATAAAAGCATGGCCTTCCACTGCTCTCATGATGCAAAAGAAATTAAGACACCCTCTGTTCAGTTTCTTAAAGCTATTGGGTTACTTATTGAACTCGAAAGACAGCAGGAAGGGCTTTAAAATCCAGTAATAATCAAGGTAAAAGGGCACCTCAAGCCAATTCCCCATTCTCAATGGGTCAGGCAGGTTTCAAGTTGGATCTTTTGTGTCCTTGACAAAAAACCCAACTACAAGGGGATTAGTTAAAAGCAGGTGATGGCAGCACAACCACAAAACTAGGTTGTTTGTAGTGCTCCCTTCCATCCTCTTTGGCTAAAGGACACAAATT
>NW_005054330.1:2187100-2220722 GCF_000277835.1 Geospiza fortis | reverse complement strand
TTCCTGCTTTTATGACATGTGCCATTTCATTGGCCGAAGGCAGGAGTGTATCAAGTACCTCCAAATCAGCTGTTGAAATGGCTGTTTTCAGCCAATAGCTATTCCCATGTGCCACAGGACAGTCCCCAAAAACAGCCTCCAACCACTGCTGTTAATGCCATCCTTGTGTTAGTGTGGAAACTGAGGCAGGGAAAAACCCCCAGTGGCGCCTGAGGAGCCACCAGCAGAGGAGGGAACTGAGGCAGAATTCCCAGCTCCTACTTAGTACCAAATCACAGGCCCAAACTTACCATATGGCCCAGGGCTGCAAAAGCCTGATTTGCTTGGTTAGCACTCAGCAGAGGTAATCAACAGTATGTACAGAGAGATCTGATCTTGAATTCTGTTTTACAGCATTTCAGGATGACACTCACTTCAGCTGTACCCACCTCCCACTCTTTCACAATCCAGACAGAGAGGGCAGAGGCACCAGGAATTGGATGTGTTTACCCTCCCCTTGGTCATTTATAGAGCACTCAACAACAGAATATGGGTTCAGCTTAGAATACTGGAGAAGTCTCATATTTCCTTCCCAAACAAATCCCTTATAAAACTCAAATATCTTGGAATGAGAAGGGTAAGTGGAGAGGAGGGCAAAAGGAGCCAAGGGCAGGAGATATGCCAGACCTTAACACAGAGACCCTTAATGCAATTAATTTCCACAGCCACACTCCTGCCTGCTGATACAATGAGTTCAATTGACATGGCAAAGGTCACCAGTGCATCTGATGTTCGCTGAGATTAGAACCTGGACCTGACAAGATAACCACAACACGTGATGAACAATCTGCATGTCCTGCAATGCTTGAATGTGCTCCTTCTTGAATTCCCTGACTTTATTCTGTTGGATAAACAGAGAGTGTTATGCTTAGAAACACTGCAAAACCAGTCTGGTAAGATATCAAACTACACAAGGTCTGAACATCTGTGGGTTGATAAGCTACAGAACAGCTTCCTCACAAGACACTTTTATTCCTACAGCTGATGGCTGCAGACAGCAAAAGGAAAAATGCCCACTGACCAGGAATGAACAAACTGAGTGCAGTTAGCCAGAAACAACAGGAAAAGACCTCACAGAAATGCACAGAACCTACAGGAGTGCTGCTCCCATTCAAACCATCACCTCTGCCAGCTTCACAAAACTCCTCCAGATGTTCTTTCTTCCTAAGTATCCCTCACTGAAACTTCATGCCAGTCATTAGAACTTAATTTCTGCTGAAGCCGTTTCCACGCAAGCATTTGGGGTTTTGTGGGATGCAGAGAAAAGCAGACAGCATGCTGAAGGGATGGGAATTTTTGCCTCCAGAAGAATGGGATTTGCAAGGTTTCATGATCCTTCCATGTATAATCAAATCAGTTTCCTGAGAGTCATGTTTTGTGGAAGGGGTGGTAAAACTATCCTGTGGCTAAGTCTTTTTGACTAGAATGGTCTTACCCTGCTCTTCAAACTGCAGATCAGATCCCAGCGTGTCACACATGGGGAACAACGGACAGCACATGCCACAACGAGTTTGCAGCCCATATGTTACTACCCCAGGCCTTCCAAAAACTCCTTCAATGTGCTCTGTGACACCCCTGACCACACCTCTGATGTGTCACTGCCTCCCTGCCAGAGCCAAGAGCAGGCATCCCACATGCACCAAAGTTTACAGTGTGGATAAATGTGGAGCTGTGGCGTGACTGTGGTCCAATTCTCACTTCAGAGGCTCATCTGATTGTGCTTCTGGCAAGGTACTTCAGCCTGAGGCACACAGGAGGGACCTCCAGCTTTGTACCTTGCTGCTGCTCTAATCCCTGTGCCCCAGGAGGGGAAGCGTGGAACGGGAAGTAGGAGGGAAGGGGGAGACAGTGCCTGTGATGGCACACAAAGAAAAGCAGATCAGAGTGAACTGCCTGAATTAGAAATCACAGAAGTTATTTTGTATTCATCTACCAGAGAGAGAATTTTATATCTAGCCTATACAATATGCTAAACACTTATCAAAGAACATTTAGAGAGAGGAAAATCTTTGCATTTCCTAAAAGACTGCTCTTCGTTTATTATGTTTAAAGAAAAACAAACAAACATATGAGGATAGGATGATGAAATATTAGAAAAGATAGCCTGGGGGATGAGAGGAAAAGGCTCTCAACAACTTAGTAGCAGTGCTTGCTGGTTTTATGCGCAGCTGAAGCCAATCCCTTGAAAAGGAGAGTTTTGACTCTTAAGTGGCCAGCACCTCTTGCAACATATTTCCTAATCAGCGAGTATTTATGGTCGATATTTTATATTTCCAATTTCCCCCTAAGGGCTCCTGAGAAAGCAGCACACCTGCCAACCTTTTCAGCTGGGCCAATAATTGCCAATTTGCTCTTTGCCTTAGTATATCACTCAATTTAGCCCTGGCTGTGCCCTGCATACATCCTCATTCATCTCTGTGCCCCATGACAATTAGAGTGTTAGCTTCAGCTAACTAGGGCAACTATTCTACTAGGGTTGGAAGACAATTATTAGTCTATTTTCCCATCTTGTGGCAACAAAATTGAGAATCCATGACAATTACATTCAGCAATTCTGCACTCTGCCGCCTGTTCCCCCTCCTTGCCCCCACCTTCCGAATATTTCAAATTATCACAGCTCTACTACCACATTCAAATTTTCCATGTTCACAGGGAGTGAGGCTTCTATTTAAATGATAATGAGGGACGATCCATTCAATTTAGTGAGGGAGAAAATCCATTAAAAAGCAGGCAGTTCTTAAGCTGATGGGTCAAGAAAAAGATAAAAACCCTTTTTTCAAGCCATTATACAAGGCTCTGTGTGGATTTTTGGACTGTTCAGGACATCAGAAAAGATTAGGACAATTATGGAACATGGGGAAAACCAAAACAAAATGCCCAAGCTTTCCACTTTTACTTGGGTCAACACAACAAAATAGCAATATGGCTTATCTGGCTCTTAATTCTCTGGCAACTTCCAATTACCTCACACTGAAAGGCAGCAGAGGAAAATCTCATTTTGGAGAAAGGCTGTTGACTCTGTTTTGGTTGTAGAAGACCTGAGAGTACATGTGTAACAAGGATGTTAGCTCTGTAGTAGTTTTTAAGGGAATTTTACATCAACACTGGGAACATAAGCAAGTGGCAGATTCCCATCTCCTCTCTGCACCGCAAAACCTGGGCTAAAACTCCACTGTTTTTCTGCTCTGAAGTTTCATCATCCCAAAGAAGAGCCCAGCCTCAACAAATCAAACCTCTGCAGCCAGAGATGATTTCACTAAATCATAATAAGCATTTTTTTCCCTCAATGACCCATAATAAATGGCACTCGGTGTAATGTCTGGAAAGACTTACTATACAAGCCAGACAATTACTGTCTCACCATGAAATTGTATCATTCTCTCCCCACAGAATTTTTACTTGTGGCAAGGAAGGAGCAAAATGCTCTGGGTTTCGTAGTGGATGAACCAATAGCTGTTTGTGTGTGTGTGTGTGTGTGTGCACAATATAATCAATCATTTGCCTCAGTTTTCTTTAGAGTGCAATTATTTCACGACAGACCAGGCCACCTCTTGACTTCACGGTCCATTAGAGACTAATGACATGCATTAATGTAAATAAAGAACAACTTGCTGGCATCCCACTGAACAAGTCACCTCAAGAAACGAATGGCACAGAGGGGCTAAGCTGCTCAGAACAGCACCTCTGAAATGGGGACCAGTGAAGCTGGAGGGAGGATCTAGTGCTCCTGAGATGGCACCACTACAGCTGACACTTTGATAGGCACATTCCCCACCACACCTGCTGGGTGCTGCCCTACAGCAGCCAGACCTGTCCCCTCCTGCCTCATTCACTGCATTGTTCATCCCACTTAGTGGGGGAAGGCATGGGAGGGAAAGGCAGCACAGAGAGCAGTCCTGAAGGCCAAATTCACCAAGGGACAGCCCAGGTGCCTCCTGCTGCAGAGCATCCATCTGCAGGGACACTGCTGGGTGCTGGAGCCTCTGCAACCACCAGCCTTGAGGAAACACCACCCCTGCCTTCCCTGGACATCCTGACTGCCCTGTGCTCCTGATCCTGAGGACATGCAAGGAGTTGTGGCACTTCAGTGTTTAAACTGTGTACTGGGACACACAGCTCCAGAGCCAACAGCGACCAAGCGTGGCTGGACAGAAAATCCTGCAGGAATCAACACTCAGTAGCACGTTGTTGTCTCCTCTCCCTTTCCCTGCTCCCTCTCTACAGTGAGAGAAGCAGTCTGCCTCCTCATCCCTTTGCACAGAAATGGGGAAAACCATCTGATTGCACCCCTGGGACTTCCTAAGACTTTGAGACAGTCGCTAAATAGGCTGCAGAACATGTACCAGTACGTGAGGCAGTGCTATATGTAATTAAAGCTAAATTGCACTCATCAAATAACGAACGAAGAGCATTCTGTGATTCATGAACCTTACTTTTCAAACTGTTTAATTACTAATTTGAAAAATTCTCATTTGCCATGGGTCACCAGGTCACGACAGCAGCTTCAGCAAAGCTCTGAAGTGTGCCCCGGCCTCCAGGCACTGCCTAAACATCTCCTCTGACTAAAAAAGAACAGAGTGCCTATTTCCCACTGAATTTCACTGGCTGCTGAACAGGCTTTGAAGATTTTGCAGGAATTAGGCACTCAGAGTCAATTCCTACAGGCTCAGCCTGCAACTTTGGGGGCAAAGGGAAAGGAGGAGAAATACTGGAAGTGCATCGGTTTAACAAGAAAAGTCTCCAAGACCACTTAACGCTTTGACCTAAGCTAATGGCTAAGCTGGAATATGTTATTCCTTTCCTGCAGCCCCACTCTACAGCTACAGTGCAGCTCCCAGGCTCTCCTGCTCACACACCCATCAGGAGTGGCTGAGGGAAGGGGAAGCAGAGAATCCCATCGATGTGGATATGGGATATTTTACGCGTACACAAAATCACCACCATTACCGACTAAAACACAGCCCAAGATGTCCCACAGCAAGGGGGTTTGTCCCGGGGGCCCCCCCGGCTGCCTGGCCCCAGGGCGTGGGCTGGCAGTGCTGGAAGCAGATCACAGGACATGTTATTTTTCTCTTCCTCCCACTGCGTCGGCTGTTTACAGCGCCCCATTCACACTCCAAACATGTAGAGAGAATTTTCCCCCGTCACATTTCCCTGTCAGAGCTGTCAAGCTGAATCCCGCTTTAATCTGCCAAAAGCACTTTTCTGCTGACATTTTTAATAAATACTTTCAGCTTTTAAACACATTTGTGGGAGCCATTTTTTTCCCCCTTTTCTCCCTTTTCCTCCTGTAGAACGGGCTCTGAAAGCCTTAATAGCAAATACATTACACTTATCAAAGGCTTTCCCCCCCTCTTCCTTTTGCATCCTGAAGCGGAGGTAGTGTTTTCAATTTTAAAGCTAAATTAACTGTCCAATTGAATTTAGCTGGTGTGAGCCGTTTTCTGTGACAGGTTTTAGTTATGAAGCATATTTTACATTAATAGAACTCAACATGAAAACCACTCGCTCTGGGATTTCTGTGGCTTGCCATTGAAATGGCAAATTTAATATTTCAGACATGCTCGTGCCAGCGTTTGATTATTGTTCTTCATTTAAATCTCTCCTAACGGGAAAGGTCCTAATTAGTAAAAAATCATGTTTTAATGAAGGCGAAATGCTAATTGCGAACACAAAAAGCCTTCATATAAAATTATCCCAGCACTGCCATTGATTTCTTGGTGACTCAAAAGCCCATTTGTGTGTTTACACACTAAGGCACCATTTGCTTTTGTTTTATCATAACATTTCACTCAATGTACCATCGAATTTCCTGAGAGAAAGACAGCTTTCCCCCAAAACCCTCTCATGTCTTGGCGGCAGGAAGCATAAAATTAGATGAACTAACTTTGCACCCAAACTATGTGATTACGTGCAGCAGTTAAACCCAAGGATGCTGTAAAAAGCTTTCTAACACAACTTCTTTGGAAAAAAAAAAAAAAACAAAACAAACCATCAAGCCATTTTTCCCCAAGGAATAACAATTCCATTTTGTTTTCCCATCTCTGATCTTTCGCTTATCATATTATTTGCACCATGATTATAGTGTTTGCAAGGCAGCTCAACCACTTATGCCGTAACACTCAATCATGACATAAAAAAAAGTTATTACACAGTGACCTCTGGATGCCAACATTTGTTCAGCAAGATTTATGAAAAGCCATGTCAGCAGCGGGAATTGCTGCAGTGAAGCGATGCTTTCTCCTGAGCGGTACTTACATCACTGAGACGGTCCCTTGAGCTGCTCCGCTGAGAGCTTGTGGCCTCCCTGATGCTGTCTTCCTCGCTATTTCTGCCACTTCTGCTTGTAGGGACCTTCATCTAGAGGGAGAAGAAGGAGGGGGAAAAAGGAGATTTTCAAGCACTGCTCTGCCACCTGTTCCCGAGGTTGCTGACAGCAGTTCAGTCAATGTTTCACTCCTACGCCCACGGCACCGTGGCAGGGGTGGAATGCAGGGGGCTCCTCTGCAGTTGTGCTTGGCCACCTGTGTCCCCACACTCCTTTTCACCAGCGTGGCAGGGAAGGTGCTTTTGGCACTCCTGGAAGCAGGCGAGGTTGTGCCAAAGTGCTTGGGCCTGACACGAGGGGGAAGTGGACAGACAGACAGACAGACAGACCCCCTTCACTCTGCTCCCAGCACTCCTCAGCTGGGACACTGCTGGGGCTGCCTGACCCACCCAGGCCATCGCTCCCAGCCCAGAGATGTGCCCTGGGGCCACCCCAGGGACTGCACTGAGAGGTCATGATGGCCACTGAGGGACACTTGCTGAAACAACTTGCTTGAGATGCTACACAGAATTTGGAGCACATCAGGATTAACTCTTACAGCCAAGGCTGGTGCTTTGACTGCTAAATCATCCTACTCCCTTCACCTGAAGTTGTGCTTGTGTTTGGACAGAAGTGAGAGACCCAACATTTGAAATCACAGCAACTTTCCTCTTACATCTGCAAAGAGTGTTACAGGGGGAGGAGAGGGGTAGGAGAGATGTCATTCACAGCTTCATTCCTGGGCTCATTTACTAACAAATTATTCTGCTAATTCCCTCGTGAAATATTGGGTGGAAAGAAGTGTTTAATTTATTAATAGGTTCTATTCATATCAGTTTGGTTCCATTTAAATTACACTATTTAAAATGTCGGCTTGTACAAATTGGTATTTTTAATGGCAATAAAATCCCTTTGTTTCTTGCCGTCCTGTCCCATGGTGGTGCTGGCAGCCAGCAGGGCTTGCTCCTGGTGCTGGTGTAACCCTTGCAGCCCTGCCCCTGTGGCACTGGGCACACTGGACATGCTGTCACCATGTGGGCACAGCAATCTGAGTGCTGGGAGCACTGATCACTGCACTCCACGGATGTTTGACAGTGCTGCCAGCTGAGTGCCCCACAGCCTGTCAATATTTTAACGAAATGTTCCACTGTGTGGAGAATGAGCTCCAGTTCTCATCCAGAGTACACAGCCCTGTATGAGCATGGGCAACAGAAGTAAAAGGAAAAGAAGTAGAAAGAAAATATCATGCTCAGTAGATTTCTGATTAATGTCCTCGCTCTGCATGCCTTTCTGCCACCTTACACCTCACCAATACATTTTCTTCTGCAGGATAAGACTTTTAGACACATCTAAGTGATAGAAATCAAAATTTTTTCATGGCCACCTCATCAGACAACCACCATTCTCAGTGCAGTGCCCTGTCTCACTCCTTGTCCACCACCGTTCAAATATGTTGCCCACCTGAAAACTTCTATCAAGATCAGTATTTCATCTTTGCTCCTATGTCAAAATGTTCAAAAGCACAGCACAGCAACGAGAGGTAATCCCTGGTGGGATCTGCTAGAGGCATTCCCAACAACAAGGAGCTTGCATTTGCAACTATCCACACCATGTATCAAGGCAAGAAATAATCCACTTGAAGTTCATGATGTTCAATCCATATTGTCTGTTTCCTTAATAACTAGGTCAACAACATCAAAAAGAGAAATCAATATTGGCCATAAGCCATCAAATTTTAAATTCCACATATAATTAAGTAAATTTGGTGAGATTTTTTTTTCCTAAATACATTAAATGATTGTCATTCACTTATTTTATTCTTTTTGAGGTCTTTATTAAGCAATTACTACTTCAGCTATGCCATTATCTTGCCTAGGATTGATGCCAAGCCAATAAGACAAATGGTAATGCCCCATTAATTACAGCCTTTCATAACACTGGCACTCCAGCTTTCTTCTGTCATCTGGGTCTTTCTACACTTACTCAAAACCCAACTCCACTGGTTTGGAGTCATCAGCCAGCTCTTCTGAAACTCTTGGATGTAAAGTATTTGACCTGCCAATTTCAATCCTTCCAGACACAGCAGGTGCTTTGTTTTGCCCTGAAATAGGAACCACTTAACCATTACAGGGCAGAATTACAATTTCCCTAATACAGTACAGAAATGCCCATTGAATTCTGCAGCTTTCTGATTTCTGATCCACAACCTTCTCCCTCCCACCTAGGAACACATCAAAGCCTGTCAAAATTATTACACTTCTGACCTAAACAACTCCTAGACAGCTGCAAATTAAAGGAAAAATAAATTATGCCATTCCAAATCCTTTCGCCTTCCCAAGTGCAAACGGTTGCTAGAATTAATTCAAAAGGACTAAACTGCCAGCTGTTTAAAGTTAGCACAGACTCACCCAACCTGTTACCAGACTGGATCCTTTTGCTGCTTTTCTTGAGTTACAGTCAGCTCCAAACACCACCTGTTTCTTTTCTCCAAATTTCATTAAAGGAAAACTACACCTACACACACAGGAACAAATTGAGACAATTTGACCTGACAAGGTCTTGCACAGGCAAGCAAATTAGAAGCATCACTGCTGCCATTAACCTCTCCAAGTAAATATCAATTATTAAACTTGCTGCACTACCTCTGTCCCCAGTTTGCTGCTGTGAATTAAGAGGGTCATCAGCCTTTTTGACAGATCTTGTTCATTTACACCTGCTGCCTGCCAGCAGGGGAGCCCGCACACCCGCAGCCCCAGCGCTCAGCCAAGCTGCCTTAATTCATCAGTAATTACCCTAATGAGCCACATGCAGGACCCAAGGAGGAGGACAAGTTGTTCTGCTAAATGGATGCATTGGTTTCAGGGGCACTCTCAGCAGACCTGGGTATTAGCAAACTGGCCAAAAGCTTCTTTCCCAAAGTTGCCACTGGCTCAGCAGCTTGATTTCTAGTGATTTTCTCTGGGTGTTTTTGCTTGAGTTCCAGAAATTCCTCCTGACCACGTTCCCTGATCGAGTTTCACTATAAAAACTAGTATTCCTCTCCCTTGGAAAAAGTCATTACTGTTCCAGAGGCAAAGTGGGCTCCTGGCCCTGCTCCCAGCCTGGGCATGTCATCTCCAGCTCAGCACAGGCCGAACCAACCAACTCCCCAAATCCACAGGCAAAACACGCTACATCCTCTCATACAACACATTGCCAGGGACTTCCAGAGGCATCAATGCAACACCAGCCATGGGGATTAAACACCTCAAGTGGATGAGCCAGATATCCCATCTAAAACTTGAGCAGCCCATATTGATTGTGCAGGGTATTTACACACAGCGGCAATGTCCTTCAGCAACCACAATTACATCTGCAGTTCAACACTACAGGCTGTTTTCACCTAAAATCCAATCCTCTTGAGACACACATTGTGTGTCCCCATCTCTCTGCATTACCCAATGAGTGTACCCAGGTCCTTGGGCAAAAACAATCCTGTGGATGGGTTTGCCCTTTTTGAGGCTGGACTAACCCAAACTGTCTTCCAAGCTGGAACTGGAGGGTTCCAGCCAGCGTAACAGAGCCAAATCAGAGACTGGGGAACAGCAGGAGGAAGTGTGTAGGCCAAATCTGAGTGTGTTTGATAGTTGCCCTTAGGTCTGCTCAAAGTGTTTTGAGAAGCAAAATATCTCAAAATAACCCTGGTGCCCAAAGCTCTGCAGAGAGGGGCTTGGAAAGGTGCTCCTCAGCCTCGTTTCCTGAGGGCTGGAGGTGGGAGGGAATCTTGTCTTAGACAAAGGCTGACTGACTGCTTTGTCACTTCAGGAGAGCAAAGTTGGAAGAAAATAAAAAGGCACATGGGGACAACTGAAGCTATTTGTTAATTTATCTCTTCCAAACCCTAAAACATCAAGACGTTAATGTCCACGCATATGAACTGAAACATTGAATAGGTGCTGAAGTTTTACTCCAGCAGAACCTGTTTCATTGTTGAGGGGAATTCTCCAAAAGCATTAATTAACCCCAAAGCTGCTTAAAAACCAGACCAATGCAGTCTCCTGCAAGATAAGTAACACCCCAGACCCACCTGCAGAGCAAAGCTGGTGGCAGGCAATCCTGGCTCTCTGCAGTCAGCTTTCACCAGGAAGGACAGATCTGTGTTTGGGAACGTGGAAAAGACCATTGCCAGCTCGGTGGGAGCGGGCCAGGGCTGCAGGCAGGGCAAGCACAGAGGGTTTGTAAGGCCACGATCAATTTGCATCCTGCAGGTGCTCACAGGCAGTCCCAAGCCACGCTCGGAGCCAAGAATTATGAACCTTGCGCTGTTGGACATCATGTAGCATGATTAAATATCATAACTCATCTTGGTAATAACTCCAGCTCTGCTATCCTGGAAGGCTGCTGCCTTTCCATCTCTCCCATCCAACTTCCCCCTCCCTACTTCTTCCTGTGGGGTGGGGGTGGAGAAATATGTGAATGGGCAGAATGGGCCTTGCTTCCCTAAAAGGGCTTTTTCATTACCACTATGTTGGCTCTCAGCCCCTGCTTTTTAATCATAATAGATCAGCCTGCTCTCCATTTACTTAAGCTTTTCGGATGTCAGAGGGAAGCACGTTTTTATTTGGCACACCTATTTTCACATTGTGGGCACACTGCCCCTGCTCATTATTAATAAATACACTTCGATTTATCACAAGCTCCATTTGAGTGCCACGGGGAGCCTGGGGCAAAAGGAGACAAATTCTTTTCTTAAGTTGTTCTGAAAGGTGCTGGGCTTGCCGACCCTCACCCCCATTAACCCAGCACAGCTCCTGTGCTCCTACTGGGAGCTCCATGGCCCGTGCAGCGGCAGGCTCGGACTGATCTTGTGCCATCTCAATATATTTGTTCATTATCTTGCGCACACACAGAAGCATTTGGAAATGTACTCGGGGCACAGGCCAAATTGAATCATCTGCCTTCATTTTCCACACGATCTGAAGCTACAGCTGCTACAACAGGCTGTGGGATTTTTATTTTCCTTCCTTAACAGTTTTTTTTCCCCTCGCTCTTAAAGTCACAGCGGTCTCATTTTAAACCCCTCGCTGTTGCTTGGGTTTTATCTGTGTTGTATAAAACGGGTCTTGCATGCACACAGGGTGGGAAAAGAAATTCCCAGCAACCTCTCTCTGCACAGCTCTGAAGGAAAGACAGAAAGCAGAAGCCTCAGGGAGAGACATAATGAAGGTATTAATCTCAGACATGCTGTTCTGGTGGCTCAGATGGGTCTATTAATCCACTAATCCTGTCACCTCTGCCAGTGGACAGGCAGCAGCAGGGATGGCACCCAGTGACTTTGTGCTGCACTCTGGAGCCAGGAATGCTCCATGAAAACAAAGCTGCCCTTCCAGATCAGAAGGGCAAAGAGCTCCACACAGCACTGAGCCAAGTTACCGCCTTTCAGGAACACATGAACTTCGACAAGAAAGTTTAATTCCTTTTTAAAGCTCGGCAAGATCCACTTTCATTTGTCTTGAGAGAGAGGACAGACCAAACACAGCCTTTGGATTTCCATGTTACTGACTTCATGGTAAATCTGTTTTGGCAGGAGCCACTTGGAGGTAAGTGGGTAGAGCTGAGAGGCATCCAAGTCCCAGAGTTTAGGTCCAAGCTTTCAGATCACCAGAGACAGGGATGAATCAACCTTATCATGCTCATCTATCTAAACTAATGCTGCTGAACACCACTTTACATCTCATCAGCAGGTAATGACTTTATCATCAGCTCTGCCAAAGGACCCTTTTACAACTCTTTCTACAGGGTTGAAGAAAAATTTCCAGCAGGTAACAAACATCATTCAACAAAGATCATGATTTCCTATGGCTACAAGAATTGATAACACTAACTGCTCCAAAAATTTATAAAAAATAATTGTATGGCCTGTCCCCTTCCCAATAAAGGATGAAAAGGATGCTTAAACAATATTTTGGGGGACTTTTTTTGCTAACATTTGCTTGCATTTTATTATGAAGTCCCAGATAAGCTCATGGTTCTCTGATAGACTATCAGCAGTAGCAGCTTTCTGCAGCAGGAGATAGTAAACTGCCTTAATAAATACAAATGGACAATTTAATTAAAATATATTGGAGACTTGGAAAAAGTACTATTTGTGGATGAAACAGTCTGTTAAGGGATTGCAGTCAGGGCTTACTTAGTGTATTCTAGGCAGGCAACGATAAGTGACAGTGAAAAAGTGCACAGAGCTCTACCCCAATGATTAAAGACCACGCTGAAATTATAAACGTCTATTTTCCAGAAAGTGGGGGGGAAAGTCACCCAGTTGCCTCTGGTTTTAATGTTTGAAACAAAACAAACCATTTGGCTTTAAAAATGTACTTCTTTAAACCTGAAAAGAACCACGTATCAAAACAAGGTGGAATCAGCTAAACACATTACTTCTGATTTGTTTCCTTGAAAATCCAGCCTTAATGCATTCTAACAAAATTTATCTATCCCAAGCATACCTCATAATGAGATCAACTGGGAAAAATATCAAGCTTGTTTGTATATTTTATACTTGCTCTAACTTGGCAGTTTGGAGATTATGTATTCCCTAGGTCCCTCCTTAAATCGTTTCACACGCTACAATTTGATTTTCTTTGCTTGCCCTTTTCCACAATTTTTTTTGATACATTTTATTGAGTTCTGGCTCAGAGGGAAACGTTTCCTTTGAATTAAGGGTGCAATCATTTTTTCTCCCCTCTAAATAAGGACATATGGCATAGAAACCAATGTTATGGTTTGAGTATTTTATGATTGAAGTAGGTCTCATTTAAAAAAAAATGACAGTAGCATCAGGTTGGATTAGAGTAGTTTTTCTAATTGGGTGGTGCTGCTGTGGATACTGTGATGGGCTATCTTGGCCATAACTCATTTTAAACAGGACATGTCTGTTTTTACTTACTGTGATGAAGAAGCAAACAGCAGCAGTGTTATGATACTGAAGGAAAATTGTCATTATTTTTTAAGTCGCTCAGTTCCATGATGTTTCCAAGGTTAGTGTTTGCACATTTACCTGCTATGCAGACTACTGGTTCCCTAACCCTGGTTTACCAGTTTCTTTTGGCTAATTTACATCAATAGCCTGCGTTGCAGCCAAGCAGTCTGTAACACAGTGGTTCTTTTTTACCTCTCCCTGGGATGCAGAGAGCTTGAATTGATGCTAGCAAAGGATTTCTGAGCTTAGACTGAATCAGCTGCTAAAGCAAGGCAAGTACAACAACTTCTCCTAATAAAAAGTATTATCAGTGAAAAACCAAAATATTCAAAAGCCACTGATAGTTTCCCAGCTACATTAACTACTCACTAACAACCTAACTTTCCACCTTAATGCTTGCAACCAGATATGAGGGTCACCTTCCATTTCAAGAGCAAATGAAACCCAAGCTCCTTTGGTCTGGGCAGCTGCCTTTGCAGTTTCTGGAAGAACTCCTGTCTGGTGCTGTGATTAGCCAGGGACACCGTCCTGCCGTGAGCTCAGCTTCAGCTCTCTGGGAGACTCCTGCAGACCTGGTGCCACTTCTGACAGGGGAGGAACTCTGTCCGACCTCGTGGCCCTTGTGAGGAGCCATGGAAAGAGCAAGCCAGCGCCCTGGGGGCCTGGAGAAGCCTCTCTCCCCAGTGCCCAGCACACGTATGGAGCAGCAGGGCTGGCTTTTGTGCAGCTCTGGAAGTGCTGCAGTGATTTTTCACAGCTCCTGGGCTGGCAGGTGGCCCCGGCTGCGGGGCAGAGCCGGCCCCGCTCCCCAGCACGGCGGAGCAGGAGCCTCGCTGCCATGCGAGAGCTAATGCTTATTTTGGAAAAAAGCTGGTGCTTAAGCAGGCAAAACTGCTCCATTTTACAGCTGCCATCAGGCCTGCACAGCAAACTGCACTCTGCGTGCCCCCAGCCGCACTTGGCAGATGGCAGCAGACAGCTGGGAGAATCTGGGTTTGACATACGTCAGTGACAAACTGTCAGCCTAGACCTGCTCCGGTTACAGCCAGGCAGTGCGTGTGCCGAGTGAGACTGGGACTGCCCAGGGGGAACAGCATTCCCAACCTTCCTAACTCCAACTGCCTTCCACAACAGGGCACGCAGATGGCACCTAGGAGCCCTTGGGGCTGGCTGTGTGAGCCAGGCAGGGCAGCAGAGGGGCACGGATTGGGTTTGTGTGGCAAAGTGTTGGTGGCAGGGTGTCTGCTGTGAGAAGCTGCCAGCAGCTTCCCCCATGTCCCATGGAGACAATGCCAGCTGGCTCCACTGCTGGCCAAAGCCAGACCCATCAGCAATGGCAGCAGCACCTCTGGAACAACGCAGTTCAGAAGGGGAAAAAGTTGCTGCACAGCAGCATTTGCAGACAGAGAGAGGAGTGAGAATATGGGAGAGAAACAGCCCTGCAGTCACCAAATCTCTGAAGGAGGAGCTCCAGGCAGCAGAGAAGATGCCCTGCAGCCTGTGGTGAAGATCACAATGAGGTGACAGGTCTCAAGGAATAGCATCCAGTAAATAGCCCATGAGAGAACTGAAAGCTTCTGAGCCTCTCAGAGCTGAAAGCTTCCATGCCTCTTGAAAATAAGATTTGTAGCTTCAAGTTTCACATAAAGATGATTTGGACATGTGACTCTCAGTTATAAAATGCCATCCAATATGCATCAAATAGAAAATTGATTTGGTACGGGGCTTTTTTGGTAATGGGAAAGAAATGGATACACTGAAGATGAGCTCAGGACTCTTAGAGCAGATGCATCAAGTGTTACCAATCTGGTGCAGTGGACCGTAGCAAAAGGATCACTGTAAGGGAAGTAGCTCCAAGCAGGACAGGGGGATGATTGACTAAGCATCCACTTAGCAAGGAGAGAGCTGTGTTCAGCTGGAGCCAACAGACTAAATTGGGCTGAGCTTACACGATGCTTTTAAACACCATGTAGGAGGCAATCAGAATTGACAGCTTTAACATTGCTGCCATCTATGCATACAGATACCATCTATTAAAGGCTAATATCAACAGCTGTGATGTTCAAAGCAAAAGGAGATTTAATATACATATTAAATTGTCCAAAGCTGCAGGAGATGTTTCAAACTATATTAGGAAATTCCACTAAGAAAAATATCTCTATATATTACAGTAGTTCTCTTCTGGTAATGCTACTCCTCAAAACTGAGGACTTTGAGTTCAATGTGAAAGGTGATGATAACCTTCAAAATTGATTTTAGTGAAAGAAGATCCCAAAAAGCAAGGTAAACCTATTACTACTTATGTCAGGCAAAGCATTCAGTGCAGTTCGGCCTCAACCTTGAGAAGAAAACAGAAATTCCCCAGCCTTCTGATAGCTAAAGGAAGATATTAGACAACATTTGCCAAGAACAAAGCCCAGACCTGTGGCACAAGCTATAAGAATGGGAGATCACGTCACCCAGATGTTTCAGCTGATCTTGGAATATCACTGACAAAACAGACAAAAGTCAAGTATTGGGAGACATATTTCAGAAGAGCAACCAAGCCTAGCTGGGCCACTATAGGCACAGCACTGTGATACCAGGCTTGAGCAGCAGAAGAAAAAAAGACCAGAACTGGAGTAAATTGACTCAAATTATTTCAAAAAGGTTTTCTGGAAAATTATTGTTCTTGACTAAGCTTGGTTTCATTTCTTCAATAATTTTGGCTGAAAAGGAAACTGGATAAATGTGATTCATTTAGGATTGTAGATGCACTCATACTACAAGGCATTCTGATAAAAGTTAGTGCTATATAAATATCAATAAAGCATATTTTAAGTGGAGACCAGATCAGCTGAGTTCTCAGAAAGTAGTGTCAATAAATAAACACTAATGTTCGCTACAGAAGGTAAAAGGATTTAAACAAGGTTTGAAGCTATTCAATAGTCACATCAATATCTGAGAAAAAATGTTATCAAAGCCACTGCAGATAAAATTCATAGATGCCAATGATACCTTTTTACAATAAATAAGGAAGAGGAGGGGAAGGAAGCAGCTTGAATTCTGTGGAAAACACACCTAAGGAGAAAAATATCCCAAAGCAGGGCTGCACTGTGGCCATGAGGAATGAGAGCAGCTCCTGCAGAGGAGAGGCTGAGCTGCCAAACAGAGCCTGTTGGGAAAGGCTGGGAGGTGACACTGGCCTAGCGTGTCCTTATGGCCTTGTGTAAAATGCTGCACCCAAAGGGAACTGATCCAACCCCTCAGCAGGGCAAGAGAGGCCACTTTCTGTTGGATACAGCATTGACAGGAATGATTTTGGAAGGTGTTCAGCCTCCCCAGTGCAGCAAGGCACTGAACAGACAATCCATGGTGGGTACAGCCTAACCCATGGCACAAACTTGGAGAGCTGTCCTGAGCTGCTCCAAGTCCTTCTTATGGAGACCACAGAGACCAGCTGAACCATCATTAAAAACAGCAGAAACTGCCAGCAGCTCTCCAGGTGTGAGGCACTGCAGGTCTCTCCTTACCCAGAGCTGGGCACAAAAGCTGCCCCCTGATGCTGCCCAACAGTGAAGGCAGCCTGCAAACCCCTTTGGGTTCTTGTCCACAATTGAAGGCAGAGACAAAAACACCCACATTCTTGCTCAACAATTCGCTCAACCCCTCCAAGTGTCCCATGTGAAAAAGCTGTGCTTAGTACAGTTGGGTTTCAAATTCATTGCTAGGACTCTGAGGCACCACAATAACACAATTAAAGCACCACCAGATGTGTGTCATATAATACATGTTAAAAAAAGAAAAGACATACTGTGCGCAGATACAACAACAATTTGCTGTTCAAATTAATTCAGGAATCAGTACCATCCCTATAAACCCAATATATAAAACATATGCTACTGTAGGCATGCATAAATTGCATGCATTTTTATCCAGATAAAGCCACACGTGCAACTAATAAACCGAAGTGAAAAAAGAAAAGAAACAAAGTAAATAAATAAATGCAAAGGCTGCCTAGGGAATAATGAATTTTGCAGAACTGCTGTCAAAGATCACAGTGCTGAGCAGAGCCCCAGCCGTGCTGGTCCCTACCCCCAGCAGGACAGTCCCAGCCTGGCCCTGGGCCGTGGGAGCAGGCAATTCCCATGGGGCAGAGATGCAGCCCAAACCAGTTCTCTTGCCAGCACTGGGCTGAGGTTAAGCTGCAGTGGCACAGTTCAAACCACAGGAGAGTCTCCCCCATGCCCAGGATCTGGCTGGCATCAGGTGTTTTCAGCCATCCCACAGACCAGCCCATTGTCATATCCCTTTTATGGCTCACAGTGCCCTAAAACCCAGAGCAAGGCTCCAGCCTCAGAGCAGAGAGGAGCTGCTGGCATTAAGGCAAGGAGAGAAGCACCAGTGCAGTGTGGAAGGAACTGGTGGCACAGGGGAACTCAGCAAAGCAGAGACAATTCCCATGCACACCACCAGGAGTATTTTATTCCAGCTCCTACCTTGTTCAAGCCCGACCTACAATTTGCCTTTATTACTAATTCAAACTCTACAAAGCCTCTCCCTGAACTCTGTCTAGGCTTTTGGGATCTCTCCTTTCCCTGGCAGAGGTCTTTGTCCCCCAGCCAGCTGTCACTGGTTTCCCAGAGGCACTGGAGAGCTGACCACAGCTGCTTCTGCTCAACAAGAGCCAGAGCCATTTTCATCTGCACTAGCACATGAACCAAGGGGGCAAAAATCAGAGCAAACCTCACACCTCTGCAGGTCTGGACTTGAAACAGAGGCAACCTGAAACATCACTGCATGTCTGGTTGTGATCATCCATTGTGATCAGTCACAACTTTGGAGTTGTCAAGGGAACTTTCAGTAAGCTCCTACACCACCAGGGCAAGTTTTCTGATTTGAGAAAAGTGTTGAAACTACCAGAGCAAGCACAGCCAGCTCCTCAAGGAAACAGAGAAGCAATTTCCTCTAACTGCCCAGGGGACATCCTGTTTGCTGATTGACATCCTGAAGAAAACAAAAAACTCAGAATAATTAGAGGCTAAGCAACTAAGGTGAAACCCTTTGGTAATTTTCGGTCCTGAGTAACTAGAAAGGGGTGACAATTATTTTAGCTAATGACCACTGAACTTCGAGATTAATGTTCACAGCTGAGGAAGGGGAAGCAGCTCTTTAGGAGGCAGCTCTGCTGTCAGGCTGAGCCCAGAGCTCCTTGAAATACCAGGTTGGTGCTTGGCTACCTTCAAGGGACACAGGGCACTACCCAAACATGCAAGGAACTAAAACCAGCACCAAAAGCTCAGTGCAGATGGAGTGGGATCCTGCCCTACCTTCTTCCCACAGATTCCAGTAGTTTATGGTAGAGAAAACTCCTTGTTGTTGGCCCTGGCTGTACTGTCACAATGTGCAGCACAGGAGTGGCTTGGCAGTAGCTACACATTCCCTAAAACAGTGGTTTTTTAACATTTCTCAGTCACAAAAGGACTGGCTGACACTCTGCAGCTTTGATACAGCTGAAAGGGCAAACTGCAGAGGTAGACACCAGGCAGACACTGAAGGTTATCCAGCTGGCCTGAAGTGCTCCCTGTGAGTTTAGACAGCCTCTCCTCGCTGATTCTGCAGAGAAAAATGTAATTGGTGCCTTCCAGAAAGGAGCCAGGCTGTGCTGGGGATGAGCAGGGTCCAGAGGAGGGGAATCCTGTCCAAGGCAGGCTCAGAGAAATGAGAGCCTTTGCACCTGCACTGTTTCACAGAGGGCACAAAGGCTTGCCAAAGCCCAAAATAAACAAGTCCACTAGTTCAACTAAAAGCCTGATTTGAAGCTGATTTAAAGCATTGTAAATGCTTGTCAAGTTTTAAGCCAAACCTTCATTTTGTTCAGGTTAAATAAGTTATTAATCAGTTTAACTTGAGCTGGAACAAGAAGCTTCTGAAATGAAATTAAAGTAACAGCCCGGTTAATTGAGCCTGCTGCAGTCCTTCCCATAAGGATGGTCTTAGCTTCAGGAAATGCTCATCTTCCTCATCACATTTGGTGCAGAAAGGTATTTCAAACAGTAATAAGCATCTGCTTTCTCTACTTGTTCAGTGGGAAAGTCTAGAATTATATACACAGCACCTTAGAGAATGCTGTAATAGCAAGATGCATTTATTAATGATCCTACTAATGTTTCCTGAGAGCATCTCCAAATACTCTGCAAATACCCATCAAATTTAAATAGCAGGGATGTGCAGTGGGTAGTATTATCATCCCTTCTTGGAAGGGATGAAAGGACCAGATGACTTTGGGAACATCAAGCAATGAACCCGGAATAAGGCTGGGACTACAACTACAGAGAGAAACAGGATGGCTGAAAGCACTGCAGCTTTTAACAGCAACCATCTTGCATCTTAACCACAAAATCATTCTCCCTGGGTGACATGTAAGCAAATATTTCTTAAAATGAAAGCATAATGTTAATAGAGTAGAGATTGCTGAGAAAGCAAAAAAAAAAAAAAGGCATTGCTGCTTTCTTGGATACTACATGGAAACCCTACACCTCTACAGGAAATATTTTAGTAAAAAGAGACACAGAATTACATTATGAAAAAGATGAAGCCACCAGATAAGGCAGGTTTTGTGAAAAAGGGATAAAGGAGCCTTTGGGATAAATGGTCTTTGCTTCTGGGAAGATCTGGTGGGATTCAGGACAGCTCTGAATCCGTGGGTCAGTGAGGTTTTACTGTGGCACAAAGATCTGTGTCTGAGTGCTGCCCAAGGCTTCCAAGCACTTGGATACAGACCTGGGAAATGACCAAGGTCTGTCTCACCACGGGATCTTAAACAGCAGCACTGGGGCCCTGAACCAGGGGGAACAAAGCTGAAAGCTCAATCCAGAAGTCAGGAAAAGGACTTCTCTGAACTGTAGCTCTTCCTGAAAGAGCAAGTGTGGGAGAAGGAAGAAATCCCAAAATAACAAAACTCAAGAAGGCTCTATGGGTAGAGCTAAATAACCAGGTAATTATCCAGGTTTTATGGCTCCTTTGTTGCTGCCTGCAGATGAGAAGAAAGAGAACAACAGAAGTAGCAAGCAGGGATGGCCAAAGCCTCTAAAATATTGATGCAGAAATTGAACATTTCTTCTGGAGATGTGAAACTGGTCTCACACGGAGCTTTTGTGCTAATAGTTGTCTCAGTTCAAGATGCAAATTCTTTATAACAATACACATCCAGATACCACTGCAGTGTAAATACCCTTGCTCAAAACACTTTGCATCTTACTGCTGCTCACTGCTGTACCTGGCAGTTTCCTATTTAAAACAGGATTACTTGCTAAAGGAAACCATTAACAGAGGGCTAAAGGAAACAATCTTATTCACTGAACCAACACTGTTGTCTCAGCAAAACAAAGCAATTAACATCTGAGTTCACAGGAAAATATATTAGCACAACAGATGCATGTGCATGTATTTTGGCCCTTTGGTAAAATGTGCTGTTTTGGGGCCAGATGTTTCTGCTCATGCCAAAGAAGAATCCAGCTGCATCAAGCTGTGAATATTTCTTCTGATCTGTCAAAATCTGCTATGAACTAGAAGAGAAAAAAAGAGTACTGAAGTTTGAAATAGAAGTCTGTTTTCCACTGGGGATTTTACCACCATCTGTATTTTAAAAGCTTTAGTACAACTTGACAGAGCCTGAAAAAGTTTGCAGCACAATAGGTAAAGCACATTGAAATACCATTCAAGTAAGGTTTCTGGTAGAGTTGAAACATATGGTAAAAGACGAGTTTGATGCATTTTTCCCCTTAAAAATCAATTTATACTTATTAGTTGGATTTACAACATGTTTAAATTGTAGGGCCTTTTTTGAAATGTGCTCCCATTATGAGCTGAACTCTCATTATTGAGATGATAGAGCAATATTGAATTACTGGGCAAACAAGGTCCTTTTTCAAAAACACCACAGCAATTGCTTTTCTCACGGTTTCCAAAACCAGGTGTTGTTTTTTCTTGCATTAATAGAATTACTATGGATTTGCACTGATGCAAGAGTAAAATCGTATCATTTTACCAAAGCCATAAAAAAGGAGCCAAAATGGAAACAGAACAGCTAAGCAGAAAACATGAAAGCATCTTGTAATGCCATTAAGCTCACAAACTACAACAGATTTGTCAAAACTTGGTGTTGTCCCTCCTAAAAATCATCCACCCAGCAGGACCAGCACGTTCCCACCTCCCAGGGCACCTGTGCAAAAGCCTGGAACTCATGTCACAGAAACCTCTGTTGTTTTATCCCCCTAAAGCACCTCCTTCTGCCCCAGGGACAAGGCAGTGGCAGGAGCAGCCTCAAACAGTGGTAAGTGGCTGCATCATTATTTTCTGGCAATCCCTAAAACTGAGATTTTCTAACCACAACTTGAATCCTACAGGCATTGAGATTCCAATCTCTCCTGGTCTATCCCCAAAATTTCAGCCTTATCAAAAAAATTAAAGCTTCTGAAACAGAAGATAACAAACATATAGACAAACATATATGGTACAGTACAAGTGAAGCAGAATGTAGCTGGGTATTTCTGAACTGAGCTCAGTTTTCCATTCTGCTCTTCTCAGCTCTCCACATTCATCTGCCAGCAGCCAGGCAGCTGTGCTGCCTTCCAGGTGTGCAGCACAGCTTTGCCACTGACAGGGTTATCTATTTTACAAAGAATTATGCTGGCAGTGAAAATCACAGTAGAATTGTTTTGAAAGAAGCAAGCCTCAGATGGACAATTTAGATTTCACAGAAGTTGAAAAAGGATTTGCAGGTTCAAATTATTAATCAACACCCTGCCAGGCAGGGGCCAAGAGCAATCTGCTGGCGCTGAGTTTTCTTGGACTTAGACTGTAAAATCTGGATTTTAGATTGGCTCAGGGAGGAGAAGGATTTTTGTGCCTACAGCCCTTTGCTTCTGCAGCATCCAGGCAATCCTGGGCTTTTAGGGGCAAATATGAACTTAGGGATGGTGGGGTAAATTCTTCAAGGAAATTAGGGATTTGGAGGCTTTCTGAGCCAGAGGACACACTGCACATGACAAGGTTACTTCCCTGTTGTTAAAATCATGTTCCAGCTGTAACAAGACTGCATAAACTGCCCCTGGGGTCACATGGGGGCTTTCCTTTGTTAGCAAGAAATGTGGAGAAAACTGCCCAGAAAAAAGCAGGTGCTCATGGAGAGTCCAACCTTTTGCTGTAACATTTCAGCTCTCCCCCGTGCCAATCAGGATGGCACAGGCTGCTCTGGAAGGAGGAATTTAATTGCAATAAGCACCTAGCAGAGTGTAACAATGGTTAATCACAGAGAAGCACACAGTGGGTGCCTCCAGTCACATCAGGCTACCTTCAGCATCCTTTTGGCTTTACCTGTCAAGTTACATGCCTTCCAAACTCTTCAGGGCCAAACTTAAAATAAAAAGGGGGTGGGGGGGAAGAAGAGATAGGGAAAAAAGGGAAATTATCCATTAACCACTGTAAATAAAATGCTAACTAATGCTCTTCTGCAAACAAAAATGAAAAGCAGGTAGAGAGACAGTCCACCATTAGCTGCCTGTTTCTATAAACACCATCACTATCTCCTGGGGAACAGCCTCTGACAGCAGTGAGCAGCTCCTCCTGCCCTCACATCTGAAGGTTGGATGTTTCAGGGGCCAGCAGGACAAGGGCAGGGGAAGGTGAATGAACAGGACAGGACACCCCAACACGTGAGCCAGAGAGCACCTGGTCCAGCTCTCCTCTCTCCTGCACATCTCTATCACAAACAAGTGCTGCAAGATGGAAACTGGGAGCTTGAGGCCAAAATCGAAATAGAAAAAAAAGAGGATATGCTCCCACAGACCTCTGCTGAAAGCAGTGATTTATTTTTATTTTATGTTTACCTTAAATGTGTCTCAGAAAGGCTGTCCACAGAAGCATCACACCCCAGCTCCTGTTGCACTACATTATAACGCTGCTTGTTTTCTCCTGCCAGCCACTCATCAAGGGTTACCACCAGCACAGCCCTCCCTTCTTTCAGATCTAGTCAGAAGGCAAATTAGTTGCAGCCTGATGGGGGAGTGCTAAATTTTTCATTACAATCTTTCTCTGGAGGTTTGGTGTTTAATAATTTGTACTGTATAAAATTTCACATATGGGAAAACATGGCACCACACAGCCTCTCCAGATGCCGTTTTTTTTTCCTTGCTGCTAATCATGTGAGCCCCCAGCTAAAGAAGTGGATTTAGGGCATAATTAAAGCTTTATACTTTAATAGTAATATGGGTAAAGCTCAATTTTATTTTTGAGAGGAACACACCACATTTGTAAATTCCCATTTCACTGAGGATCAGTTTTCACACAGGCTTTGCACCAGGGCTGCTTTGTTGCTGATATAGCATGGAACATAAAGCATGTCAGTAGCTTGTGGTGCTGTGAAAGGCACACACACCCCTGCTCAGCCACTGCAGAGGCTCCTGAATTCCTTATGATCAATCCAAGAGCAGTGGTGGCTGTGCAAGGGACATCTCTAAGGAGCCTTCACATCATCGGCTCTGGTTTTCATCACATCATTTGGCAAGGGAGTCTCTCAGATTGGTCACATGAATGTCTAACTTCTGGGAGGTTTAGCTACAGCCCTAAGCAGAGCTGAAGTGATTTAAATGTGCTGCTGCTCTCCTGAAAGCCAGCACCCTCCTTCCCTCCCCACAGGGCTGCTGTCAGGGGTGGAAATGCTGAGCCCTCTCCCAGCTTCCCAGCCCTGCCTTCTCCCTGTGTTTCTGGTGAGAACAGCAACCTGGAGCATGCTTTTGGCATGAGCCACAGCTGCACACGCAGAGCACAAGGTTCACACGCTGGCTGAGAGCCCTGGAAGCCTCACCATGAAGTGGGACTGAAGGGGGACCCAAGCAGGGGACAGGCAGGAGGGGCAGTGAAAGGGAAGAGGTGCTGGCAGAAAGGCAGGGGACATTCCTGGTGTGGCTGAGACAGGAATAGTTGTGCCATGGTCAGCATACTGAGGACTCATTTTAATTATTTGTTGAATCCTGGAGTATAATCCCCTCAAAAAAGGAAGCACCCCAGGGATTATAGTCCCAGGATGGCAACTTGGTATTTTAAATCCTTTCCCTCTTCTCCTGAACATCCCCCTAAGTAAATTCAGAAAATGCAGAGAGGAGTACAATGATCACCTTTCACAATATGGTTTTAATTCAATCCAAGTTCCTCCCATTTGCTCAAGAGACCTACACACTGCCTTAAAACGAAGTCCTTTGGTGCCATCATGGATTTCTGATTTCCCAGAGGAAAACCAGGTGATAAAGAGACAAAAAAAAATCTTAGTAAAAATCTGCACTGTTCTTTGACAAACCTCATGCTGCAAGAGAAAGCAGAGGTTCCAGCTTTGCCATTAAGCACCTCTGTGCCCCTCCACGGTGGTTGAAAGCCAGGTTTTACTCCACCAACCTGTAGCAACACTGGGTAGGGTAAAGTGAAACTGTTACCATGGATAAGCATCTACTCAGCTCTCAGAGCCTGCAGTACGCTGGCAAATAAATCAAATGACCTAGAACTGAGAAATAATGACCTTGGAAGTGAGAGCTTATTTCTGCTTTTATCCATCTTTACTATCACAGCTTAAACTAAATCAAGCGTGCATTTTAAGATCTATAGTGTATCCCTCCAAATCTGTCTGAGAATGCTGAAGTCTTGAAACACTCTTTGTTGAAATGAAGAGCTTATTACAGGTCAAAATTTTCCTCGCTTTGTAACTGGTTATATGTGTTAAATCAGTACAACCAACCTCACTGAACCTTCTTGGTGGCCACGGGACTTCCAAACAAACCTGTGGTAACGGACTTTAAATACAGGGAAGGAATTTAAGTACTAAAAAGTGGTTTTTAAATGCCTCTGAGTTCCAGTTTCACTGACAAGTCTGGGTCCTGCTGGGTGCAGCTCTGAGCTCTGCGGTGCTGTGTTTTTCCCCACAGCTCCATGGAGGTTTGGCTGGTGCCAGCTGTGAGTGGCAGAGCTCTGTACCTGCTCACAGAGCAAAGTGACCTTGGGGAGCCTCACTCAGCCCAGTGTCCAACACTCATCTCCATGAAATCCCTGGGCAGGAAAATATACATATGGAGAGATAATAGAGGCAAAGCCTCCATGTCAAAGAGCAGATTGGACTCTTGCCATCAGGGCTGTGACAGCAATCCCTAATTCTCCAGGACATCTGCTTATCCAGCAGAACACAAGCTGTCTGTCCAGCAGCCAGGACAGCACAGTGCCTGGCAAACAGGCAGAGTCAAGTTCTACCCCAGCTCTGACATCAGGCACATTCATCTCCACTATCATCCTCCCTCCCTTTTTTTTTTTCCCCTTCCCTAAATAGAAACCAGTTCTACATAATGTCATTATGCTCAGCTTGTGAGGCTGAGTTTATCTGTGACTGCCAAAAGCACTGTAATCTTCAGCACCAAGTGTGATTGCTCTGTCATCGTGCATCTCTGCAGATAGCAGTGCTCAGGGTGTCCTCAGGATGGGGAGAGGTCAAAGCACTGATGTTAAACCTGTGAGGCCTGAGAGCTAAAGGACGAGCTGCAATATCAGCTTTTGCCAGAGGAAACTCATCCATGTTCTGATTTGTCAGGAGAAGGATTTATATCAACTTAGAGCAGATAAGGAACATGGGAAATAAATACCTAAGTCAGAACTTACTAATGGGTATTATTTCTCAGATAGTAGCAAGTTAATGCTATATAGCTAGGCAACAAAGCCATCCCATCCTTGATAAAGGCATAAACACATTAAAGGAATAATCCCTGTGTGACATGAGGTTACTTGTGCATTCATAAAATTTTCACTGCTTCTGCCAGTATTGCCTTTTCAAAATCACTGCTCTGTCCCAGCTTGATCAAACCCTGCAGCCCATGATCTGCTTCTCCTTCAATATGCACAAACATGCAGAGAATCCCATTATAAATCCTTTTTTAAAGGAGAAATAGAAGCCTCTCATATCACAGACAAACCAGCAGCTTGACCTAATTTCAGTGGTTCCACATTATTTCCAGTATCAATTTATCTATCAGTTACACTCTGCCAGGAAACACCAGGGTCACACTTTGCTCCCAAGCCCAGCTGCAGGGAAGGAAGAAACCTTCTTGCAGAAGATCCAAACTAGAAATGCAAATTCCCATCACAAAATAGTTTAAGTTATTCTTTTTCATAAAAGAATTAAGACCAAAGATAGTTATCTTTCATTACAGAAACACATATTCAGCACATTAAGACCTCTTGAAGGGACATGGTATTTTCTGAACTCCTGTGCAACAAGACAATTCAAAACCTGACCATTTACAAGGTTTAGGCTCTCTCCTCATTAGTTATTTCAAAATACCAAATTGATTCATTAGTGGCATGCACATTTAAAATAAACACCCTGCTTCCTTAGAAGTTCCAGAGAGCCACACAAGTAATAAGCCAAGATTCACACATCAGGATCTGAGTTGTCAGAGCTCTGCTAACACCACTGACTGGTTCAATTCTAGAGGGACAGTAATGAAGAGAGAAGCCACAACAAGTACTCATCATCACAACAGAGAGGATTACATAGAAGAGCATTATTTTGAAGCACCTTTTTCTTCTCTAAGGATGATTAAGAAAAATAGAGATATTAACATTACATTGTCTGTATGTAAAATGGAGAGAGGGGAAAAGAGGCTATGGCTGAAAAATGCATTGCCATCTCCATCTGCAATCCTTTCACCTCCTTGAAACCAATGATATCTTGGGGCAAAAGAGACACTTCTGTTGAAATTTCACAGCACATGGTTTTACAAGCTCCATGTTGCTCTATCAACCATTAGCAAATCATTTAAATGGGAAAATTGACCCCAACTTGTATGAATTGCCTCATTTTAGGCAAACTCTGAATGATTGTGGTTTTCTGAACAGAAAATGTAAGTATCTAACATTGAATATGCCTCCCTCTTTCAATAAATAAACTGCTAAAAACAAAACACTGATGCCAGTTTGTAAGATTTAATGAATATGCAGAGTGGTAAATTAATAGACTGTGCCCCAGAGCTGCTTATTTAGAATTCTGCAGTTATAATAAAATTAGGTAAGTATCCAATGAAACCTCAGGACCCTGGGCTGGTGCCATCTAATTGAAGTTTACAACTTTATTGGAGATTCCTTGCATCTTATATATTTGCTTTGTAGAGTTCAATAGCTGGTGGCCTTGGCTCTAACTTAATTACAAAGCAGAAAGGAAGGTTGTGTCAGCATGATAACATTTGGCTGGGCTGGAATGTCTGTTTCAGGCATATTTCACCTGCTCTCATCTTGATTTAAGTGGACTAATAGGTACTAATCACACAGAAGAAATGGGTTTTAAAAGTGAAGAGAGGAAATTAAAGGGCCAGGTCCTGCATGTCTTTGGTCACTGTGAGAGCAGAGGGGGTGGCACCAGTGCCCACTGAGCAGCTGGAGATAGGGACAGGCAGGGTTGAGAGTCACAATCAACAGAGCCAGGAGGGCAACAAGCCCCAGGTGAAGCCTTGAGAACAACCATGTCTGATCCTGGAGACATCCTAAAGGGGAGAAAACATCAGGTGTAAAGGGAGTGAAAGCAAAAGGGGTAAAATGGCAGGTGAAAATGGTGATTCCAGTCATCTGCTCGCAGTTAATTCTCTCCAGGACTGAAGGAGGACAGATTTCACCTGGCACCTGCTGCAAGGGGCAGGAGGGAGAGGTGGGAGGGCCTGAGGCAGTGCATACCCACAACTTTCACATGTATTTTTCCACAGTATAACAATAATCTGATGGAAAGAGTTGATTGGCAGATGCCAAGTAAAACACTTCAAAAAGATTTAAAAAGCCACAGGAAAGCAAGACTGTGTAACTTTCTAAGAGATAAGATGGAGCACGTTCTCTATAAACAAACCCACCTCCACATCCCACATACACATGCACTGTGTGGCAGTCCATTAACACTCAGTGTTCCACTGATTAAAAAGAAAATTTAATACATCTGTTGGAACACAGAGACAGAATAAATATCCTTATCGTTCCATTTACTGTAAATAATACTTAAGTGCAAGTCAAATATTAGCCATATTCAGCACAGCATCATAACAAAACAGGCACTGCTAACATTATGGTCCCAAACTGTGTTACTTGTAATTAACATCTGACATATATCTGCTTTTGCAATCACCCATTACTGATTAAATGACAAGGCACAATGTCAGATGCATAATCTGATTGGTTAGTACTCAGTTACCAAGGTGTTACATTTGGAAATTGCCTGTGAATTGATTTCTTTTATTGAATTAATAAGTGTTATCATACTGTACAGAAGGCAAAATTGCTACTGAATGTGAGCGATAACATATAATTACAGAAAATCAAATCCTAATCTGCAGAGCCAAGCCAGGTGTCAACATTTTAATTGTAGTTGGGGAAGCACAGTAACACCACAGAGCAGGGGGAGGATGGGAAGAGATCTCTCAAGTGCAGGAAGAAATACATTGCATAAAGGACCAACTTTAGTTAGGCATGATAGCAGCCTCAAGGGATGCCAACCACTCCACTCGTGTGCAGAAAAATTAGACTTAATTTTTCATTTTTGACTATAACCCCACATGCTGGGGCACCTGACTGCCATGCAGACCCTATGCTATTTCTCAGCGTCTTAAAATTTGCATTTTTGGGAGAATGTTTCTGAAATATTTTAGGAGATACATGCATAAAATATGGAAATCATGCACTTCCACTCTTCATTCCATAAAAATGAAGAAAACAATATCCCTTCTGTCCCCAGAAAGATCAAGACCTCCCTTTGAGATCATATCACAAGTTTCTGCTATGAATAAAACCACAAAGGTTTTATTAATTTTAGTAGCTTTGCACACTTTTTGAGTGAAAAATGCCTCTTCAGGCCACTTGCTAGTTGCTGTCCCTGTTATCCTGCAAACACTGCACTAATGCAGCTACTGGCACTGAAATTGATGATGTTAAATTGGTGTAACCCCGTTGCATGGACACTCTCAAATTAGCTGGTTCCAATACATTTGATCTATCTCAGCCACTCCTAAACCAATTTGAGTGTTCATGCTAAGGAACTGCACCACTTCAACCACACGTACTCAGAGAATGATGTTGCTAAATTGCTGCTATTTCTTTGGATTAAGGAGCTTCAGAGAGCTCTGGCTTCCTCTGGGGATGAGCCATTCCCAGCACAACCAGCTTGGCAGGCTGTGACTCTCACTCATCACTGCACATCCAAAACCTTGCCATATCCCCCCTGTCCAGGCTCACTGTGCAATTCCAGTCCCAAACACCTCCAGCCCTTGCTGCTCTCTGCTGCTGCCTTCCCACCATGAGACTCCTTCTCCCGCTGCACCCCAGAGCTGTGCTGCAGTTCCTCCTGACAGAGCTGCTCAGTCAGGCACAGGCTGCCAGCTTTTCCTGCCCTGAAGGTCTCTCCCTTCGGCAATCTGTGATTTCTGGCCTTTGGGAAAGGACCTGGCACGAGGTGGGGGGCACACACAGGAAGCACCAGGGGCAAATGGCAAAGCTTGGTTCAAAGACCACACCACTCCCCTACTGCACCACAGCCAGCTCCTAATTTGCAAAACATCTGTTCAAATCACCAGCTTTTCCTTTTGTTCAGGGATAAAGAGGAGAGGTTAAGTCATCCTGCTGGCATACAGAGAGAGAAGTTAAGCCCCTGCTGCTACCACCCAGCTGGCAAGGTATCTTGGCAGCAGGGTGGCATATGAACATTTTACATGAAGCTCTGTCCAAATTGATTCCTTTTATGCTTCTGTTTTCAGGGTAATAGTGAAAGTTTCATTCTTGAGTTACAAGGCCCTGGGCTTAGCTGTGAGATGACCAGGCCAGCAAGTGTCTTCCCAGCTCAGTTACACTGCTGGGCATGGCTTTGTGTCTCAAGAACCACAAGTGCATCTGGCACATACAGCTGTCCAGGGTGGTGAGGAAAAACAGAAATCTAGGCAAGAATATGCAGCATGATGAAGTGAGGTGCCTGGGTAAGCAAAATTTTGGCTAGGTACAAACAAGCCACCACTGCACAGAAAAGGGAGAGAGCTGCACCTCTCCAGCCTAAATGCATCTTAATTCTGTACATTGGCCAGTCTTCCAGACACTAATAAAGTTGTTGGAAGACAAGAAAAACCCAAACAAACTGGAGCTGAAGTAACATATTTTTAAAAGAAAATTTCTACAACATGAGATGTATAACTTGGCTCTAGAGTGATCACTGTGGGGAAAATAACTGGTAGGAGTTGCTATATGCCTGAAGAATGTGAATTCTGGAGAGCAGGAGGAACCAGACTCACAGGAGAAGTCTGAACTACTACAACAGGGAAAATCCAGCCATATGGAAGAGAAGCCTTCTTCCAAATACTTTTTTCCTGCATTAAAGGTAGTGCTGGGGAACAGGACTGCAGGAGAGTGAAAGGCTGCATCGACTGAGATGAACTGCACCAACCTGCAGCCTTTGCTGTGAGGAGCAGCAGCGTGACCTCCACGCAGGAGCTCCGGAACAACCACAAGCAGCTAATTGGGTTTCCTTTCCAGTCACTCAATTTACAGCCACTTCCTGACCTCAAGCTTTACAACATTTGGAGCCTTGGCGGTTTAATGAGCTAAAACTCCTGCTTTTCCACAAATGGAACCTGCCCAGGTACGTTTCTGTATCTTTCCTAGGCTGTGGCCTCCACAGAGCAGCAGCAGTTGCTTCTTGCTCCCAAGCCAACCCATTTTTTTTTTTGGAGGATGCTGCTTCCACTGCTGCTTCCCTGCAGCAGGCCTGGAAGGGCATGGGGAGTGGTCAGACAGAGCAGCACCAGGCTGCCACACGCCAAAGGAACACCTCACCCTGGCCTGATGCACTTCTTCCATTCCAAGGAGACAGAGCCATAACAGCCCAGATGTGACAGTCCCATGGCAGCTTTAGGTGATGTGAGTTACAAACCATCCAATTCCCACTCCTCTCTTTGCCCCCAGCCATATGTTCCCACCTTCTCTCTTGCACCCGTACCTTTATGACTAAGTGGTGAGACAATTCAGGAAATTAGCCCAAAAAAAAGCAATTTTGATTTTCTCATCGTGTTAGCTTTTGGCTGGTTGAGCTCTCAGCAGCAGTTATGAACACTTGGCTGAGGGAGAGGGAACATGTGGCCAGAGGCATCAGGGAGGGAGCTGGAGACCCCTCTCCCTGTAAGATGGGACCATGGTGGAAGCACAGCAAAGGGAAAGCTCTGCCTGCCCTGTTTTACAGGGATCTTCCACAGTTCAAAGGAGGATGAGGCTGGAACCAAACCTGGTCATTTAGAAAGTATGATGTCAAATAGACAATTAACTGTTTTCTGCAATAATTACTTCAAATTTTGCTGTGCAAAACCACAGTTACAGCTACTCCAGATCTTGCTGTTCTGTGGGAGAGATTCCCAGGATGCATCTCCCTTCAATAATCTCCTGTATATTGCTGCAACTGACTTGGGCACCTACTTAATCTGTGACCTTACAGCTCCTGTCAAGCAGACTGTGACCCTCTCTAGACTTGTATTATCCATTACCAAATTTTCATTTTTATTAAACTCAGCAGAGACCTTCTCCCTTCTCCTCTAGGAAGCATGAATTCTCTTTTGTCATTTATTCCACCCATGATTTATACCAAGAGCCTGTCAACTATAGGAGGTACTTGCTTGTGCTTACTATACCTGCAAGTAGCTCTGTCCTTTCTGGGTCATTACTAATAAAGCACTTATCCCTCATACAAGCACAAATGCCTCCCTGTGCTCTCATAGGTATTTATCTGAGCACTTCAGAGTCCTCAGTGGATTTATCCTCACAGTGCTCTGGTGAGCTGGGCACTGACGTGATTTCTGTTACACAGATAAAGAGCAGGGCTTGGAGACTGAATTCAGCTCTTTGCTGCTTCAAGGAGACTTAATCTCCTGATTCAGGATGCTGTAACCAATGATGATTCTGCCTCTTGGGACAGCAGGAAACTGCTCCTGGTTCATCCCAGACAGCCCCACTCCAGCAGAATGCTGCTGCTCCAGCCTGCAGGAGAGAAGCCTTCAGCCTGGGGCCATTTCTCATTGTTGAAGCGCTTATGAAAGAGAGCACCAAACCCCCACCTCCCAGCCTGCATGACCCAAATCATCACCCTCCATCCTGGCTCCCCATCCACAGATGACTCATGAGATGAAGTCTCCCTGATGCTCAGCACCATCACTCTGCAGCCAGCCACATTTCATGAACAACAGTAAAACAAATATATTTGTCTTGCAACTACAGTGCCAAGACAAGCAAGGAGCAAAGCTGGGGGCCAACTGTAACACCACAGATTTTGGCAGTCAGCCCTCTTTCCAGCTCCCTATATATTTTTGTCCCAACTTTCCACCTAGGTCTCCCTCTTTTTGGTATTTCTGGGCAGATCATAACACCCACCAAAGAGCAAGAAACGCCTGCGTGGCTCAGTGCTTGCCCTTGATGAATTAAGGCATCTCCACACTCTCTCCTCTCCCGCTCTTTCCAGCACCACTTTATCACAGGCAAGCCTGACAAACCTGTTGCTGCTGTGTTTCTCTTTTAAACCCTAAAGCCAACTGGCAAACTAGAATTTAACCACACAGCTGCTGAATGCAGTTACATTAATACATGGTGGCCAAACAAAACATTGCTTTTAAAATGCAATTTGTGCTTGGCACTGGACACATTGGGAAAATTCAGAGCAAGCTGCACTACAGACCAGCTCATAACCCTATGCAGAAAGTGCTTTGATGCCCCCAATTTATATCTGACAGCCTTAATGCATTTTGGAAAGAGGCAGCAGAGTAGAAAGCCCCTGCACTAATCATAACTGCAGTAAGAAAATTAATTTTTGTTTCTACTTGGTTGTAAAATTCTATGTGTGCACACACCCCATTTTCCAAAATATAAAAAAAAAAAAAATCACAGCAAGATGGTGGGGAAAAAAAATTGAGGAATTCTGGCAAGTTATACTTTTCAGCCTGAGAAGTCCTCCTTTATTGATCCAAAATACACCTTGCAGCTTTCTGGTGGCATGGGGGAAAGGAAGGTGTAACAAAAAGCTTTCACCTGTGATTATCTTACATGACCCTGCTGTACTGAGCTGCAGCTGTGCTCATCTGCACAGGTATTTATGGTCAATCTCTTGCAGACAGAATGCACATTTCCCCACCACAATAAAAGTCAGTTCAAAGCAGGCTGCTCCCATTGAAGTCCATGGGAGATGTTTTTCCTCCATCAACGTGAGCAGGAGTTGGGTTGGGCTCACTGAGAGTTTGCTCCAGGAAAATCCT
>NW_005054330.1:2156878-2187090 GCF_000277835.1 Geospiza fortis | reverse complement strand
AGCAGGAAAAAACACAAAGAATATTTTATTTTCATTGGTAACTCCCATTCCCCAAATAATTTGAAATTAATCCTCCAATTTAATTTCAAGCTGCCTTTCTGCTGCACTTGGTTGCTGAAGGAGAAAAGATTCTGGAGAAAGCAGCACAGGTGAATCACATTTGCTCAACATTTTCAGCATTAAATAATCTGCACATAACTCAGGCTCACTCAAACGGTACACTGCACTGACCTGACATAAAATATAGCTCTGCTAAGCCAAAAAAGATAAAACAGGGATACCTTCATATTTAAGGGAGAAACAGTGAAGGATTTCAGACTTTAACGAGATACAGATGCCGACCACTGAATGAATCACTCTGCCCATAATTAAAGAGCCTTCTGATGTCTGAAGACTCTTCCTGTCATGAAAACTTTTGGATGCCATTTCATCTCCATCCTAAGCCTGATTTCAGACTGAAAGAGGGGAATCCAAATGTTGATGTCACCCCAGACACCATTTATATTCTCCATTTCCCTTTTGAAGAACTTGGTATTAATTTCTGTCTATTCGGGTTTTATGTTTTTATAGGTCTTCAGGCACCCTTAGAGCTAGAGAGGAGATATGAAAAATCAACAATGAACCAAGGAATTTCCAGGCACCATGCTTCAGCATTTCATGCAAACCAGCATTTAAACCAGGGATTTAACCAGTATTTAAATCAGGGATCTCTCTCACTAACCCACTGTATAAAAATCAGAAAATTCCACTTTTGTGTACAAGAACACAACAAAAACATTTTACAGTTTTGTTGATGTTTCAACTGTAACAATTTAAGGATCCCAGGCAAGTGAAAGTCAAAAGAAGTTGGAGCTTTATTACTATTATTATGCAGCTGGGCTACCTAGGGGTAAAAATAAAAAGAAAGGGAAAAGCAGTGTCCAGGTACACAGCATTTACATGATAAATGTAAAGCTTTACAGGTAATCTTGTGTATTGCCTGATAACTTGCATGCCCAAAAAAGCCCCTTTTTTACCAATTAGGTTGGAATTCTCTCTTTTCATTTACTTACCATTACTGCTCCCTGGGCATGAATAAATCCCTCAGCTTTTCTGCTATGAGGTAAAAGAATGATTTAAAAAATAATAAATAAATCACTCATATCTGGAGCTGAAATATCACCTGAGGGTGCTCTTGCTTCAGTGCAGCTGCAGCCTCCCCAGGGAAGCTGGCCCCATGCTGAACTGGCCCTCAAATTTCTCCTCATGTCTCTCCTGGCAGCCTCCATCCTCCCTGAACAGTGATGCTCAGAATGAAACCTACTGCACCCACCACCAGAACTGAATAAAGGGAACTAAATGCTTTGAGTATTTTATAGAGAACCATATTTCCATTTCCTAATGACTTTTTTCCCCCCCTACAAAAAGATGGCATTGCAGATCCCAGGGCATTTAGTGATCAAGCTCCTGTAAACCCCAAATCCTCCACACTCACACTTTATTTTAGCATTTCTGTAGAAGAGGCACATGATCAATTCTGGTCTTTTACAGTTCATTCCTTCTTTGCTTAGCACTGCTGAGCTGGAACCCACCTTTTTCAGCCCTTTTCTATTATTTCAGATCCCTGGATCCTGATCCTGAACTTGGCTGTGCTTGCAGCTGTCTCAGTTTGGCATGACCTGCAGGGTGACTGTGATCACTGGAGTGTCTTCCAAGTGTTAATGGAGATGGAGAATGCTGAGGGAGCTCCACCTCTTCCCAGGACTGCTGCCTTCCATGAGCTTAGAAACAACTTCATCATCTTTATCATACCTTCCTGAAAAATATTCCCTAGGCATTACAGGCTTCCCAGCCCACAGCTCCTCCCTTCCTCCCTTTTTGAAAGATATCCCATTAAATTTTCTTTTCTACAGTCTTCTCAAGCCTCATTTGTCCTCCACAGATTTTCAAAGATTATCACTAATGGCACTGAAATCACTTAAGCCAGTTTTCTAACTATCTGGAGCTGAATTCCTCCAGGCCCTGCTAAGCATTCAAACCTGTTCCTTCCCTCTTTTCTGAGAGCCTCGCTGGCTGCAGCTGACCCTCTCAGGAAGAACAGAAGGAATAAAAAAGTCATTTGGTACTTCTGCTTTCTCACTTCCATCTTCTGAGAGCTTTTCCTTTCCACTGAGCACTGGACTAACTCATTCCCTGGCCCAGCTCTTGCTGCAAACACATTCACAGAAACCCCTCTGGCCGCCCTTTTTGTCTTTTGCCAATTGTGGCTCATTTGGACCTTGGCTTCTCCATTTTCTTTGCATGTTCATGATAAAATTATTCTCAATAGCTCTACCTACTCTCCAATATTTTTATGTTGCTTTTGAGTTTCAGGTCATTAAAGACCCTGTGATTTAGCTAAAGTAATCTTTTACTATGTTTCCCATCTGTCCTCTCCATTAAGGGAGTTCTACTTGTGCATTGCATTTGCTTCTCTAAGAAACCTTTAACTCTCCCAAACTTCCTCTTAGAGCAGCTTGCCAAGACTGCAGCTCTGAGCTGACTGAAATCCACTTCCCCAAAACCCATTGTCTTCCCCATGCTGCTCTTCCTACTTTCCTTCTTAATAATCAGCAGTCTGGCAATGCAGAAATGTTTTTGTTTTAGAAAGGCTATTCAGCCCAGGTGGACTCATTTCCTAAATTTCCCACGGACTGAATTCCACTTACAGATCAGTTTGCATCTGTTCTGCTCTGGGTTCTGGAGATGAACAAGGGTATACTTCAAGTACTTAAAAGAAATTTTCTTGCCAAAGCATCACAGCCAAACCTGTCCTGCTACAAAGCATCACCCCAAAATAGAGGCAAAGAATGAAGGGAGGGGGATTAAAAAAAAATCAGATTTCTGGAAGGACGGACAACACATCCTCCAAAGCATCTGAATCTTCAGCTCAGTGTCCTTAGAAAAGGCTGCAGAATCCGCCTTGCTGCTGGCAGAAGATATAATGAAGGATTTAAGTACAGGTTGTAAAATTCTATGTGCTGTCCTAGATAATTTATACCTTTCCAAATGATGCCTCTCCATTCCTCAGATACAGGAGATCACCCTGGAGGAGTCAGCCCTGACCCCAGTCCTTTCAACATCCTCTCTCTGCACAGGGGATACTTATATCCTGCAGCTGATGGGAAACAGTGACTGAGACAGAGGAGCTCAGAAAGAACAAATATTTTTATAGCAGCCCCCCTAATACTTCCAGCAGGATGGGGAGACAACAGCATGTACAAGGGAGCCATTGAAAACAGCACTGCTCCTGCCATGTGCTTGGGGAGATATCTGTTATCTGGGCTTTGCCAGCTGGCTCCTGTGTGCACAGCATCACCCTGCCTTGAGCTCTGTTTGCTTTGCCCTTCCCTCAAATGCAGTCTTTGCCCTGCACAAAACCCCCTCCTGCTGTCAGCTGTGATTGACCAGCCCCGAGGAGCCCCCTCCAGCCCGGCTGCAGCAGGGCTGGCCCCACAGGAACCCCAAACAACCCCCCAGCAGATGGACACTGCACTGAGAGGGAAGCAAACTCTGCCCAGCTCTGGGTTAATCCCACCGTCCTTCCCAACACCAAATCTGTCAATGGTTGCCTTTTGCAACTTCACATGAGCATCCCTGGCAGCACCTGCACCCCATCTCCAGCTCCACCTCATCCTCCAGCAAAGCTGATTCTCCTGCCCCACTCCTGAAGCCCACTTATCATCCAAAAGAAATCTTCCCTGACCCTTGCAGAGAAGCAGGAGACATCAGCCATAGGATTAACAAAGTGCAAAGAATGAGTTACCCACAACCTGACCCACACTACCAGCTCAATGTCTGGCTGTTCCCCATTGGGCCATACAGCTTCTCTGAATGTTTTAAGCTTCATCTTAAGGCAGTTGAGGTCCTTGCTCCCATGACAATTTTTGGCCAAACTCCACTCCTAAGAACATCTGGACACTGTCAATTTGCCCTCTCATGCAAATTAGGACTATTACATTCCCTTACAGAAGCTGCATTTCTTCAATTAATTTGCTTTTACCCAACTATTTGCACCTCCGTCAAACATCCTAAGCTCTCTGTATCAATATTTGGGTTGCCAGTTTATTTTTCTTTCTAGCTTGTTTCCATTTATAGTGTGCTTCTCCATTTAATATTAAATCGACAGTGACAGATCACCACCCTTTTTCTAAATTCACTAAATGGTTTAATAATATAATTTTGAGAAACAGATTTGTGCCTCGCACGCACACACCAAGGCAAAATAAAGATGACAGCGCATTTGAACAAGGCAGCAATAAAACAGTGATAGTAATAAAGAATAAAAATGCTATATCAGGTTGCCATGGGAACCAGCATTCAAGGACTCCAGGTAACGTTGTAAAACATGCCACTGAGCATAAAGCAGCTAAGCAGGTTAAGAGGTTATTTATTAGGCTGCGACATGTTGTGCAGTGCCCTCTGGTGAGAGCGCAACAGAGGCACAAACGGGCTGGAAACCAGGCACAAGATCCTGAGTTTGTGCCCCAGGAGCATCAGCCAGGAACAGTGAGCCCGGCACAGCTGGGAAGGAATGGCACAGGGCACTGAGCACAGGTCAGGCTGGAGCAGAGCTCGCAGGGTGACACCAGGACAGCTGCTCTAATCTGCCTCCTGCGCCAGCCACGAGCACCACAGCGCTCAGGGAGCCACCAAGGGCTCCAGCAAACACCTCCATAGGTGGGATGTGCCAGCCTCTCCAAGGGCTGCTCCTCCTGCTGAGGGCCATGGGCCAGCTGAGATGAAAGCCACAGCAGGGATGATTAAAGCCAGTGAGCACAATCCTTGGGCACAGCGTGTTTTCTTAAGGACTCAAAGTGGAACTTGTTCCATGCCCAGAAATTTCACTAAAATTAGCAGCCGTTCCCCACGTGGAGAGGTTCCAAACCCAAGCTCAGGGACATGCACCACCGCATGAGGAGCACAGAGAAATGACTCAACAGGGTAAGGAGCCCATGTGCAAACAACAAAAAACCAATTCAATAATTCAATTCAACTCAAGGTTAAACCAGCCCGAGGTGTCCTGTCCTACACAAGACAAAAACACAGAGATACCAATCAAAGCCAAGATGTTCTTGAGCATCTTGACAAGGCAGAACACCCCCCACACACACAACAGAGGATGCTGCAAAGGCTTTTGAGTGCCATGTGCTCCCCTGCACCCTCACCATGACTCTCCAGGCTCACAGGGACATGTGGCTGATGGCCATGACTGCCAACAGCAGACATTGAACCTATTTCCAGGTACCATTAATTAACATTATCTGGGGGAGCAGAATAGACTGCTTACAAACAGCACAGGCCTTTTCCCACAGGCCTTTCTGTAGGGAAATCAATACAAAATCTAGTTAAATGATTCTGAATAAACACTGTTAACGTTTTGTATAGATTGGCTCCTCCAAAACTGGATCAGAGCTAACACCATCCTGATCCATCATCCTTCCTGCTACACCTAAAATAACAGAAATCGTAACAGAGACAGGATGATTTTTAAGTCTGCCAAAACCTGCTAAACACAAGGCATGGCTGGATTAGTTTTTTCTATTAGCAAAGCCTCTTTAGCCTAATATTCTGCAGTGCTTTCCATGCAGCTTTCCTGTTGGGATGAGGGTCAGTGCATGCCCAGCCTGCCAGCACTACTCTGCCTGCAGTCAGCTCCCAAACCCACCACAGCAGCAGATTTGGATTTGTCTTTAAACTGCAGAAATACTGCTGGGAGGTGGAGGGGGGCTGGAATATGAAACCCATCTCTCCTTGTTTTCCCCTGCACCGTTAAAGCTGTCAATTCAATTCTCCTCCCACTAAGTGGCACCAATGCACCGCAAACCACAACGAAAACATCTGTACAGACAGCTTATAAATAAATATTCCCCTGTCTTCCTGAGCCTGGCCCGCAGCAGGGGAAATCAAACAAGCAGGGGCTGCATGCAGGAAGGGGTGGTGGGGCTGCCATGGGCCAGCTCTGCCCCAGCACAGCCCTCCAGGTATGGCCCTCCTCCCTCATAAAACCTTTAATTACCTTTCCATGAAGGAAACACAGCTCACAGGAACACAAGGAAAAGGAAAAAGTCCAAGAGGTAATGTTGTGTTAGTTGCACACCCAATACCTGCTCTCTCTTTGAGAAGAAAAGCAGGCCAGGGACAGTAGCAGACATTGAAACCCATGGAGTGCTGAGCCAAACCCAAGGCAGCATCCCTGCAGCTGCACTGCATACAATCCACACCACAAATCACACCCTGAATGCCAGGCACTGCAGTTTTTCTTCCAGACAGCCCTTGTGAGGCCCTCTTGTTCAGGAGAGCTGTAAGGACTGCCCTGAGCTCCTGGCTGAATCACTGAGGCTTTGCCAACGCTTGTGTCACTGGACAGCAGGTATGTGGGGCAGAAACAGCTTTGCTGTAAATCAAATCTACTGTAAAGAAACAGATCTATGGCTCAAGCTTACTGTAGCTGGGAAAAGGTTATGAAATAACAAGCCCCATTTCTGTTAACCATCAGGCGGGAACAGAAACTAGAAGGGAAAAATGTCTAGCAAATATCTTTTCACCGGTGCTCTTGAGAGAAGTGGCAATTAGCCAAAAATACCAGTTCAAATGCCAACAGTGAGCAGTTTGGGACACCACAGTTTCCCTTGTCATGGCCTGTCCTTTGGAGGAGTGATGCCCCTGGTCCCTCCAAAGTGTGGAAGCGAAGGCGTGTGTGGAGCAAAGAGCTGAGCAGGGCCTGGACAGGAGGAGCAGGGCCCAGCAGCAATGGATGACTGGTCTCAGTGGTTTCACCACCATCTGCCTCACATCTGCTCCAGCAGAAAGCTGCTAGAACACAGCAGCCCTGTCACACACTCCCATGCAGGCCAGCCTGGCCAGACACACAGAGCCCAGTGCTGGAAGCTGACAGACATTGACTCCTCCAGCCTAGAGCTGCCTGTGGCTGACAGCCACCACGTCCAAACCAGACATACCAATCTGCCCTCCTAAATTAGCAATGTGCAGCGGCCACAGAGGAATAACTTGCCTTCATCTACAACAGAGCTGAACAACCACAATCACCACCTTTTTACACAGCAAGTCTGAGCAGTTATCCCTAAGGGGAAGAAGATATCCCTGAGGAGAGGGAAAAAGAGTTCATAGGCACCTCCTGAGTTTGTTTTTAAAACAACACTCACAGATGTCTTACTGACATTAAACCTCCTGTGCACTGAAACCAAAACAGGGAATAAAAGAATCCCCTTGGTCTTGAAGCATTCCAAATATCCTGCACTGAGCACTGGGGCATCAAGTCACTGGCCAGGGATGTTGACTTGCTTCTTTATGCTCCCTCCACCTCTCCCCATGCAATATCCAACAGCAGATTATTCTGTTGTTTGCACTAGACTGAAGTAATTAAGCTTAACCCTAGTCCTGTGGGAGTCCCAGAGAAGGTTAGTGATCCACAGGCATGACACGCTGTTATTTATAGCTGATTAAGTTCTATTTATCTACATTTAAATGTTGCAGGAGATGGGAAGAGATCCCAAAACACATCTGTGTCTTATTAGAAACACCAGCTGTGTGTGGTAGCTTAAAGTTTGCCTTCCTTGAGAGGTTATAAGGAAAAGAAAAACCATCCCTGAATAACTCAAATTCTTCACTGTAGCTAAATAAATTGGTGTGGTTTAGTCATAATCTTCAAGATGTAAGCCTGCCATCCCATGCAACCGACCTGCTTCTGGGGTCAAACTCAAACCCAAAATTAGCCAGGCTGCTTTGAAGCTGTTCTGAGCACTATAATTGCATTTAGTTTTTACTGTAAGACTGTTCATGTCTTAAGAGACATGAGAAAGGTGACCAGCAGGTCACAAAGCAGATCTTTAGAGGCAGAACTTCTGAGCCTCTGTGCATTTCACTCTGTGGTTTCAGTAGTCAGACTCTCCTCATGTACATGCTCCATTTTCACACACACACACAGAGGAAGACAAGCAAACTGAGGGGATGCAGTTCTGCCACCACCCTTTCCTCCAGACAGATGTGGTGCTAGGGCCCACAGCAACCACTGAGACTGGTATTACAACCTTTGTGCAACTGGAGTTACTGCCTTTTTGGTGGTAGAGAACAGTAAAAGACTTACCTGCATGTAGGATATGCAAAAAGTTTCAAGAATAGTATCATCATAACTCAGGGTCAGGCTCTAAAGGAAGGGACACCACTGTCTTGTCACTATTTTCACCAAATACAGAGGTAATGCAGAGTTTACCTCCTAATTGCAAAAGCAGAATGTGCTGAAGGAAGCAGTAAGCTGAGATCTCCTTCTGTAAGAAGTCCTAGTTGAAACATCCAGATACCAACAGGGGGATAGAGCAGGAACATCCAGCTCTTGTGGCTGCAGAACTGTAACTCTGCCTAGGATGCTTCTAAAGAACCAGAAGAATGACATATCGCCTTTGCCTTTTCCCACTGCAAACCATTTGCGAGCTGCAAAACCTTTGTTGGTTAAGTTCCAGTCCAGAAGAGCTGGCTGAGTTTCACTTTGAGCATCACCTGAAATGGAGCTGAGATTCAAAATGAAACTCTAAGGTAAAAAGCAAAACTTCTGAGTTTTGCAAAGAATGCTTTGAAATGCCTCACCTTGGCTTTGACACCTTCTTCTTGCACAAGAATCAGTGAGATGAAACTGCATCTTGAAAGGAAGACCCACAAGGACCACACTCACCCAAGGCACTGACTGCAATCTTCTGATGGACCATTTACTGTCAGTCATCCCAAACTGCAGCTCACTTTGCACTCCTCACCCTCAGCTTGGCCTGAGGGGTAAAAGCCACCCTGCTTTTCCTTTTCTCTGAGCTCCTGGCTCTGAGCATCCCCATCCAGTGCAGAGCTCCTGGCTCTGAGCATCCCCATCCAGTGCAGAGCTCCTGGCCCTGAGCATCCCCATCCAGTGCAGAGCTCCTGGCTCCCTGCTTTTCCTTTTCGCAGGCCTCCTGCCCCGGACCATCCCCATCCAGTGCAGAGCTCCTGGCCCTGAGCATCCCCATCCAGTGCAGAGCTCCTGGCTCTGAGCATCCCCATCCAGTGCAGAGCTCCTGGCTCTGAGCATCCCCATCCAGTGCAGAGCTCCTGGCTCTGAGCATCCCCAAGCAGTGCAGAGCTCCTGGCTCTCTCCAGTCCCACAGCTACTCCAGGGATGTGGCTGTGGGCTGATGTTAACAGAGCGTTAAACCTCAAATTGGAACATGGCAGGAGCAAGCCTGGGATATTTCCAGTTTCCCCTAGGAAGGCAATGCTGCCAGCTCTTTGTTTTGTAGTGAGGCATGTGATAATTTGGCATCATCTTCTAAGTTCTGAAATTTGCTGGAACAAAAGAAATGTTGAGCTTTCATTAAGAGGAAAAAACAAAGTGTACAGTCTCAAGTCATAAACACAGACTTGCAAATACAGCCCATGAGTGCCTGAATACAATTAAGAAGTCTCTAAACCAGTGTTCATTAAGTATCTCGGTTGCTGGATAGCTTATTTGTTCATTCTTATTATTTGATTAGATTTGATAACTCAAATAGTTTGGAGTAGTATTTCTGCTGTGGTTCATCTGCTGCTAAATTCCTCTGCCACAGGCCTCCTTTACAACCCTAAGGAATTCAGGGGGTCACCCTGCAGTGATATTTTAAAACTGATGTTTTGAGATATACTAATATAGAGAATGACCAACCCCTTAGATTTCATTTACTGGTGCTTTTACATGACATGTTTCAGCAGCTGCAGGCAGGCATGGGCATACATTCAGTAAACCAACTGCCAGAAAAGTTCCTCCCATATTATAGGAAAAATAGAAGCATTTCAGTTTAAAAACAAAGGAAAAAAAAACCCCTGCAAAAACAAAGCCAGCAATGAAGCAAAGTCTGGTTATTCCAGAGTACAGTTTCCCCTGGTACTCTGTGTTGCAATTATTGACATATCCTCAGATAGTCAAACTCATGTGGTCCAAAGTTTTGTTGTGAACTCTGTAGAACACGTTCTGCCTGAGCCAACTGGAGCAGACTTTGTGTGTTATCAGGCTGACCAGGGGAACAGGGGACACACCAGATCTGCTACTAAAGGGGGGGGAAAAAATCACTGAGCTACACAAACCACAACCAAATGCAAAACCAAATTCAAGCACAAGAAGGAGGTTTGAGTTGTAATCACGGTGACATCTCAAGTTGGATGAACAGCACAAGGAACCAAGACCAGGAAGCACCAACACCTTCCCCTTCTCTGTAACTTCAGCTCCTGGCAGAGCCACACCTCATAACCACAGGAGTAACTCCAGGTACACACAACAACAGCAGCAGGATGAATACTCGTCTAACAGCAGCAGTATTTCTTCCTCGTGCTTTTTACATAACTTCTTAACTTTATCCTTTGGCTGGACAGGCTAAAAACACATGAGTAGAGATGGAGTGCCTGGATGCACTGCTTTACTATTAATCCTAATAAGCAGAAATCTGAAAGCAAACACTACAAAGGGTTTTCACCACAAAAATTCAACCTCAATTTCCATTTTCTAACCATAGTCCTAACAACTTCAGAATTTTCTTTGTTGTACTTATGAGTTCCTCTGCTTCCTCCTTTCAAATTGTATTTACACAAAAAACAAACCAATCTGAATTATTCTGGAAAACTAAGAAGCCTATGCTTTCACATGTGCAAGAGCTGCTGATTGCCTAATTTATTAGAAGAAAAGCAGAACCAAAATACAGCCATACTGCCATACCATATAAATCACCTTCAATAGGAGCTAGACAGAAACACCACACTGGTTTCTGTAACCCTGTTTCTGTCCCATTCATTGCATGCAGATGGGATAAGTTCAACTGGAGGCTTGTTACTCGTCTCTACTTAAAAATAACCCCACAAAATCACAAACCCCAAGAGGTAATACAGTCAAAACCAGCATGAAGAACACAAGCATGCTGCCACAAGTACAGAATAAATTTTTAAGGGCTGGTGTTTTACATCCCCATTCAATGCATTGCTGTAAAGGAACAGCTTGTTACAGGAACTTTGGGGAAGCACCCAGCAGAAAGCTCCCCAGCCTTTTGTATCCTCAGAGCTTGTGAAACTGCCCTGCCCAGAGCCTGCAATGGGATAGGATGGCAAGAGGGGCAGCAGTACCTTGTTGTTCTTCTCTCCCTCAGCATTGACCTCCACTCCTCAGCACGGGTTCCCTCCTGTAGCACAGGCACCCGTCCCCAGCAGCGCTCAGAAGAGTCTGTGTGGCTCAAAATAAGGAGGATCTAAACCAACAGCTCAAGCACTTAAACAAAAACATGAAACAAAAGAAGAGAAGGGGGGCGGAGGGAAAAAAAAATGTAGTGGAATAAATCCAAGCGTACTCTTGCAGCTCAGAGCCCCTGGCAAGTGCCAGCAGTTTCAAAAGAGCTGTAATCTCTAAACTCTTATCAAGGTTTTATCGCACTCCAGTTCTTATCTAAACCAAACAATCACTAGAACAGCAGCTGATAAGGCATCCTGACAAGGTAATTTCAGCAATTTAAATCCACTGCTACAGCCATCATACACTGAGAATATTTTAACACCCTTTCCAGTTTAACCTCTAATCTCTCTTCCTCTGCTCTCTCCAAACAGCAGGCCAGTTTCTGTCTCCTGCAGCCAGGCACACTTCCTGCCATGGCTGGTGTCACGGGCAGGTGCCCTTTGAGCCCTGCCCTCCCGTGTGCAGCCCGGCCAACGCCAGCCTGCTGCATCAAAAGGATCATTATTTCCCCTCTGAATTCAAGTGGCCATTCTCCCCAGCTTGACAAAGGTCCTGTTAAAAGTGGGGGCTGCGTCTGTCACAAGCAGCTGTGTGGGAGAGGAGAGGGGAATCAAAGGCAGCAAACACGAGGCAGGACCAGCCCCTGGCGTGACTGGGTGTCACACAGTAGAAATATGTTCTTTGTAGTCCTGTGGGATTTTTACCTAGAACACGGAACCCACAAGGCAGGATTGGCTCAATGGCTCATCTTCCAAATCATTCACTGGCCAGAACACCCAGTGTCTCTTTCTACATTTCTTCTGGCAACAGACTTTTTACATCAGGCTAGACTTTGCTATATGAGACATCTGAGAACACTTATTCATGCTAAATGTAGCTGGGAAATTACATACAAAACCAAAATAAAACCAGCTACCTCCACTGGATAGAAGCATCAGTCCATCTGATGCAATGTCCTCTGGACACCAGACACTGCCTTGACACAATTCCTAATTATTTCTCTCTTTATGCTGGAGCAGAGAAGTGATATTCAGCTACTGAGACCTTGCTGTGACTCCAATGCTAAGCGGCCTATACCACATAATAGTGTTTATGTACACAGGACAGGGCAGAGCAGCTTTAGAACCAAAGGAGTTTGCCCTGGGCTTTCCACAGCTCCCAGGAGGCTGGGGAGCCGAGCTCAGCCCTTGTGCAATGGCCCTGGGCACACCCAGCACCTGCAGGAGCAGCAGAGCCACCAAAGCCACCCCAGGGACCAGAGGGGAGCTCCTGCAGGAGCCTGGGGCCAGGTCCCTTCTGGGGTGCTGGCACTGAGTGTGCCAGGGGTGTTGTCCTCATATGAACAGAAAGTCAACAGTGCAAACCAGAGAAATTGCTCAATTCCCTCTGGCTGAGCTTCCAAACTCAGGAAAGGGAGTTCAAGATTTCTTGGTATATGCACACCAGGGAAAAAAAAAAAAACCCAACCAAATGCTGCAAACCCCAAGAAATCCCTTTGCTAAAGATGGAAAATTCTTTTACACCCTATTTCAAAACCTTTCTTCAATCAAAAGTTAATGATTCAAGAGATATACAGGATGCAAACTCCCATTTTCCTCTATAAATCAGTGTCTGACATGAAATGCAAACTAATTTGTAGACATTACAAGACTTAAATGTGGTGTAAGAAATAACAGAGTGTCTTCAGTTTTAATCAGAATATATTCTGAGTTCCAGAAAAACCATCCAGCACAGGTAGGAACAGAACCATAAATACAGCATGGTAGTCTTCATTAGCCCAAAGAGAGAGGAGTAATTTCCTTTCTCTTACATTGTGAAAACCAATATTTTTTTCATCCCTGAATACCTCTGACTGGGAAAGCACTGGGTCTCTTACGTCAAGGAAACCCACCAGTTTGATTCTCTGGGTATGAAAATCTGGGTGTGCATGAATATTGCTCTAAAGGAGGTGACATCAAGATCAGTTTGCATCAAAATACACATTATCTTTGTGTTCCTCCTGCAATGCTTTTTTGGCAGGTTATTTGGGCTGGATATTGTGTTCTAATGGGTTCCTTTTGTATAATATTTGCAAGGGCTCAACTACTCTGCTCCAAGGAGAAATGAACATCGGAGTTCAACCAGTTTCTTCAGCCCACCTGAATGCCCATCAAGCTCCTCTGTGAAAGCACAGTTATGATGCAGCCACTCAGCGTTTAAAACATCCAATCCAACCCACCATAAACTGTCACTTCAGGCATTTATGGCAGACAGTAAACACATGCTTATCAGAGAACTGCACCCTGCAAGCTCAGCCAATGGAGCAGTATTTCTTATCAAATCAATGGCTTATCAGGGAACTTAACAAAAATAAAGGTTACACCATATGGTCTCCTCCTTTTCACCTCTGCTCCATCAAGATGTACAACTCCAATTAAACCTGCATTGCTCAGGCTTTGTAGATTTGCCTCCTCCTTGCCTGCCCTTGGAAGCAGAGCCTGCCTTTACAGCAGAGCACATGGAAACAACTCCCTGCCCAGCTGTGCTGAGCTGGACAAAGAGCACAGCAAGCCCGGCTTTGGCCGTGCCCACCTGCTCGGGTCGATGGCACTGGGGACTGCCCGTCCCCCTGGGCTGCTCCTGCACCCAGGGACAGCAGCAAGGTCAGGAGCCAGCAGCAGGGAGTGTGAGGGGTCTGCACAGCCACTGCAACACAGGGAGGCCACTGCTGCTGCTGGGGATTTGGTTAACTGAATTAACAAATGAAAGGAAACACCCTGAAACAAAATTTAAAAACTCAGATTCCCTTTTACTGAGAGCTGTCCAAAAATGTGAGGTCACATTGAAGGAACAAGGGCATTGCTGAAGCAAGCAAAAGTGAGTATATATGCTTGACTAATTATTAAAGCTCCTTCAGAAGCTACACTTCCTCACACAAAGTGAGTTCTTCCTCCTTCTGTGGTGGCTCTGCCCCAAACCACAGCCTTACTCTCTCACTGGCAAAGCAACAATAGAATTAACTATTCTGTATTTCCCTCAAACAGAAGAGGTTGGATGCAACTTACTTAAATGAACTTAATTAATGATCTTCTAATTAACTGCTGTTTAACAGTTGATATCATTATTAGATCGTCTTCCATCCATAAGTTTACAGTAGAGGCACTGGAAAGCACCCACAGAAACAGCAGCCAGATGGAGACTGAGGAGCAGCTGTCTTGAGTAGTTATTCAGTCTGTTACCTGAAACAATTGTTATTAAATGCCTTCACACATTCACACAGGAAAATTCCTAAATTGCAAAGGATCAGAAGAATTTCAGATGCTGAGTTGCCAAGCTGACCCTCACACTAACCAAAGACTTCTCTGCTTCAGGGAACAAAGCTGGTGAAGCTGCTCAACTCAAGAAAACTACCCTCTTTTTTTTTTTAATCAAATCAGGTTTTTTTCAGATTACAAAGCAGCAGTCAGTACTATCACAGTGAATAATGACTTCTTAGAAATTCAATAGAAGCGGCCCAACTACTCACTCACCACTTTACACTACAGTTCTGGTCAATCCAAGCTTCTAATCTTGACATGTGACTGCTCCTTCTAAAAGCTCAAGCTCATCAGATATAAATTAACCTGGAAAATGGAATTATGCTGTAAAGGGCTCTGCTCTTCCCCTCTACTTTTTACAAGATCTAAGAATAAAACACTTGGGGTCTATAATCTGCTGCTGACAACACTTGATTTTGCTGAGCTGTACAGTCTGGAACAAGCAACATTCATTTCACCCTAAGAGACAGAGGTGGATTTTAATCAGTATTATCCAAATTGCTGCAGCCTGAGCTCCTCCTCGGATGACTAGGAATGCTTTCCATCTACAAGAGCTTTCCTATTGATTAGCTGTTGTTTGGGTTTTCTTTGTGGAAATCTTTAAAAAAAGCTATTCATCTATTTTATCAATACTACTGACAACTTCATTGTCAAGTAAAATAACATTAAAGCCCTTAAATTACTTTTTTTAACTTCTTTAAACTATTACCATATCAATCTGAACTGTCCTTATGGATTACCTATGCATGCTGTTGTTACCAAGCCAGGTTAAATTTAGCTCTAATGTAATGCACTTACTTCTCAGAGAACTCATAAACACAAACCCCCCTTGATAAGCAAGCAATAAAACCCTGTCCTTTATTGCCACCAAGGTAATTCCAACTTTAATATATCTATTATTTCAGTACTAAGATTATTTTCCTGCAGCAAATTGAATTCTTCATGAAGGAAATAAAAGAAAATGCATGAGAAATGCTGAAACAAAACTCAAGGTTCCGTGAGAGACTAGAGAACAGAAAATTTCAGAGAAATTGAAATTAGTACTGATATTACAAGAAAGAATAACTCAGAATAACATTACTTCTCACAGTGTTGCTGGGATAATTTGAAGAATGTCAAGACTAAGCATTTTTATACTGCACTTCATCTGAGACTACCAGAGAAGAGGCATTAAACAGTTCCCTTCCACACTGCCTCAAGGACAGAATTCCCAGCTTCCAGCAAACCAACCTGCAGCAGGCAAATGCTGCAAGTGGAACCTGAGATCTTATTTCTGACTCACATTCCTCACTGCTGCAAAATCCTTCTTTTTCCACAGCCTGGATCTGATCTGCAAATTACTCTTTTCCTAACATGCAAAAAAAAAAATTGGGAATGGGTTGAAAGATCATGGATAGTCCTGAGAATTTACTCAATTTTAGCAAAGATTCAGAAGGCAAGTCAACCATCTGCTCTATGTTAGAACAGCTGAGACTCAGAACTCTTGCTCCCCTTTGTGATCTTAACTCCACAGGCTCCAGAAATGTTTTCATTAACACCAATTTTGTATTCAGAGAGTCAGACACTACCATCATCATCCTAAACCCCTGCTCAGTGCTTTGCACCACACAACAGTTTTTAATCAATACTAATATGACTCAAAACTGACAGAGGATTTGGAAATGTGAGCAGAATCTCCCATCAGAACATGAGTGTACTGCCGTTGAGCAGTTCAAGCTTCTCCTTCAGGTGCAGACCTGCCATAAGCAATTAGAAGAGCTGGCACTGTTATTTTCATGCTCCAGTCAAATAACTGGAATGTTTCTCAGTAAAAACAAGGACTGAAAACCGAACTGGGATCTCTAGAGTACAGCACAGAGTTGTGTACACCAACTACCACCCCAACAAAACCAAGTAAGTTGGAAAATAAGGTAAATAACAAGATAAAAAAACTTTCATCTTCCACCATCTCACCAAACTGAAATCAAAACATGCTGGCTGCACCCACGCAACAGAGAAACTGAAGGGAAAGGCAGGACCAGAACCATTTCCTTCCTACCTCCCACCTTCAGCTGCCCAGGTCTGTTTTCCCTGACTGCCATGGAAATCCCACCTTGCCCAGCCAAAACTGAAGCTCCCACAGCACCAGGGGCTGTGATTATTTGGGCTGACATAACTCTGCATGGCCCCCAAGAACAGGGAAAGTTTGTTCTTCACTGCAGTGAGAACAAGAAACGGTGGAAGTCACGAAGATGAGCAAAGAAAGAAGAATGTAGAAGTGGAGAAGTGAAAGCTGCAGTACAGGACAGTTAGAAAGGCAGGTTAATTATTAACCCTGAAGATTTGCCATCCACTAAATCTTTAAAAATGTTTAACTAGCAGAGCCACAGTAAGGAAAGTACATGGTTGGGTCTTCTTTCCATTTTGCAGAGGAGGAAACTGAGGTGAGGAACGAGTTCTTAAAGCCACAGAGAAGAGCACATGAACCTGAATAAAATGTGTCTGGCTCTAACCCTGCCTGCTAGACTGGAGTCCTCTGCTCTGGTTCATCCTCTAAACCTTGATCAGGAAAGTGAGTATCAGTATCTTTCAAGCAACAACATTCTTACTTGTGCATTGAAAAGCACTTGCTACAAGGGCTAAAATAAAAAAGCTGACCTTTGACATTTCTGAAAGCTCACTAAAAGGCAATAGGAAGCAAAATTGTATCGTGCACCAATAAACCGTAAATTATTTTATGATATGAGAGGTTACTTAATCTGAAACTATAACTATTAAGGAGAGTGATAAGAGATAAGGAAGGTAAAGACTCAGGGACTTTTCAGCCTCGTATCTTATCATTTCTGGTGTATTATTAACCAGCTTGATTCACAATATCCCAGTTACTTTGTGATCTTTCCACAGTTGAAAACTATTACCAAATGTGAAGTATCCAGAACTTTGTTCAGTTGTGCTACTAAAACAATACAGTCTTGCTTTTGATCATGCATTCAAGCCACAGTAGCACCAACACAGAGAGCTGTAAATCCTGTAGGTTTTTTTTTCCTTAAGCCTGTGTAAACTTTGTTTTGATTTTACTCTGAAAAGGACAGTATGAACACTTACTGCTCCTCTCCAGTCAACACACTTTTTAATCCACTTTGCAAAGATTAGAAAACTGCTCTCTAACATATTGCTTTGACATCTTTCTAACCAATTACACAAAGTTTTCCAGCAGGCATTGATTTATGTTAGATGTCCACAAGAATACTCACATTAATAAAGCTGATTGTGTCTCTCACCACAGAAATTATTTAATGACAGAAACACCATGGTGCACATTCACCTGCACCCAAAGGAAATCAATTTACCAGATGAACCACCCACCTGCTGTTAAATCTTTTATTTAGCTTGCATTGTTATTGATTTTAATTGAAAAAAATCACGATTTGTCATAGCTTGTACTGCCTGAAAACTAAAAACTCTTGAATGTGCTGTTAAAACTGCAGGTTGTCTTGTCTGCAGTGGAAGAGGATTGCTCAACTCACAAACCTGCAATCACACTGCACCTATGATTGTTATAGCTGCTGTAAACCATTGTGGTGGGATAAGGCAGCTCCAAGCAGAATACTGGGGCTTGGAGAGAGAGAAAGATGTATTACTTTATTAAATGCAAGTCATCCTCCTCCCCTCTAAATCCTCTATCTGGCCAAGAATTATTCCTATCAAAAATCTCTCCACTTCAAGAGGGTAATGAGTGTAAAATACTGGTACCCACTACAGCCTTATGGAGGTAATTTTACAGGGACTTCAACACAACACAAACCTACAGAGACCAGCAATGTGGGATCTTCTGCAGGCCACTGCTGCTCCTGCACCTCAGCAAAGGCGATGGTGACATCAGGAGACTGGTATGGCTAAAAAAAAAACCCCCAAAACACAGAAGAAAAGGCAAAACCAAAAGTAAACCACTGAGAGAAACCCCAGTTGACTGTGATCCTGACCCACAGCTGGCACTAGGGAGAAGCCAGGTGGGAAGAGGCAGCAGGACCAGCTCAGTGCCTAAACAATGCCTTGCTCCAGAACTGTGGGCAATGAATGCCCCCCATACAGCATGAAGGAGAAAACTCTTTCTGGAGGTGGCTATTAGGTGGCTATTTTTGGCCAACAAAGCAAGAATGTAATTTTCCCTGATGCCAAGAGTGCTGTGTTAAAGAAAAAGGGCAGGCAAATAAAATACAACCCAGGCTCTGCTCTTCTAGCACAAAGCTGTCTCCAGCCATTTTACATCTGGCAGCTGCTTGGCTGATCCTCACCCATGCTGCCCAAAATTAGGTATTTCAACACACTCTTATGTTGCAAACAACATTCAAAAGCTTTTCCTTTTGTTGCAACATTGAACCAAAACAAACTTTGAAATCTCAGAAGCTGCAACAAAGCAGCTTTGTCATTCCCCCAGCCAGCTTTAATCCTCACCCTGGAGGAGCCTGATGGCAGAGCCACAGACACACTCAGGGCTGGATGAGCTTTGTTCCAGGCAGTTCCTTCACACGCTGCGCCACCAGGAGCCTCTAACACCAGGAGAGGGGGGAAGCCTCAAACGCTTTGTATTTCTCAATAATACCCTGGTTTTCCCCACTGAAGGGTGGATGGGGAAAAACAACCTGTGAGGGTGGTTTTCAGGCAGCATTACACATGCAAAGGCACAAACATTTCCCACCCACAGAGCTCACCCTTAACCCCCCTGTCCTGAGCAATTCTCCCGTTTATCTTATTGCATTTCCTTCTTGAAGTGACACTGCCTGTAATATGCAGCTAATACACAGAGATGGATACATTACATTGCCTCATTAGATTGACAATAGGTATTTTATAAAAAACATTTTTAATGCAGCTGCAGAGGAGGTAGAGGGATGGGAATTGACCTGCTCTAATATTGCTGCTCCCCCAGCTACCTTTAGCACAGCAATAACCATTACATCTATTTCTCTCTCCCTCCTGGTATAAACACTAATTTAGACCCAAAAGCCTGGTCAGATCTGAGTTGCTGTTATATAACTTTTCATTTGACACACACACCCCCACCTCATTGAAGCTGGGTTTTTCCTCTTGACAACAGCCCTAGGTGCTGTGTGTGTGGGGGGAATTACAGAACACCCACCACCTTTGCTCAGCTCCAGAACCTCTGCAGGGTTTCAGAAAAATAATTCTCTGTCAGACATTTCACCCAGCTACCAGCAGGAGAGCAGGGAGGCAGGAACCCTGAAAAGCTCTGTCAGCTCCCAGCATTTAATGCTCTCTGACAATGCCTGCCTGGAGCAAGTGGCTGTGAATAAGAGGCTATGAGACATTCTCCAGCTCGGAGAGAAACAAGGGGAAAATAGAGCTGGAAGTGTCCCTAGGCTTTCTAAAATGTAAAAAAAAAAAAAAAAAAAAGTCTCCAGCTTGAAAGAAGTGAAAGATGGAAATCTCCCAGCATCCTGCAGCAGCAGCCAGATGGTGTTTCTTCACTTATGGAGGCCCACAAGAGCCATCTGAGCTAGAGGGCAAAGACAAACAAGCTGCTGTAATCACACAACTCACCAGCACCTGGCAGATAATAAATGCTACCACTTAACAAAACTAGAGAAAATAAGCTACACTGTGCTCAAGAGCCTCAGCTAAAGGGAGCTACAGGGTGCCAGCCTGGAACAGCAACTCAGGGTGGTGCTCCTCTACATCCTTTCCTGTTATCTTGGGTAAGGAAACAACTGGGAGGTCTTCTGAAAAACACCAAAGTTAAGGATTTGGTCAGGAATCTTCTGCTTAAGAAATAGTGACCAATTCAGGACAGGAAATAAATATTTACCATTTCCATAAAGCCCCTAGCTGCTTTTTGAGCCCATGTGTAATGAGTGCTATCCAGTACCAAAGCACATTAGATATCCTGCTTTTTTCATCCCACAGTAACCAGAAAAAGGAGTAAAAATGTGAGTGGAGAAGGCAAAGACTGGAAATTAAGGGTCACATAGGAGCAAGCTGGACGAGCAGGAGACAGCAACAAGGTCTTAATCCAAACCAAGCAATGTGAGGGTATAGGAGATTTGCTTCTCTTCTGTCCCTTCCATACCTTCCACCACCTCCTCACTGCAGTCTGGTTTCTTGTTCTCTAACTCTGGTTATGGGAACTCTTCCCTCTTTTTCTGTTTCTGCAGCAAAGACAAAGCCTGCATTAGAGATGACCAACCCCACTGGCTTTCCTCTGCAGCCAGAGGTTTCAGAGACAGCAGCCCTGCTCTTGCACGGGTATTCCAGGATGCTGAAGCCACATTTACACTCAGGAAAGCACAGCAGGAGGCCTGAAGGTGTGAATTTCCTAATACACTAACGTGGGTCTCCACTGACCCAGCAGCAGAACCTCTTGGGGTCAGACTCAGCTTCATCCCCTGTGCTGAGTGAATCAGAGGTTGCTCAGCCAGGACTGCCAAGAGCAGGCTGGAGCCAAGCAGTGCAGATGCTGCCACTCTGGGAGCTGGACTGCATCCACTGTCTGGTGCTCTAAGTCACTGCACAGCTGTCAGACACAACAGCCATGGCCATTACTGAGCTGGGGAAGAATGGAGCCAGATAACCACACAAAAGTGTCTGTATTTTATAATCAACTTTCAGCCATATGCTGGGATTTACTCCACAAAAGCATTCAGAGATACTCAAGTGTGGAAATACAAACTAGCAAAGTTAAGATGCTTCTTTGTGAGGCTCATTTTTCACTGAGGTTATTTACCTAGCTAAGCACACAGACAGCAAAATGATGCTGAAACTTCACCTAACTCCATTCTCAACAGGGAAGTAAATAACTTGAACTAAGGATGAACTCATGCCTAGTTGATTTAGAAGGTTATTAATTTATTGATCTCTAGTTCAGCTTCTCCAAAACTAAGATTAAAACCTTTGTCCAAAGAGGGGTTCTGGGCCATGCACTGGGATGCTGGGAACAGGAGTGGAGACATAGCCCATATGTGATTAAAATGTGGGTTTCTTTCATTAAAACATCAGCTTGTAAGCACTAAATGTTGCATGTTACCTCTATTCATCAGTCATGCCAAATCCAGAGAACACACAACACCAGTTGTAAGGCTTTATACTTTTTATTCATGCTGATGTAAAGAAATCCACAGCATCCCCTCAGTGTCCCTCACTTGTGCAGCACATTTGCCTTTTTTAGTAGAAATTGTTTCCCTTGTTAGACACTGCTAGAAACAGCCCTGTGTTTTATGCCCCTGATTCGGGGGTACATTTCCTCTGGATTTCTGTATGCTCACAACTGGCAGCAACTACAGATTACTGCAAGCATTCTCCTCTTCACCAATGCTTAAATGCAGAATAAACCTAGACACCATTCCTCAAAAGAAAAGCCTTTCCTTTTTTGCCTCCCTAGAACTCTCTACCCCCTCCCTGTTTTAAAGACCCACAGCTGAATTTGGGCACAGCCTTACCCTGGCCTGGGCATGGCAGCACTGGAGCTTTCCTTAAAAATAAACAAACAACAATGTAAAACCCACTGTGGAAGGGTGGAAGATTGCAGGTACCTGCCAGCTGAAGAGCAATGTGCTTATTTATTCCAGTTCAACACAAATCCAGCAGAAGCTTAGGGACAAGACAGTTGAGACAAAATGTCTCTGCATACATTTGAAAAACCTTATGAACTCTCTTTCCTTCTATGCAATCAGACTAATTACACTTGTGTAGAAGTCTAATTACACCTCTGCATTAGCTACCAGTGAAGTATTTCTCGGGTTGTTTCTGAGCAGCCTACAGTTAAACCAGCCTCATCCATTAACTGACACTTTGTGTGTGCAGTCTCACTGCTCCAATTATGTACCTTGAGTCAGCCCCTGAAAATCCTCCTTGCTGCCAAAGATATCCTGGTGAAAAATGAAGGACGTTGGAGGTGGCTTGAAAAATACTCCCAGCATTAAAAACAAATGCTGTTATGCAAAGCCCTGCATTTTATTTAAATTTGTGCTGCTTGAGATGCAAACAAGATTCATTTCACTACATGGCTGTGCTATCCATTTATTAACTATTCTGCATAAAATCCATTTCTAAATGATTTCACCAAAGTTCATAAGCCATTTTAAAACTCAGAAACTGATGAAAAAGGAAATGATCCAGCAGCCACAAGCCTTGAACTAAAAGCCTGATGGAAATAATTTTATTTCTTAATTTAAACAGCATACGAAATTGGATTCAATCCCAAAATCATTGCATGCTCATTTTAATTAAAACTTATGAAGGTTATAGCAAGTGGTTATACTTTCAGAAGGAAGAAACTGAGTTTACTGCTGTAGTAGCCTATGACTAATAACAAGTGAGGCACACAGAACTAAGTCTCCACATTTTTACTTTGGTGATACACACTTTGATAGCCAAACCCTGGCATTAACAAGCACTGTGACTTCAGCTGGTGATAGCTAAGCTACCTCCTCTATTTTCTAGCATCAGTAGCTCAATGTAAACAAGAAAACCCCCCTGAAACAGGCTGCAGTTTGCTCAGTGTCATCAGCTCCCACCTCTTACAGGGGATTCTGATACACCACCTATAAACAGCACTGACAGCAATGGGTGTTGCAGGGTGGATGAATTATTTTTTTACACATTTGTTTACTTATTATCAATACCCCCACTCTATTCAAGCAGGTTCCTGAGCCAAGCAGAGAACAGATGTTGTCACATGCTCCAACACCCAGCTCTAAGGACATGCTTACGGGAGCAAGTGATTCTCCAAGCTCTTCCCAGAGTGCTATGAGGGGAAAGCCACATTCCTCACAGAACTCAATGGGGCACTCAAACCACTTGAGCCAGAAGAGACACATTTGTGCCTTGCCTAGGCAAGCAGGAGAGCTGGATGGTGCCTCTGCAGAGCTGTGTGCCCTGTAAATCCAGAAGGATGGCTCTGAAGTCAGCTCACTGCTCACACAGCGCCATCCTCCCAAAGGCTTTGTGTCTCCTGCATCCCTCCTGGCCACTGAACTCCAGCACCAGCCTGTCCAACCAGCACACCTTGTATTTCCTTAGCCACAGTGGTTTTGGAACACATTCTGCTTCCCTGTACCAACACCTCTCTTTTCATTCCACGCAGGTGAGCACTCACCCAGCACTGCCCTGCACACCCTTGGCCCCAGGACACCAGTGCCATTTACTGTCCCTGTCACTGCAGGGCCCCAGCACCCCTCCTTCAGCCAGTGCTGCTAACCACATCTCAGAGGCTGATAAGGAAGGGAGTTTTTTAGGAGTTTGTGGTCAAACCAATCAGTGTTGAGGTTTTAATATTAGCACCTAGTATGGCTACTGAAGACATAAATATGTTTTTAAGAACACAGGGGGTTAAAATATGACCACCAAGCTGAACAGCTTCTGTTCACTCTCAACACCTCCCCAGTCCCCATAACCCGTGTTTTTCAGCATGAACTCGTTCATGTTGCAAAAACCCAAATTATACCATCACCCAGTATTTGTCTTGGAAAAGACCCACAGTCACAAAGGGATGCATTTATTCCAGTGCATTTGTGCTTACAGAACAGGAGGTTGCCACAATGCTAATTCCCTCTCTCAAAGAAATTAATGGCAAGTGAAACAGCACAATGCTGAACTTCTGTGCTGTTCACTGAGCTGCAGCTCAGGAGGAAAGACACATCAGCCAAAAAGCAACAGAAGACTCAGCCATGAGCCCCTTTTTAAGCAAGTATTCTGTATGCAAATCAAATCCAACTGAAGATATCACTACAATGTTAATGAAACCCTGAGCACTGAAAAAATAAGTGTCAAGGGAGCGTAAATGCACATTTTGAAACCACAGTGTGCTATTACAGAAAACATCTTATGACTACCACGGTCACCTTCGCCCAACAGACTTTGCATAGCACAGAAACATTTGCCATCTGCAGTATTACTGAACAGGCATGTTCTCATTGCTCTATTAAAAAAACCTGAAGCTTTCCTTGCCTGGGTCAATAAGACAGCTGTTAAAAATCATATCATGCTTTCAGAAATAGACAGAGATCCTTTCAAGACCTGGTTTCTTCAAGTAACTTTGATTCATCTGTGAATGAGCAGCTGGCTGTAGGCCAGAACCAGTGCTGCCAGTTCCCTTTTGCAGAACATTCCATTTGTATCTGGACCTGAGAGGAGCAGATTTAAAGATGATCTTGAGCCTACATTAGCACTTCACTACATGCACCATCAATAATCCCACTGCAATTGCCATCTGAAAGGTAAACAGTAGAGTAACTTCTGCAGAAATTCAGTGCTACACAAAAAGCTTCAATGGACAGGATTGCTGATGCAGTGCCAGAAACAGAGGGACTTTCCTTTAACTCTTGGTTTGACTTAACATCCACCAAAGGCTCCACTTGTGTCAACTCTGAAGAGTGCAGGGTCATGCACCCGCCTCAAAATGCAAAAAGAGAGCCTCTCATGAGGTACTGACAGCTTCCTCCCACCCTGGCCATGCTGAGTGACTGTATCTGAAACTTTCAGAGTCAATGTAATGGATAATCAAATCCCAGAAATGATACAAAATCCTTGTGTAACCCAGGACCTCTGTGATATAAGACGAAGATTATAAAAAGATCAAAGTCAGGGAAATGATTAGGGTAAAATATAGAAAACAATTGTTTGCAAACTGCTTCAGCTAATGTGTTTGAGGCTTTCCAGCGACTGAATAGGTGACAATAATGCTCCTTCTACAGCTAGTTTTGCACCCTCCTATGCTTCATAACCTGCTTTCTTTATCAAATGTCCTAAGCAGTGCTTTTCCACCTTACTAACAGTGCAACCTACCTTGTAAAATCCCTCAGAGAATAAGGACCAGCATTTGAGTAGTTTCTTCATTTCTAATGCAGCACAAAATGATCCAAAACAAACAGCAGTAAATTTGCATTTCAGCATGACAGCAGTGATCTCAAGAGCAGTGCCACAGAGCATGAACAAGTAGGTTTGTTTTCTGGTTTGGACAAGCATCGTAAATCACCTCTGCAAAATGATGACTTTACAGGAACTTTGCTTTTAGGACAAAATCTCCATAAAATGTGCAACCTGGGTACAAATGCCAAGTGGGAACCTGCAGAATTCTTTCCTCTCTTCCCTGCTTGACCTCATTATCTGCTCAGAGCCCACTTAGCAGCTCAGTATAACCACTGAAACCTCACAAATTAATAGCACTTACAAGAGTGCATGAACCATAAGTCACCTGGGGCAACCTTCCAACAAAAAGGAGCTGCCACAAAGTCTCACAGCACAGCCTGAAATGAGGTTATTCTAACAGCAAGGAAAAAAAACCCTCTCAGAAAGCTTTTCCCGATTCTTACCAGCACCAATTTAAAATAAAGTTATTCACATTAAAATTAAGTGAGAAAACAAGGCTGGTTTGGCATACTAATAGCCTTCCTGAGCCCAGTGTTTCTGTTCAATAATCAGCAGCTTTAGAAGGGTTTAAGCATCTTGTTTTAACACTGCCCTGACAGTGAGGATCTGCCTGAGATGGTGCTTAAGCACTTCACCAGTGTGGGATAGGTCCATGGCACAGCTTTCCCCTGTGCAGAGCAAAGCTCTGCAAATCACAACTCTGCTAATCCTTCAGTGCTTGCAAATACCAGTTCAACCAGCAGGAAACCAAATCCCCAGCTGGACTGGTTCTCACTTCACACTCAACAACAAACAAGGCCCCAGAGCCAGGCCAGGGCAATGAGCAGAAGATGCTCACCAATACAGGTATGAATAGATAAAATATTATTCCAGAAACACCTAGCTCAGTTTGTGCACAGAAAATAACTCAGGCTAAGTTTCTTAATTGGTTTCACACTCAACTTTGCGTTACATTTGCTGCTTTCTTCATTGCACTTGGCAGGATCCTTTGGGTAAGTGATGATCATTCCCCCAGTACAAGAGCTTCCTATGCACGTCACAACCCCAGGACACTCCCTCAAACTCCTGTTCCACTGACACTGGACTGCAAGGCTTCATCCAGAGTAGGGGTGGAACACCTCTGTGTTCATTTCTCAAAGTGCTTGAGAAAGGAGAACCCAAGGAGCAGAAGCAGGAGCAGGATGAGCTACAAGCAGTCATGAGGGGGTCAGGAGAGCAGAGACAGAGCAGTGCCTGCAAACAGAGGTGCAGCTGAGCAGAAGGAGACCTACAGTGCGCCTTGCAAAACCTTTGTATCTGCTCATCTTTGGAAGTCCAAACCAAACTCACAGCTTTCAGGATACTATCTCACTGTCTCCATGTCAAACAAAGCAACCAAACATTTCCATCTCCTTTCCCTCTGCCTCCCCATCTTCATGTTTTGCTGCAGACCAATGGACATGAGCTGGGGTGACAACGCACATGCTGGTATTCAGAGTGCTCTATCACAAGCAGAATCGGTTATTTCACTGTAAGAGGAAATTCCTAAAATTTAACTTCCTCATAAAGTTTATTTTTAATGACCAAACACTATCAAACATCATGTACACATGTACACAGCAGGACTTCTCATTAGGAAAAAAAAAAGATCTTTAAAAAGAATCATGATCAAAATAATGAAGACTGCTGCATGAATTTTTATTTCCCTTCCTAAAGCACTGCTGAAATATGAAAAAAGCTCAAGCTTTTTAAAAAACAAACAAACCAGACACACCGAGAGTACATGGCATTCCTTTCTATCAGGATGGCCTCATTTCATCAAAAGATGGAAAGATGAAAAGCACTGGAAGGAAGAGACAAGAAAGTCTGACCTCAGCAAGTGCACAGCCTGCAGCTCAGGCTGCCCTCACCTCCCCAGCAAGGGGCAGAGAAAGCAGCACATCCTGCCTGAGCTTTCAGGGATTTTAGAACTTCTTTGAGGAGGAATTCCATGCTGAAATACTGACAAAAGAGCAACCAAGTGTGGCTTTTTAATCTGTTTCTTTCTACACTGAGACATGCAGAAGTACAGGAGTGAGGTGCAGAGATGAGAAACACCAGTGGCTCAGCTGCCTTCAGGGACTGCTTATGCAGAGAGAGTTTTGTTTGTTATACTTAGAAATCACCAACATGGGGAACAATAGCAAAGGAACACTCTGCCTCACATACAGCTCCCCATCTTGCTAATGAGACAAATTAACAAGGAGTCATTTCACAGATCTCATTCCACGACCCATGCTGAGACTGCAAGGCAGTTCCCTCAGCTGGGCCTGCTTTCATTTGCTGACTAAACACATACCCCAAACCACTGGATCAATCCTTGAAATGTCCCCCCTTTCACTGAGGTGTGAAGAAGGCAATGTGCTGCTTCTCCAGAGGAGAAGACCCTGTGCATGTCCCCCTCCCTGGCTGCACACCTTCACTGGGATCAGAAACACTCCCTGTCCCTTTTCAGGGAACTCCAGGGTGGACTGAGAAACCAAATCCTGCCCTGGTCCAGACCCCTCAGTAGCCTCTGACCTGGTTTGTGCCATGGTTTGTGCCATGCCATCACCACTTGGCACTCTCCCCAAGCACACCAATTAACCCTGATTGAGGCACTGAGCTGCTACAGCTCTGCTCTGCTGGGAGGGACAGGAGCTGGGCACGAGGCTGGCACTGCCCCAGGCACTGCCAGCCGCTGCTTCTCCCCTCTGGAGGTGGAACTGGCTCATGCCTTGCATGCACAACACAGAGCACCCAGAGTTCCCAGAGTGCAAGAGGAAGGGCAGCGAGGTGCTGGGACACCATTCCTGAGGAGCTGTCAGCAGCAGGTGCCTTTTCACAGAAGCCCAGCATATGTCTCTCCATTACAAGACAATGATATCCTGGGGCTGAACTGAGCACCAAATCCCTCTGAAAACATCACTGCCACTCTTACAAATGCACCAAATATTGCTTAGAAATAAGCATTGTATTATTACAATATGGGACCTTTCCTTTTTTTTTTTCCTAATCTCAGTTTTCTGATGTCTATTCATTACCTGGAAAGAGGAACATCAATCTGTAAGTTCTATGTTAGAACTGTGCATGGAAAAGCAGGAAGAAACTGGAGTGGATTAAAAAGTAACTATTACAAAGTCACTTAAATTCCCCAGTTCTGGAGAAATCAATTAGAAAAATCCTGCATTCGTGGCATTTGAATTTGCATTTTGTCTGCAGCACATTTCTCCATTCCTACAGCTCCTGAAAGGACACTCCTGAAAGTCTGGATCCAAAAGTTGGTGACAGGATGAAGTGCCAAAACAGACCAACAAACACCCAGTAACTAAGAAACCAAATACCATTAGGAGCATATGTATTGTGTAAATACCTCCTGTACAATCCACATTTTGCCCAAGTACATCTTGCCAAGCACACACCACACTCTAACAGGCAATATAACATTTACCTGGTGGTAGGTTTCAGAGGTAACAGCTCTACACCAAACAGAGGCATCTCACATAGTTTAAAACCACCATTTCTTGCTGTAAACTGAAACAGACAGAAATCACGCTGCCAATTCAATGCATTGTTTGAGCTGGGCACCAAATCCCCATTTCTAAATTCACGGGTATTTTGGATGACAAGACTTAGCTCTGCATTTCTTCTGAAATCAAATCTGAAAACAGGCCAAATGATTGCTGTGCACCTGAAACACCCAAATTTACTCAGAAATCCACCCAGAGCACTGACAGGAGCGTAAGGTGGTAATTCAATGGTATGGGGAGAAAGGAATGAATAATTCACTGGGTTTAGACAGTCAAAGCTTACCACTTTTGGTGAAATTTACCTCTGAGATTTTAGATTCACTCAAACCCAAACCACAGCTCAGCAGGTGCAAATTGATAAAAGCAGAGAGTTTGCATGACTCGCTTCTAACTGAAACTCCCATCTTTCTGCAAAGCAGCAGCTGTGGCAAGCGCTCCAAGAGAATAAATATTTATTCCTCCTTAAATAAAGCTGCCTTCCCACCCACGAGTGCAGGCAGAACAATCAAAGGCTTCTCAAGGACAATTATAGGAAAAACTCCTGCCTGCCAAAATCAACCAGTGCCAGCAGAGTGAAACCTGGGACACTTGCTCCACAGCTCCTTTGACAAAAAAGGCTTCCGTTACAAATCCCAGAGGATTTCAAGATTGTTTCATAGCCACAAGGATTATTTCCCTCCTTTCTGGCCAGCTCTTCTTTCAGAATTCATCAATATCACTCCTTGCTGCTATATAACATCAACATGATGCATCACACAGCAGCTTCTCTTCCCAAGGGGCACAAACAGCACACCAGTACTAACCGTATTTTTAAAATCAGTTTAGCTATTTGCTCTGATTTCTGCTATTTTTATATCTCTGACTATTCATCTTCTAAAACAGTCTTTTGTGATGACAAATAACAAGACAGATCAATTCCTTTTTGCTCCAGATGTTAAGATAAATTACTTTAGATAAGAAACAGCCCTTGTCACTGAAATTGCTAAAGAAGCTCAGAACAGAGTACTAACAGCTGAAACCTTGTACACTTAAGTTGATGCTTTTAATTGGATTTTTATTGTTCTTTGTTTATTTTTTTCAATTGGATTTTTATTGTTCTCTGTTGACTTTTCTTGCTTGTGCTTCTGTGCACTTACAGATTGGAAGAGCAACACCCAGCTGGAGAAGGCAAGCAGCTGAACTTGGGGGAGCTGTATTTTTGCAAACAAATAGTTCATTTCACAGCAGTTTTAAACCATAGGACATGCATGTAGATGGAGCCTTCACTCTCCCCAAATC
>NW_005054330.1:2108725-2156859 GCF_000277835.1 Geospiza fortis | reverse complement strand
CCCACAGGGAATGTCCCAGCTCTTGCCTCCTGACTCACTTTGTGGATCTCACACCAATGTCCTCCCCACAGCCCTTCATCCTCCACCCCTGGAGCCCCCTCTGCCCAGCCCCATGAAGCAGCTGATGGGAGATGCAGAAGCAGCACTGGACTGGGCAGCAGGGCCCCCATGAATATTCCTGCAGGGTCAGACTGTGCCAGAGCACAGGAGAGCCCCAGCAGAACAAGGGCTCCCTGCAGGCCTGTGCAGTTTGGCACAGACACCACATATTTCATCAATGCTGCTCACATAAAACAAATAAGAATTAAATCAGGGCTACTGAAGGCTCCTTCCCAGCTCCATCCCATTTTATCACTTTTTTGTTTGCCAAGGGTGATGTTATCTGCACAGGATTCGCATCCAGATTCTGATCCTTCACGCGGCAATATTGCAAATGCAAATTGCTGTTTTCTGCTCACGAGGAGCAGAGCAGTGACTGAGCAGCCACACACACGTGATGTCAAGCCCTAATGAAATCACAGACTGCTCCAATACCCTGTGACATGTTCAGACTGCAATCCCGACAGGGCATGTAATGGCAAAGGCAACTGCTGAGAGCATCCTGGACCACATCCAGCCTCTTCCCCAGCAGAAGAGGGTAATTAGGCTTTCGGGTATGGTCTGGAAAGGCTCCCTCATGCAGGGTTTTCCCAGCAGAGGGCACTTTTGATTCACAGACCACTTCGGAAGCTGCTTTTTGTTCTTCTCCATCGCCATCTCGGAGAGCTGAAGCAGAGGTGGTGCTGTCTGCTTAAAAATAAAGACATCGTTGCTTTAGCTCCACTTTCCTGCCTCCCTCTCCCCTCCAACAAGTTTTATTAAGTTCTCATCTTTAATTCATGCCTGCAGCAGAGCTGATGTCACTTTTTTTTGCTATTAAAAAAGAATCCACGAAGCACAAGCCACGCTTGCAGTGGCAATCTCACCTACTTTCCTTCTCTATTTTTATTTTCACTTCCAGTGATTTGTTAACATTCATTACCCTCAAAAACCGAAAAGGTATTCCAACAGAAACACAACTATAGCACTTGGAAAAGGAAAGCAAACAAACCACCTATTAGATTACATGCTCCATCCCCTGCAAAGGCAGGACACAACCCACCAGAGACATCTCGCAAATTAAACCCTCCAGCTGTCTGCAGGAAATTGCAGGGTGTTAGGGACCAGTGAAATAAACAGCTTAGCAACCACTAAGGTGAATTCCCCTATGGGAAACTGTCGTTTCACAGTGGATGCAAAGTGAGAATGAGGGAGGATGTGTGATAAGACAGTGCCTGGGGAAGAAATTTCCACCAAAAGCGTTGGGAGCTGAGATGTTTTCAATAAAAAGCAACAACAACAACAACCAAAGAATGTCTGAATCAACTAACACACACATCTGTTCTAGGTAAAACACTGGGACAACCAATCACTGTGGTTTTGCCATAATTCTGCTTCATTTGCATACAGCTGGGATGTGGGGTGTAGGTTGGCAGCACCGTGTGGCTGACTGAAGTCTTAGGACAGTAAAGATGCCAGGAGTGCTGTCCTGGGCTTTCCTGCCAGGAAATCCTGTGCCTGTGCCTACCAGGGCACTGTTGTGGAGAATAACAACTCAGCAGAGCTGGAACCTGGATTGGAACCCAGCAGTTGGAACCCTGGATTGGAACCCCACTCCTGCCATTCCAGCCTCTACCAAGAGCCCTGAGGAACTTGTGGGCAACAGGAACTCTGTGGAGTTGGTCAATGCCATGCTGCAGATGAAGAGAAGCTCATTCAGTAGTGAGCAGCCCAACTGAACAAGTAATTTCCTCTATGATTTATGCAATTTAGAGTCACTCTGGTTCCTCTTGGCTCATGGATGAACAGTTTTGTTTTTTCAGAAGTCAGAGCAGCGGGTGGTGTGGTCGTGTTGTGTAAGATAATACAAAGAGCAGAACAATTGCTGCCAAGGGAAAAGACACTGTATCACAGGCTTTGTGTTTTTACCATGTTTTGTTGAGCAGGACTTCTTGCAGAATCACTTGTTTGTTTGTGTCATGTTTTACTGGAACATACGTTATTACCAACCATCTTTCCAACCCAGGAGAAGCTGTCATAAACATGCTTAAATAAAGAGCAAGAAAGCAATTGAAGATCAAAGGGATTGTGTAATGTTTGTGTAATAGTAGACTGGGGAGGAGGGGTATGAAAAAAATCAAACCCCAAAACCCAGAGACTGTTGCTTTTGAAGTAACAAAGAATGAACCCCAAATACGTCAACAGCTGTACTGAAGTCAACAGGGCTAAGCCACAATAATTCCCCAAATATTTTCTTCACCTGCTGCAGGGAAGAAACACATTATTCAGCTACTGCAGGGCAGTGGGCAGAACTGTACAAGGCAGCTAAGTTGAAGTGAACAAAATAAAAAAAAAAAAAATTAGGCCTTTTCCTTGGTTCGATACTTTGCCTTCAGGGCTTGTAACAAGATATTTAATTACATGATTTTGTATTATCTTTTCTATTATTTTACAGAAGCTGTAACTGTTGATAACAGAGACTTGAAGTTACACCACACATCAATCCCATTCTGTGTAAAGCCCAGCACCAAAACATCTCCCAACATGAGCACCAGCTTGCAAATCATTAACAATTTTGGGAAAAGAGGATATTTCCCTGTTGGCTGTTAATCAGTAGCAGGCCTGAACATATATCCAGTAGCAATCATCTTAAGGAAAATACATGAAATCTGCAATAAAGTGGTGTTTGGCTGGCTTCCAAATCCTACATAGTCCACAGGCACCTTTTCTGCTGCTTTCAGCATGCTCTGAACCACACAGCACCATGGGCTGTACTGATGGAAATGCAGAAGAACCACAGGACTGCTTTGTTGTCCTTACAAAAAACACCCAGAAAATCCTCACATCCACCAAATTCAGTTCACACACAACACACATACGAATATCTAAGCTGAATATCCAATAAGCTACAAGACAGCCTGGCGTCCATACCTGAATTATGGAACTCAGGCCAACGAGGTAACAAGGAACAAACTGGTCCCAAGACTCATGGCACTAAGATGGGTAATTCAAAGCAGACATATCTGTCAGCTGCTCTGCCATCACCACAGAGGGCACAGTATGGGCACTATGGCCAGAAAGAATTTTTATCACACTTCAGGCTTCTGGAGCACAAAAAAAATTTGTGCAAGAACAGTAAAAGAGTTTTTAGGAAACCTTCTAATACAATCTTCTGCCCCAAGCCCAATCCCCCTGCTTTGTTCCCCTTTTCCCTGAAAATGTGGCTTATCCCACCATCTGGCCAGTGGTGCAGACTGAACATAAGGAAAAATACATCTGATCTCATCTCCTCCAGGACTGCAGCAGCCCAAAAACTTCAGCTGCTTCCACCTACCAGCAGCTTCCCCAGCAAAGGGAGAATGAAGGGATTTTGCATCTCTGCACAGCCCTGAAAAGCTTCATGCCACCACTGAGCTTTTGCTGAACAGACACTGTGCCAGGAAGGCAGTGCCTGTGAGCTCCTGCTTGTTTTCAGGCCTGGCAGTGATGGATTATGTACAACCACGAGTTGGGCACAAACCAGCTGTCTATCTGTCTTTTCCAAACATCTTGCTCCAGTTCCTGTATTATAGAGGTGCCAGTGCCTTTTTTCAGGATGCCTACTGGATAAAGAGCACATATTGCCCTGAATATTTTACTGTCACACAGAGGGACTGGACTGTTTTTTGGAGTTTTTTTTTAATGCTGTTGCTCCTTCCCCAGCACATTCCCCATAATAAAAGTCTCTCTGCTCCCAGAGGCCTGAAGCTGAAACGACAAACTGCACTAGAGCTTTTCTCTGCACAGGCAGCTCCTGCTGTCACATGAGAAACCTGCGCCCCACACACCCCAACGCTCCTGCCAGGGCACTGTGTCTGCAGCTGCAGCACCTCGTGGTCCTGCTGTGCTTCCATCATGGACTAGAGGGGTGAAAAAGGAGAAACACAGCCAGCATTCTCCTCCTGGCCCTTCACACAAACACTAAAGGGCAAAGCACTGCAAGAGCTTCACAAGGAGTCTAAACCTGCCCTGTCCAGGACTGTACATGATGCTCTGTGGCAATGCACACAGACACTGCAGTACCAGCACGCACACGAGTCTGAGTGAGATCCACTCACTGCAGAGGACGTCTGGGAGAAAGGGCATAAACAGCAGCTAACTTGGGAGGGGGAAACAAAAATCACTATTTATTGAATTTAGGTTACAACCACCAGGATTAAGCACTGAAAACCTTTCCTGTTTTGTGGGGAAAGCTGTGGTAACACCACCGTGCTGTCCTGCAAAGTCAGAACAATTCCCAGGGAACAGCCTGGATCTGGCTGCAGCACTGCCTACATAGCAAAAACAAAACCAAAACACAGATGAAAGATGTTTCCCTTCTTCTCTCCCTGAAGGGGGAAAAAAAAATCTGAAAAACATCCTTCTTAGGTTGAAAAGGAGATCACAGGGAGGAAAACGTGTAGGAGTCCAGACGAACGATAGAGCTGCAGACCAGGCACTGCTGCATCTGCTCCAGCTATACACAATTGTTTAAGAAAAGCATTATGAATTTTTTCTCTCTCCTTAGATGTCTTGCCTGGATGCTTTAAAGCAGCCTCAGAGGAATGTGCTCTTGGGGCTGAATCCCATAGGAAATTATCCTTTGTGGTGGATGGTCTCCCCTTGGGGCCTGTCTGTGTGTTTTGCTTTCATGTAATCCTCCCACCTTGGTTTTCTAATGTAATGCTATCCACATTATTATAGCTCTTTGATACTCTCAAATGGTACTTACTCAGGCTGTCATATTTTCAGCTCTCCCAGACTAGGTCTGACTGGTTTGGATGGCCTGTGGCTCATGCCATAAATATTAAGTCACCAAAAGATACCATGGAGTGTTTGTGTGCCAGGGGCAGACATCACACACAGAAGAGCCCAGGCCATTTGCTCCTTCCAAGTGGGATGTGCTTCACAAAAACAACAGAAACCTCACTCTCTCAGGGTTACTGACTAGCTTTTTGTCCTAGTTCCCTTTTCTTTCTACAACTTCTGCTCCAATGAAGTTCAGCAGATTACCATGCAAATTTTTAAGATAGTTCCTGTGTTTTAGCTCAATTTTACCAACAGCCCAGCAGGTCCAGCACCCTGACCTGCAGACAGGGCTCTCTCTATACTGCCTACCACTGAAGCTTTCTCAGAAGGCATGAATCTTCACTGCCACTGCTGCTCTCATTTGCACAGAGCAGGGGTTTGTGGTTTCCTTTCCAGTTCCTGTGCATCACCCAACCTCAGAGCTCAGTTTACGTGACCTTTGTTGTCTCCCCAGTGCACCACGGGAATTTAACCATCCAGCAAGCCTCCACTTGGAGCCTTCTCTTTCCTTCATTCTGGCATGAATTTACACCCTGACAAGTTGGATCTTTAATATCCCTCCTACACACACGCAGAGAGACAACTTCAGTACCTCCCCCGCTCCCAGAGCGGATCCCCTTAAACACATGAATCAACGTTTACCCGCAGCTTTCCTACGGTGCTATCTAACTACAGCACTTATCACCATGTGGAGGAACAAACTCAAACACCACTGCATGCCTGACTGCTCTCCTGTGGTTCTGCTCTTCAAAGTTATCTCCACTCCTAATGCAGGCTCGCTAGCAGGGAGGAAATGCAGTCCACCAGAGCAGCTGAGAACAGGGGGATGGAGTTTGCTTCTCACCCTCCCCTGTTTGCTTGCTGGATACCCACAGCGAATCCAGCCCCACCACAAGCCTCCATCTGCAACACTGCAGTAAGAACTTTTCTGCAGAAGACTAACAAATTGACAGCAAAAGGCAAATTTTGTAGCTGCTTGATTATTACCAAGAGTTACGTCCTGCACTCAGGTGTCAAGGGCACTATTTCACAAACACAAGGCTGATAAAATTCACTGCATACGTGAAGAGGTGACAGTAATCACGCTTATTAATGGCATTTACCCTTAAATTTTGAAGGCTTCTCTGAGGAAGAAACTCAATCTTAGCAAAAAAATAAAACAACCTCTGATCACATCCCAATTAAGTTGGCCCACTGCTATATAAGCTTCACTGTTACAGATACATCAATTTCTAGCTTGAATTGTTCTAGCATTAAAAGATGAAGAGAAGAAATACCAGGTCCCTGCATCACTGCCCACCCAGCCACCTCCCCCATTTATTATATTTCAGAATGCACAATATATTCTTGTTATAGTATTTAGATTATTATTTCAATTAAATACTAGAACAATCCACAGGGACAGGAGTTAAGCAAAACCTTTTTTGTTTTTCCCTCTCTCCCTTCCCTAAGGAGGGCTGGTACAAAGGAGCAATGGCTCAGTTCCCTTTAGCAGGTCTGTCCTGAGCTGGTGCTCAAACCCCGTGGTGTGGCAGCCATCCTCGGGCCATTTCAGCAGAACAGTGCTCCAAGAACAGCAGCACTGCAATTCTGCTTTGTCTTACTGTCAGTTCTGTCGAAAAGCAGCAAAGTAGGAAGGTTTTGCTTCATTCTCCACTGCGCAGCAATAAATTGACATAGCACAGCTGCAGTCTGCTCAAGCTGAAGGAAGGAAGAAAACAATTTGGGGCTCACATCTGTGCAGAACTATTAAGAGAAGCCAGCCATCTCTGTTCCACCAAAGAACTGACCCAGCTATGCAGTTCACTTCTGCTGATGACATTAGGTTTAGGAAATGCTCAGCATGTTTATTTTGCAAACAGCATTTTGCTTGGAAATTACAAAAGAATCAGAAGTGCCACTTGCTGTTAGACAACATTATAATGCAAAATGAAGCACAACCATTGTGACAGGAGAACACAGTCATTAACTCAAGAGAGTTGGCAGTCTTCTGATATTTAGTAGATTTTTCTCAAATTCAACACCCTGGAGTCTTGGGATCTGAAAATCTAAATTTTCTTCCTTTCATACAGTCTTTTAAGCAGCCCTCATAACTGCAGGATTTGAAAGTTATCTACCTACATGGCAAGTATACAGATTTAAAAATTTTATGCTGAAGTATCATCTATTATGAGGACAATATTATGATTCTGAACACTAGGTCTGATAACTCTGAACAACCAGCATACAGGACTTCCTTATCTCTAGATCAAAACCCAAATCTTTCACTGGTTTATCTTTATAAAACATTTTATGACTGCTTACAAAACAAAGTCACAGGAATTCTCAAAGCCATGGGCCTAACTACCACTTTTGTGAGAGCTGCAAAATTGTGATGACTTGCCAACAGTTGTGATTGATGTAGAATAATGCAGAAATCACAATCAACTAATTCTTACGTGATAAAATGGTCTTTAAAACTTTTTTAATCCATCTCTGATCTGAAAATACCTCTGCACTTTGAGGATGTTCACATGGGCTTTGTCTGTGTTACTGCACAAGCATTCAGCAGTATTCTTGAAAAATTTCCTGCCTGGAAAATGTGTTTTCCAAACAGGGTCCCTGAGAAGAACACAGATGGATCTATGCAAAATCTGGCACTTCTGTAAGAAGCCAAACAGGACATGTCAAGTGGCAGAGGAACAAATGGAGCTGGTCACATCCATGAAGCTGCACCAGCTAAAACCACTGAAAACAACACAGAATTGGCCATCACTTACTGTCTTCATGCATCACTCATCCTAAGAACCAGCAGCTCAAGAAAAGTCAAAGAAAAAAAAGAAACCAAACCAAAGATAAATAATCCAAGAGTTATACTAGCTTGCAGTATATTTGGAGTGCCCACCCTTTCCAGGGATATCCTGGGTTTATGCAGCATATGGAATATCCTCCCTGGCCAGCCCACTGATGGGAAACATCAGCAAGTTGCCAGGACTGAGATGACTGAAACTTAATGACAAATGGGGGAAAAGTCCAGACTATTGACTCTGGTTTCCTTCTGCCTTGCCCAGTTTGCCTGCACAGTGACAGTGCCTCAGCCCTGGCAGTGCTGCTCGCACTAATTAGATCTGCACGGCTAGAGTGGAACATATTAAGGTTAAGGAAAAAAATTACCCTCTGAACCCACTAGTACATATCCAGAGGAACTATTCATTTAAACTTCAACTTAAATAGGTATTTATCTTTGTGCTCTGAAGTCCAATATACCTCATTTTCAATTTAACCTCTCCTCTTTTATGCTTTGTAGAAGTTGTACAAGATCATTTATGCAGAGACTTAATATTTATAAAAAATTCAGGCAATTGGAAGAGCCAACATTTCAAAGGGTCAGCAATCAATGCACACAACCCCCACTGCCCTTCCAGCTGGAGAGACACAGACACAAACTGCCAAGTGCATGTTAGGAGAGGTTCTGGATTTCACATCCCTGGCACTGAGAGAAGGGAGAGCTGCAAAGAGGGGAGCACAGGTCAGACCCTCGGGCAATGTAAACTGTGAAAATATCTCCTCTGACTGCAACCAGCTCTCAGTCAGTCTCCAGCACTCACTGGAGTCACCGGGGCAGCCTGCAAGGCAAAGCAGCTCTCAGGAGGAGGGGGCAGAGGGAAGCCAGGGTGGGGAAATCCGGCATTCCAAGCTGGGAACAGCGATGGAGACCTGCCCTGCTTCCCTGGAGCTCCACCTCAACTGCTGATCTGTGCCACCCTTCCCTTCCCGTTCTGCTCAGCAGAGAGAGCACAAATCAGCATGTGTCAGCCTGATGGACCTACCCCTCCCCTACATTTTTTTTTATTTTAGGGTAAATCAGGGGTCCATCATCCAGAGATACCTCCCAAGTATAGACAAAAAAGCCTACATATCTCACAGGCTGCATTCAGCCCACGGGTGCAGTTGTAAAGTCACCACCCCTCCTCTGCTAAGCAGCACAGAGTAATGCAAAGTAAAACCCCAGCATGGAATCCCCACACAAACCTAACAAGGTACTCTCAAAACCTTCATTTTCCCAAGTTTGATTTCATAGCACTTTGACAGGGTTCAGAGACTGCCATTGGTACCCTTCATCCACCAACACCCACCATTTACATTATTCTCTAATCTGACATGCAGATTTAAGAGCTTTATATTAGGGGTGTTCTGAAGGAATTCCTACTCCTAGCACATGGAAGGTTACAGTGGTTCTTTTTACAGCCTATCCCAGTCTCAGCAATATTGGAATATGTAATGGTCACAAAATGTCAACCTGCCACTCCTGTGTGCAATAGGAAGGTGTTATGCCTGGCTTCAGACATGGAACAGCTGGGAGCAAAGTACCTTAAATAACCTGCTGAAGGTCATATGTGGATCTAGAGATGACCCATACACCTTCTGCACCTCACTCAAGAAAACCACCTTTCTTCCTGCTATGATTAAGGGGATTTTCATGTAGTATAAATCAGGGTGCAATATTTCTTTCCAGTGGAAAGGCCCCAAAACTACAGGCACACATAAACATAAACTTTTAATCATTTCAAGAAGCCCTGCTTAGAGGTAATATTGTAGCCACTTACTTACAGTAGTAAGACATGGTATAAATATGCAGTAGAACAAAATTACTTAATTAAGCAGGAAAGCAGCATATGAAATTCAGAGTGCCTGCCTCAAAATTAAAGATAAAACCATTTCAGCTTGACAAACAATACCAGAATTGTACTTTAGCAGAAGCTTTCTTAATTTCTTCTCCTTCATTCCTTCTCCTTCCTACCCCACCCCAAGTATCTTTTCTGTGCTGATATCCCCACAGAGCTGTAAACTCTCAGTGAAAGGCCAACAAAAAATTTGGTACAAAACCAACGTGAGATTTCAAATACAAACTGCAAATATTAATATGTAACAACATTTCCTTTTCTTGTTTGGATTTACACTGAGTAGAAATCCATTCCCTTTCCTGAAGGGAGCCGAGCGGGCTCTCAGTGTCATATGTGACAGCAATCGCAAGTTAATAAATGACAGTAAGTTTACAAAGCTTACATGCAATACTTGATCCTAGAGCTCTTTTCATGTGAGTGGTTCTGTAAGTAAAGAAAAATTAAAGCAATATACCCACTTTGTCTGAGCAATTGCCTGCCCCAAAAGCTGTCTCTGCCAGGGCCGTGGCAGCTCCGGTGCTGCAGAGCCGTGTTGGGCTCTTGTAGCCCAGAGCTTACTGAAGCTTTGCAGATGGGAGATAAGCAATACTTTATATTTCACTCAGATGTAGATTATGAGCCAGGGAAAAGAAAGCTTAAAAGGTGAACGGCTTCTTTTGGCATTAGCTGAAATCTCTGTATAGTCTCCAAAGAAAGCCGACAGCGAGGTCAAGCTACAGCACGGGAATTCTATAGTCAATAAAAAGCCCTGTTTTTTAAGCTCTGAGTCAGAAAAATTCAATGTGGATGACCACTTATTGAAAGGGTCATCATCCAACAGAGAGAAAATTGCTAGAGCAACAAAGAGCCCAGAAGTATTGCTCAGTTTATAGAAACCACAGAGAAGGATGAATTCTAAATCCGTCTCCTCCCAGTATTAATCTGGTTTGCTTCCAAGGATCAATCTATCCAGTAGAAACCTCATTGTGATGGTGCAATCAAGCTCCTTCTCCAAAATCTGAACTTGAACTACAAAACAGAACTGTTTTATGACTGCATGCTGACATTTACATATTTATTTAGCACTGAAAGCACAGCTCCAGCACTGCATTGACAACCAAGAAGGACAGATGGGGGGCCTTGTCCCAAGACAGTTTTTTTTTTCAATTTTCCTCCATGGAGCAACTTTAGCTATTCTCCAAGTGACTGCACTGTGTGTTGGCATTCTCAGGATGTTTACAGAAACAGAGCTGAGGAAGACCACTTGGAGATTTCCTGGAGCCCTGAGGATTTCCCTTTCAGGGAGGAGTTTCAATGCACCTGTGTATTGACTGTGCCCATGAGGCTGCACCTGCACTGCCAGAGAAACATTGATCCTAACCCAGCACTAACCTTGCCCAGGCACTCTCCTACCAAGAACATCAAAGCAACACCTGAATGGATCCTGCAGCAGGATTTTCCATGCATTAAATGACTCACTGTGAAACAAAGCCAGCTCAACAAGTCTTGTGGCAGAATGTCCCACTGCAGTGAAATAAAATCCTCTTGTACCTGCAGGCAGAGATCCCTCCTCCACAAGAACAGCTTTCTGCAATTGCCCCCCTTTCTGATTCTCATTCTCAAACCAGTTATATCCTTCTGCTCCTCACTTGCTCGCACTCGTGCTCCCAAAGCAAGGAATTTGCTTTGCTAATTAGTGCCATTAGGGAAGTTGGGGAACATGAAGCACAGATTAAAAAATTGTTCAGGCTGGGTTCTTAGCACTTCACCCTTGTGATACATCCGTGTTGGAAGCTCTGCACTGAACAGCACTTGACTCAGCCTCAGTTTGCAGCAGAGAGAAATTAATTGCAATCTAATAGGATTCAAATTGGTACAAGGGATGCCATCATTACGGGACAAGACAGAGTAAAACCGCAGCACATTAGCAGCCAGCAAACGGCCCCGGTCAATGCAGTGGAACAGGCAACACCACGCCTCAGACATGATGGATTGAGACCTCAATAATTGTAATTTATTAGCTGGTGCTGCTGAACTGGCACAAGGACCAGGTGGGAACGGGCTGAACCTGCACGGTGTTTGCGGGAGGAACAACATTCCTTCTGCAAGGTCTAACTTGAAATCATTTTATACTGAAGTGAAGATGTGTCACGCCTTAATTCAAGCAGCAGTTATGTGTACTGAAGGATGAAAGTGTAAATCAGCAGCAGACTGGGAAGCAGAAGGCTCCTGATATCAAATGTCAGTGGAGCTGCTCCCTTGCTTTGCAGCCTTTGACAAGTCACTTGAACCTCAGTGCTTCAGTGAAGGCAGGTACAGCACTGGGTCAGGAGCAGGATTGCCATCACAGGCCACATTCATCCCCTGTGCTTGGATCTGAGGAAAACTGCACTCCTTTCCTCGCTGTATTTACAACTGACACTGCAGTTAGTGCATGAGACTGGCCCGTGGATATTTAAAGCCTTGTGTGACAAACAGGCTTTATGTAATGAATTAAGTTAAGCTGCAAGAGTAAACCTGACAGACATGCACATGCATTCACACTCACACAAAGCCCAACTGTCCCCCTTCCACATGAGCAGCTCCACGGGAACACGTACAAAGCAAAGCCAAGGTTGGGCTGTGACATGGATGAGTGCACCCCAGATTTCCTTCCAGGTAGCACACATGAGGTAGCAGAGCCCAGGGCAGCCCAGGTTAACAAGCTGGGATCCCCATGTGCCTCCTTTCCTGCTCCTCCTCTCTGCTGAAGCCTATGCCACTGAATAGTCATTAGTCATTGTAAATGAGGCAATCATTCCCATGCCTAGGAATGCCACACTCCCCATGGATTTTGCTGGGCAGGCAGAATTTTAAGAATTTGGAATATTTTCCAGTTAGTTTCAGCAAACAGAATGTAAGCCACCAACACCGGAGGTGTGAACACAACCCACCAGCAGCTGCTATTTCCCTCCCATCTTCTGGTAGGAAAAATCTTTTGGATGCCAAACCCCCTGAAGCACGGATCTGCCACCCTCACACCCAGCTAGACCTTGACAACTCCTTTTGCCACTTCCCACCTGAGGTCAGTGAGGAAAGCAAAGGGCTCCTGCACTCACTGCAGGAGGAGCAGAGAACCGCATGAGAGGTGGATGTCTGGGTCTCTGAGCTGAGGGCAACACATACACAAATGCCACTTCTGAGAAGAATAAAATAAATGAATTAACACTGAATTGCAGATTTATTTTTTTCTTGGTAAGCCTGTTTGGCTCACTGCAATCAGCTCTATATACATTTCACACTCTAAGCTCAAAATCAAGTGGGGCTATTTCAGAGCAGTAGATACCTGAGCCCTATTTCAAGCTTCCTTCACTGGATCTATTCCTACCTAAAGCTACCCAAGAAGCCAGTTACCAAGGACAGAAAACCACAAAATTACACATTCAGTACTTCTAACTAGCTCTTCACCCTAGGAGACTTTTAGAGGATATATAATTAAGAAAAATAAAATGGTTAGGCTTAAAAACTGGCTCAGCGAGTTTGCTATCAAGATCCTTGCCTGGGTTTGTACTGTGGAAACACCCTCAGCACTCACACCTAGTTCTCAATCATGAGATGATGATTAATACCAGCATTAGATCATCCTCAGCAATTGCCAGAGATTTCTGCAAGGTTCTTGCTGGATTAAATCATTGAATGGTGTTCAGCACCTCTAAGCAAGTCCTTGAAACCCAATGCTGGCATCCATCCTGGGCACCTGACCTGGCACATTCATCTGGCATGATGCAGAAATCCTGACTTGGATGGAGTCACTTCTCTCCTGTCCTCCATCTGAACCAGCTTGCTGTGCTCGGAGTCAGCTCTGAGCTGATGTGCCAGTGCTGCTTCCAAATCCAGACAAGTCTGTGGATGATGAGGTTCCACAACTTAAGGCTGGTCCCTTACACCCTGCAAGACCCAGACTCCTACAGCAATGACCTCCTCTCTGCCTTCTTTAGGTTGAAAATGTACTGTTGTATTTTCCTGTCTGGCAATACAATAATCATCATGTCCCCTGCTACTTCTCTTCTGTGTATTGCAGCCATTTTTAAATGAAGTAAAAATTATTTTCTCCCCATTAGAGATAAGCAGCCACAGAAAGGGTGGCTAAGCAATTCATCCTCTTGCCCAATAATCTAGTAGCACAAATCCTTTAAACTCAACAACTTTACCAACTAGCATTACTGGCAAGAGTATGGCCTCTCCTCCTCTCCCAGACTAATTTTTTGAGGAGAACAAAGAAAAGGGGTTTTGAAATTATGTGTCTGCAGAATCTGGAAACCTAAAAAAAACCCCAACTCAGATCCCAAGTACCATCATGCTAGAGGACCAAGATTCATACTCAACATAGAAATAAAAACATCATGTACAAGTTAATTCCTTACAGAGCGACTACTAGGTGAAAGACACTATCTGATAATTTCTATTGTAACATATATAGGTCAGCACTGGAAACAGCTCACTTTTTGGACAGGTAGAAAGAAAAGATTGACTTCTGCTGATTAATCCTAATTCTGTCAGAACAAGCTCCAAGTCAACAAGTGTGTCAATACCTAACCAGGAATTAACTAAGGGCTCCCATCTGTGTAGTTGCATTAACAGCCTTTGCTGCAGGAAGCAAGTGAAAAAGCCCTTCAGCTTTTTAGCAGGTTTAGCAGATCCACCTGAGGCTGTGACAGCTCATCCCCACAGGTCCCTGAACAGCAGGATACCCCTGATCAATGTGGGCCACGTGGTGCTGAGGGCTGCAAAAATCCTCTCCTTTTCTACAGCCTGCAAATGAACACAGCTGAAGCAGTAGAAATTCCTGTTATTGCCTATAGAAGTTACAGACACTCTGTCAAAATAAATAAATAATAACCATTAGGAAAATGAGCACATGATGCCACAGAAGGAAGCCTCTGGAATGATCAGAAATCCTATTTTGAGTCTCATTAAAGGAGCATAACAAACATCTTAAAACAGCTTGTACATTTTATGTCCCTGGATCTATCAAAGTAGCAGAAAGGCATTTATTCTAGTGAAAGGTGTCAGAATATGAAATTGGAAATGAGAGTAAACTTAATATGTGGGATTTGTGTAAATGCTGAAGTGAACAAGGGGCACATTGCGTCAACATGTCACTGATATTTGGGCTCTCAACCAACTGAACCCTTATGGGGGCAATTTCAGCCCCACCCAGCCTGGCCTTGGACACTTCCAGGGATGGGGCTGCCCTGGGCAGTCTGAGCCAGGGCCTCCCCACCCTCACAGGGAGGAAACTCCCAACAAAATTTATCCTCTTCTGTATTTTTGAATTCATAGGAAGAACACATAGATGTGTTCAGACTTCACAAGCACCAAGTCTCAAGCCACTGGAACACTCTCATAGAAAAATAATCATTTGTGATGACCAGCTATCATGGGACTGTAAATAAATTCCTATTCTTAAAGTGCACTGGCAGGGCAGTAAATGCTGAGATCCAGAGTGGTGGTAATTGTATAACTGGAGAAAAGTTAAGAAAAATATGCAATTCAAGCAGCTAGGACTCAAAAGCTGCAGCAATAAAAATGGGTTTTTGAAATCATCTTTACAAAGCTACGTGATAGTTGGATGAACACAAAGCACTATAAAGATAGCTAATTCCTGAAAAATATTCTTTCCCTGTTTCTTGGGTCAGCGAAACCTCTAACTACCAAAATATCTGCTTTTGGCTCTGCCTTAGGCTTATGCCTATTTGAGGTGACCCAAGGTTATCAGACAACAGTGCAGCTCCTACTAAATAACACACACACACAAAAAAACCCCACCAACACCAACAAAAAAACCCACCACAAAACATGCTGCTGTTTTGTTTTTTTTCTCTGGGACAATGCAGACTTTATTACATCTGCTATTACAACGTGCCTATAACAATGTTGTCTAACAAGCAGCCCTAAGGTCAAATATGTTCCTTGATCAATTTACTAGAGGTCCCTGGTGCTGCTGCTGTGGGTAGACTGTCTGGGGAAAAAAAAATAATCCCTTTATTCCTTTGCTTCGCTATCAGGAAAAAAAAAAAAAAGCTGTCACAAAGACATTTTTCTTCTCCCTCTGCTCTTGACAAGTCAGGTAAACAGGGAGGAAATACCCAGCTGTAAGACACCAGCATTTGTACAGGCATATAAAACCACACTGTTTATTTACCGAGCTCCTCAAAGCAGCAGGATGATTCAGAACAAGACTATGGGGATTTGGAAGATGTCTTAGCAAAACACCTGCAGTTCTTTGCATGAGGACAAATAAAAGTCACTCGGGATGTGAGAGTGGTGTGGTCATCTCCTTACAGGAATTTACCAGTTCAGTACATTGCTACAAATAACTCTGACAAGCAACAGCACTAATTCACAGATGCTCTGAGCAGGGCAGTCATCACATTAACCCTCTCCTAGTTTTATCAGTAAAGCTCTGACTGTTGGTCTGGTTTTGCTCAACACACCAGTATCAGCCAAAAAGCAATAACTCTACCCAGAAAAGCAGATTTGACGCTGGCAAACTTGCTACAGAAATCACTTCAGGCTTGCATCAAGCAGCAGGAAAGGAGTTCATCTCACTGGCCACAAGGCTGAGTACCGCTCTTACTCATGCCTGACTGCATGACTTTTGTTTCATATGTTGTGATTTACTTCTTTTCACTCTGTGTGAGGGTTTGAGTCACAGAGTGGTACCAGCATTAAGGGGAACCATCCCATTCAGCCCCCCATCCTGGAGCTCCATGTGCCTCTGGTTATTCCTGGGTGATTCTAGGGATTGCCTTGTTCCCATCACTCCTGAACAAACATGCTAATTCTTGCAAACAGCCCCTTTAAAAGACACCCCCTTCAAAAGGAAAAAACCCCCTTTGCTAATGGCCTATAATGGGTCTAAATAAAGCCTGAGCTGTTCCTTACTCATGCATAACTTCATTGCTTCTATTCCCTTCACACCCTGCCCAGTTGGCATAATTTGCAGAAGGGTTTTAGCATGGACAATTGAAACACCCACATGCTGCCTGAACTAAAAAGCATAATCCTAGAGCCCCTTTCTTCCTGTGTGATAGCTCAACGTGGCTTTTATTTTGATTGCACCAGTCCCATCTGCACTCTCAGTTTCAACCCATGAAGACTGAACTCCAGCCATACCCCCACACAGATCAGGACAGCATCTCACCCACCACAGTGGTAAGAGAAGGTTTAAAATCTGGCAGAACTCCAACCACCACATTTCATATGATCAGAACAGAAGCCCCCCTAAAACAGCAGACTCCAGGGGTGTAAAAACCCCCAAGTCACCACACCTGATAATTAATTAACACCTTGGTGAACTCAAAATCAGGACATTGACAAAGGACAAGCAGGGGCCACAAAGAAAAGCTGGCAGCTTCTTCTAAGACCACACATTCCCATTTGGGTGCCATGCCCTGAAACAATTTTAATCCATCCTTCTCTTTAAGCAGAGACAGCTCTGCCACTGACGATGATACGACAGTGACAAAGGAGGGCTGAAATTCAGACCCAAATTGTTATTCCCCTCAGCTAGGCAGTTATGCACAAGAAACACTGCTTGTAAACACTTCTTTGTCAAACACTCAATTGCAAGCTGCTTTATGAACAAAATGAGGCAGTGGCAAGGAAAGTGAGAGACGAGAATGGGGAGGCAATCTCCAGTGGCTCCCAGCCATCATGGCCCAGGAACATTCCAGGTGACACTGCCAGCACCTCTGACAGAGGGCATGGACACACAGTGGGAAAACACCAAATCCAGCTCTGCAGAATGGGGTTTGGGTTTTGAGGACCTCAGCTTTGTTCAGCTGTTATGGTTATTCCTATGCAGTAAGGAAAGAATAACTGCTTTATTTTTATATCGTCGCTTTCTGCAGTCTGAAGCAGGAAGGAAAGGAGCACATGTACAAACGTGGAACAAGTTCAAAGCCCTCAGTTCAGGCAACACTCGCAATATGACTCTTTTTGTCATCCCTATGTACACCTTTATACACTGAAATTGCTCCACAGGAGCTAAAAAGTAACTGGAAACTGGAACATTCATTTTTTTCATGTTAAAGCTGCAGATGTACTCCACAATGTCCAGCTGAGCTACTACCTCCAGCTGTGGAACACAGCTCAGCTCTGGGAGGTTTCTGTAAGGACTGAGAGGTGGAACACAGCTCAGCTCTGGGAGGTGGAATACAGCTCAGCTCTGGGAGGTGGAACACAGCTCAGCTCTGGGAGGTGGAACACAGCTCAGCTCTGGGAGGTGGAACACAGCTCAGCTCTGGGAGGTGGAATACAGCTCAGCTCTGGGAGGTTTCTGTAAGGACTGAGAGGTGGAACACAGCTCAGCTCTGGGAGGTGGAATACAGCTCAGCTCTGAGAGGTGGAACACAGCTCAGCTCTGGGAGGTGGAACACAGCTCAGCTCTGGGAGGCTGCCACAAGGAAAGCCAAGTCAGCTGGAGCAGAGCCACTGGATGACTTCAGGCAAGGACTGGCAGATGCCAAAGCAATCCTGGCACACTGGGTACCCCAGCAGCCTCCTGCAGAAGCTGACAGCCACGGCCAGCAGTCAGCAAGGACAAGTTCTGCATGAGGAAAGTAACAGTACCTCATGGAAAAGGTATTTATCCTGCCTCAGCCACCTGTGACATCGGGATGTCATTTTGTTTGTTTGGAATCAGCTCAGATTTAGGCTGGTGTGGGGCAGATGGTTTAGTCATCACACTGGTAAGTGTGCTAGGAGAAGAATATTGGCTGTCTGCAGCAATTGTGCTTACTTCACACCAATAAAAATGCCTGTGAACATCCCAGATATCACTGCAGACGTGGTGCAAGCAGAGGAACAGAGGCTACAATTAGGTAACAGATCCCAGCCTCTTCTGCAAAGTTAGCTAAAATATTGGGCAGCTAGTGCTTAAATCAACGTGAAGGAACCTTTTAGATGCTTCTTGTCCAAATCAGAAAAACAACATCCAAAAAGACTGTGGCTCCTTCAGGGTCCTAGCTCCTCCTGCAGCATCCACACTGAACCTGGGAATGTCTGCACATCTCACAGGACACCTGGAACACGTCCTGGCTCACAGCTACCAAGAGATGTACAATAAAAACCTCCAGCCAGGGCTCTGAATCCATTCAAATAGCCCACACTACTCCATTTCTCAACTTGCTAAAATCACAAGATCCAACAGAAGTGCTTTATATTAGTACCTTCCCAAAAAAACCCACAAATAAAAGAAAGTCAGAGGAAGGAAGAAGGAAAAGAAAGAGGACTTAGTGCATTGTGTCAACCAATTATATTCAACAGAGAAAAAGATACAAGTGGTTATATCTTCCTGTAAATTACTTCATGTAATTAAATCCCCTTCTCTAAATTACAGACCATTTAGCTCTTCTTTTATAACAATGTAACCAATGACCACCAACAACCTTTTTTATAGCATCTAATGCCACATAAGTTGTTAGCAATGAAATTTCCTTTTTATTTCTCCCTTTCAAAAGAAGCTGCTGTAATGAGATACATTCACAGCTACTTACAGACTGTCATCGAGAAGGGAGGATTGCCTTGTTTCCCTTTATTCTGCTCCTCTCTGAGGCTATATTTAAGCAAATGTGACCTAAAGTCATTATCAGTCATCTCAATGCAGGCAGAGAAGTTAAAGGTGACCAGCTAGAGTTTTCAAACATGAAGCTTATAACTGATTTGATTCTCCACACACATACAACACGCACCAGCGTGGCTTAACTATCTTCCTACCACCTGAATTTTCTGACCTGTCTTAACTTTGAAACCATCAGGAATATCAGGTTTGCAAGCATCTGTTAGGTGGGGATGAGTCCTGCCCAATGGGAGCTGCTCCGAGTGGCTTCTCCTGGATTGTCCCCTGTAGAAAATTCCTACAAGTGTGTGACTGCAGCTCCAGAGCTCTGCTCAGCCACGCTGCACTGGGGCTGCACCTCCTGCCTCTGCTCCCATGGCGAGCCCAGATGGAGGCCCCTGCAGCCTCTGCAGACAGCCCAGCACTGGTAGCATCCAGTGCTTTCATCACTGCGCTCTCCAAATCTGCTCCAACACGTCCTAAAAGTGCCAGCAGCCATCTGCAGGCCTGAGCACCCTGCTGCTGCCCAGATGCTGGCAAGGGGAGAGGTGAGTGGGGACAGACAGGGATTTTGGAGCAGAGGAAAAGCAGGGACAAAGAAAACAGAAGCCAGTCCTGCAGGCAAAGCCTTGGGGTGTAGCTGTGAGCACAGCGTGGTTGATGTGTAACAGCAGCAGTCTGATCCTTAAACACACAGCAGGGAGCAGAGAGCACTCACTGCATCCCCATCCCCATCCCCAAGCCCTGCCTGCTCCTGCACCCAGGAACAAATCCCCACTCAATAAAAGGCCATGGCAGTGAAATGCTGGCCAGGTGAGCCAGCCCTGCCCAAGCCAGCACAGGCAGCTGAGCCTCTCTGGAAGAATCAGGAGAGCTCTGTGAAAGCAGAGCACGTGGGGCACTTGGAGCACCCATCCTGGCAAAGGAAGGTCAGCTACAAAAGGGGAACCTACTGGTCCAGACATGCAAGTGTTTCACTATTCAGGGAAAAAGACAAAGCCACATTCCCTTATATATCACACTTCCAGCAGCCAAAACATGCTTTACATCACTGTTCAGAAAATCATATTTGCAGTGCAGTAAAATCCAGCATATGCTTCTGTTTCATTCTTCAGCATTAGCCTAAAAAGAATTGGACACCCCACAATTCTAATGAGCATGATCTCTTCAATTTATGTTTCCTTACCAGAACTGCTGAGGGTTTTGAAATACATTTTTTCTGGCTTAAGCAAAGGCTGCCTCCTGTCACAGCTCCCAGAGGGTTTATGGCACTGTTTTGCACCACTCCTGAAGCAGTGTGTTTCAGAAATCTGTTATGGAAACTGTGCTGCAGCTCTCCAAAGGTGGCTGCAACCCCATGATGAAGTTACCTGTGCCACAGCTATAATGCAGACTTTAATGGTCTAGTGTTGGTACAGCATTTTTAACAAACTACACACACTGAAAAGTTCTCCCTTCTGCTGCAGAGTGGGCTCTGCCGCCACTTCAAGAATCTTGATGAATTCTTGGATAAATTTAGCAAAAACAACAGCTCTTCTTTGTAATAGCAGGGTTTCATTTGGGAAATAAACATCCACTTTTTATTTACAAAGGATTTTTCCTCCTCCTGCCACTGCTGTGCTATGCCCACTGCTTCCCTCTAGTTTGATCCAAAAAAACAGAATACCAAGTGCCTAACCAGGACTTAAAGCAGATTTTTAAATTAGTTCCTGACAGTGCAAACAGATTGCTATTGATTGAAATGAGGCTGATTTCAGGCCCTGGATTAGCAAAGCTAATGCCTGGATGCTGTGCTGCCCATTTCAGAGCTCTGCCCCGTTGCTCCCCAGTGGTTTCCCAGGCAGCTGCGGAGCCTCTGCAGCCGCAGATTAGCGAGAGAGAGCAGGGCAGGGCCATCTGCGGCTGTGCCTGCAGCCCTGCTCAGCCCAAACAAGGGCTCCTCCCAAATCCCCGCGGCCAGGACCCTGCCCTACACCCTCGTCAGGAGCTTTGGAGCCAGGCAGGCTGTGCAGAAGCTCAGGAGGGAGTTGGTGTTGGGAAGGCTTTGCTGAGCCCAGCACCACAACTCACTGAGCCTGGTGACCTCACTCCAGCCACACTCTGGAGGGAGCCAAAAGCACTGGGGGCAGCCAAACCTTGGTTGTCCTGTCCAGACAGCCTGGCCGAAGTCTGGGACAGAGGCTGCACACAGGTAATGGCACTGCCTTCCTTAGCAGCCCTGCTCTCCCAGCCAACACTTTTTTAAGCTCTCCCTGCAAGAGCTTTCATGTCCAAATTGTACAGTCTTGTACTTACAAAGGTAGAAATGGATGCTGCTTTTAAGCAACGTTTTGCTGATTAAAAGAAAATGGACTTTTTTCCTCTGGCTTTGTTGTTTAGTTTCAAAGAAGGTTTAAATAACAATATCTGCTAACAAAAAAGGGTAACATCAATTAGAAACAAAAAGAAACTAGTTTGTATAATTTCAGTGTTCAAAAGCAGTGAAATGCAAACACCAAAGCAGCACACACCAAACCAAACCAATCCCCAAAACCCACATTAAAGGCAACCTTTCTTCTTTTTCTTATTTTTTTCCCCTGTAAGCTGACTGCCTAGAATTCACTGAGTTTTAGTAACTGAGATACTGAAGGTAACAGAATAAGTTACTGTTATATCTAGACCCTCTTAAACACAATTCAGCTTCCAAATGCTGCATTATTAAGCCGTGGAAGAACAGGCATATCCACGTCCTCTGGCTAAAGACAAAGACTCCAAAGGTTATTTTTCAGACTCTCTCTCCTATACTGCTGCTGCACCTCAGCTAGAAAGGGACATTTCAGCCTCTGAACCGTGCACCACTGAGCACACACTGCCTCCAGCCCACCAGTGGCTTCACATCCAAGCATGATAAATACTATTTACCATTATCTGAAAAATACAACAGCTACACAGTCCTATTGCCCAACTGCCAGCACGAGCAGTATGATGCCAAAGGAAATTTTCCACAGTATTTCATTATCCAGATGAGTTTCTAGATCTGTCTTGGGAAAGGCTCCCACCACCAGGCACAAATGGGGCCAAGGGTATGTAAATGCTCTGAAAAGGAGCTATCAATTTTCACCCAGACATCAGAAGAAACAACGTGCATCCTGGATGGAAAAAAAACGACTTAGTGTATCACCTTTAGCTCAGATCAGCAGTAACCCAGAGCACAGCCCTCCTGGGGGGCAGGGAGGGTGTTATATCCCTTAATGAATGTTGGATAACGAGATGATGAGCATCACACAGAAACCACATGAATAGGTAATCAAACTTGTAAATGCAATTTAGCAGTTCCAGTCCAACAACACGATCCATTAATCACCAATAGCACTCAGCAGTTTGGGGAGGGCTGGGCAGTGAATGAGGCTGGGGAATTAGCTGTGCCTTCCCTCCCTCCCTCCAGGAAGCTCTGCTCAAGTCTCAGAGATGTCACACCTCCAGAGAAACACGACCTGTTAACTCCCCTGCCCTCTCCTCCCAGGCTCCAAACCCAGCAGGCTATTTATGAGCACTAAATACTGCACCACCCTGCTCTCCTCAGCTTCTCTGAGACTCTCCCTCATCTCGGGTGATTTAAACAGTGGGTGAGAAAAGGAAGGAGGAGGTGTAAGACACTAATCTTCGTGACAAATGACTATCTGCAGAACACTGTGTTATTACAGCAGCATTTAACAGCTAAATATATTCAACACACCATGATGCTCCCAAGCTGACTAAACAGAGAGCTTGAGGTTAAACTAACTGGAAATAACAGCAATTCTTTCCTATTAGCCCCAACTCTTTTCAGAAGGTGGTGATTGTACAGAAAGGGCAATGTGTCCTAACGGTCAGGAAAAAAGGGAAAAAAACCAAAATCCCAACTGTTCTACATCCACAGTGCTCAGACATTCAGAGGAATAAGCAACTCCAAAAATAAGACCAGAAAAGAGAAGAACAGCTCAGCTCAGGCTAATCAAAGACTGAGTCAAAGTTCAAAGAGTGATTCTCCAAAAACCAGAACAACATAGGACACATAAGGGAGCAGTGCAACTAAGAGGTTTCATCTTATATGTATCCCTTACTTAATCTAATCAAATCATACATCCAACCCTTAAATCCCTTTTTAAAGGGGGTAACAGGCTGCTCTCCCTCACCAGCACTGTCTGCAGTTGTGGTGGGGATTCCTTTCCCCAGCCACTGGGTTAGCTTTGGACATGGCCTTTTGAAAAGGCAATGAACTCAACTTTAAGGAATGCTCCTGGGCTGGAGGCAGTCACAGCCTTTCAGAGGGGCTGGATTTACTGCAGGCCACTCTGGCTACACCAAAACACACCACAGGTCTGAACAACTTCTCACTCCTTGACACACCTGGTGGTTGCAAGAGCTTTTGTTGATCCCCATTGTAGAACAGCAGTTTGAAGTCAGCACCTTTCCCTGTGTACACGTGTTGACAGCAGCCCCAAACTCTGACAACTCTTGGACAAAAGGAGCATTTGAAATGCATTTTCCTCCCTCTGCTTAGTTACAGCAAGAGATAAATGTGTTTGAATGATTTTTATACACAGTTGGGAGTAATAGGCTGGAAAGGCCAGATTGGTTCCTGCTGCCCTCTCCCCATAGCCCGAGGTACAGAACAACCAAATATTCAGGAGCAATAGCAATCTGGATGCTTTGTCAAATGGAGTGAACTATAAATCTAATTTTCTAAACAAAGCAGACAACCTGGCACTGAAATCAGCTTACCACTTTGCACCTCTCTACAAGGATTAGCAGAATGCCATAATTATATGCCCAATTTGATTTGTTAGAGGAGGCTGCATAGAAAAGATGACAATTCAGTAGTATTGTGAAGAGAAGGGATGAGAGTAGAAGGAAAGCTTCAAATTGAACAGTAATTTCTAAGCAACATCTCAATATAATTAGCATTAATTACAGTAAGCTATCCAAATTAGGTATAAACTTATGTTTAATAACCCTGAGATGCAAAATTCACCCCTCAAATTCCAGGAAACTTAATATTACAGAAAATTTGTCCAGACAGCTTGGCAGGAAATGCCAGAATTCTAGGTGTGAACTTTGATTACTAACAAGAAATAAAAATTATTGAATTTGTCTATATCATTCGCATAATGAGTTTGAACTAAGAATAGCTTAGTTTATGTAGCTTAGATTTTGCTGCTACTTTCATCAAGTTTACAGACCTCCAAACTTGTCTGGTTTTCACAACTGTATCAGCTAGGATAATAGCAGGTATTCAAAAAACCTCCCTTTCCAACAAGAGAGGAATTCAAAGTGTGACTTATTTAAAGAGGCACCATGTATTAATGAGTCACTCATCACAGGTTTTCTTTTATACTCTTTGTGCAAGCTCCTTATTCTTTTTAGAGTTTGTTACTTATCCTTACAGGTTAAAAAAAAAATAAAAATTAAACAATGGAAGCTGAATTCAGGCTTTTATGAATGTGGCAGCAAATCCCCTACTTAACCACTGATGGCAGCCAAATACTATTCAGAAGAAATAAGTAAAACCATCCTCATTTTTCAAAGCTGAATTACCAATAAACTAAATATTTGGTAAACTAAGGCAGCAGAGTATAAGAGAAATCAGAGTCTGCCAGTGCAACAAAAATCTCTTCTATGAAGTGCCATGAAATCCCCAGTGGACACAACTATAAATTTCATGTAGAAGATGTCTCTGTTAACAACCTTTCCCTCCTGCAGGAAGGGGGAACCTCCCCACTGCCTCACAAATCCACAACTATGCAAATCCCTGCCATGCACTGGATTTCCTGCAGTGGAATAGAACTGAAGAAACAACTTCCACCAGACCATGAGAATCTCTAACTTACAATGTGATGAACCCTTCTAAATCAATATGCTGAAACACAAAAGAGTGTGTGGTGGAGAAGTTATAGGGGAGGGTTACATGACATAACCTTCACCATATTTTTAAATGTTAAAGTACTGCAAGTCTGAAAAAAACATTTCTAGTAACTGGACAATTCAATCTTTGGCTGTCTGGCACACACACAGGATTAGTTTCACAGAACAGAAGGTGGCTTGAGTTAAACAGCTCTTTTTCTGCTGGAGAAATGGAGAATAAAACCCACTTTTTTCATCTTAGTGTGTTTCCTAGCTCGGAACAAATGCTGGAAGGTCAAGTACACTGCTGCTCCCACTGGCTGCCACTTGGCACCCTGTTAGGGACAACTGGGAAAGTGTCCACGGAGAGATGCTGCTGTGCCATGGGATTGCCAGCCCATGAATGCACACTCAGTCACTCACAAACCTCCCTGCTGAGCAGCAGTTAGTGATAAACAGCCTGCCAGCCTCAGAGCCTTTTCTTTGTCACCTGCCCCTCTGCACACACTGTGGCTCAGATGGAGTCTCTGGAATAATTCCCTCCAGCACCACAACTCTTCATTCATTAATGCTCTAGCACATTTTAGAAGGGTACACAGGAAAGACTGCCCAGAGCACAGCTTCCTGAAAAATGACTTTCCACTTCTAAAATGCTCAAATACTCTCTCCTCCTCAACACTCTGTTTTGGGGTAAGTCAAACTCCAGTCATGAGATGGACATAGAAGTCTGCAGCTTCCAGGTGCACATTGCCCAGCACAAATGCTCCAGAGGAGGTTAGGATCTGATGGATGATTCCTGCTTGTGTTCAAGACCATCAGGGCCACAAATGTACTGCATGAACCACTGCACTGTCTCAGAGCTGCAGGCACCAGGGAGATCTGCTCCTTCCTTCCTGCATTAACCACAGCACCTGGCTTCAATGTCAGCTTATGGAACCTGCCCTCAACTCAGGATTTGTGCACTTGGCCACAAGTCTTCTGAGATGCATTGTCTCCACCAGCACAGGTAACCAGAGAAGCCAATTACACGGACAACCTCACCTCCCAGCAAGGCCAACACTTCACAATGCCCAAGGCCAAGAGTCTCTTCAGGTGAGAAGCGTTTCCCTACCTGTTTGGACAGCTTCAAGGGCAGTTTCTTCTTCATCCTCTCCTTGCCTCTCTCTGCCTCTCTCTCGGAGCTCCCCGCATCGTTGTTGTGGCCATTCTCACTTGGCTCAGCAGACACACAGTTCTCAGATTCTCTGGGTTTCTTGCCTGGATGCCTCTCCCATTTCTCCTTCCGCTCCTGAGGCTTTAGTGACATGTCCTTCTGTAAAGGAGATTAACAAGAGAATGGTAAATTCTTTATGTTCTTTGCAGACACCTTTAAGCATTAAGCTGTGTAAATATTGAATAAAAACACAAACAAGACAGTATGTATCTTCCAGAGATGATTTAAGAGGAATAATTAGGCATGCACAACACAAACAGTAATTTTAGATTAGATTAGGATGAATATTCTCTAGGCTATGTGTTTGATTAATTTCAGTGATGCTGAAACTGGGTATGAAAATGAGCTCACTTCAGATTAACTCAGAAACCATAAGTCAACAGCACGTGAGCAAATCAGCATCCTGAAGGGAAGCCTTAAACTGTTCAACTGAAACAGAGGTGGGTTTTGTTTTGTTTCTGATCTGAGAAGTATCAGACCCCCCCTGGGGCTGACAGTCTCTGATTCACAGCAGCATTCATATGGAGAAAGGCACTTCTAAAGCCCTACCACAAATTCCCTGAGCCAGAGAGATCAATGGGATCCAAACACACAACAGAGGTTGAACACTTCTAAGTGTTAAGTGCCTGCCCTGAACCAGGCTGTAACACACAATCCAAGCACAGTTTAAAAGCAGGTATGTCATGTCATAATGATTAACACTGGAAGTGAGATCAGAGAAGGGAATTACTCTGCTATCCCTGGCATCTCTGAGGACTGGAAGCTGAACTCCCAGTGACAGTGTACCAAACTCTCTCTATGTACACCGTGTGGAAAAGGAGTTGAAGAAATAATATGACAAATCACTATGACATTGGGTCACTACAGCTAGATACATTTCTCCCTTATGTCTTTTATTAACTGCTCAAGGACAAAAACTGAATTCTTATGGGAATATTTTGCAGGATATCTATTCCAATTATTTTTTAATGGGAGGTAAATAGATTAGGAAATACCCTAAAAGCACTGCTTACTATGCCAAAACCCAGCCACAGATATTTTTCTAAATACCTTCCTTTTGACTCAAGCAGTTACATGACAGGTATTTGTATCTTACATGAATGGAGATCACAAAACAACTGCTCACATCAATGCACACACCTTCAGTACTGCAAAAGAGCTCATGAAAATCATTAGCTCTCTACTCTCTCAAAAACTGAAGCCCAACAAAAAAAGAAAATTAGGAACTGGAATGAAATGCCCTGCTGATTGCTCCAGATTACTTCCTCCCCCTCTCCTTTAATTAGTGAATTGACTGCCTCAGTGTGCAACATGCTGATTCCACTCCAAATCACTCACTTGTTTAAAGTTTCCCTTCCCTGGGAAGTGAGATGATGCACTGGCACTTTAGGGTCACAGACACATTGAAATTAGAACCAAGGCAATAAAATTCAGCTGTTTCAATTCCAGCCCAGGCTCCCAGAGGATCAGCCAGCACCCAACCTCTGTACACCTTGCACAGGAGTCCTGGGGGACTGGAGGCTCCTCTTAGGGCTCACACAGATATATCAAGTTGAAAACCTCCAAAGATACAACTCTTCCACCAAAATTAAAATAACTAGCACTGTCTTGGAGGCACAGAACACAGCTCAGCTTGCCAAGTTCATTACTAGGGAAGAAGCAAGGAAAATACCTGTTTGGCATTATTCTCCATGAATGATAGTGGAATATAAACCAGTGTTAACTTCTCACTTTGGTTTTTAGTTTAAAGTTAACACTTTAAAGCAGCAGTTCAAGATGCCAATTGAAGAAGGTCATATTGTGCTGTTTGCTGGGAAGCTACTGAGATAAAAATCAAATTGCTAATCTTCAGTAGCTAATCAAAAACTTGTCAGTTGGAAATGGTATCTGCTGACTGATACTCAGCAAAACATTAGAAATAGGGATCACCACAAGCATGCAGTGACAGCAGGTGCAGGAAGATGCTGCATGAGGTGACATGGAGCCCTGATGGGGGAGAAAGGAGGCTGAGGCAGGGAAATGCCACCACCTGAGAGCGCCAGCAAATCATGCACTCCTAGCTTGAGGGGCAATATTCACTTCTAAGGATGCCTTCAAAGCCAATAAATTACCATTTTGGTTTAAACTCTATCTGGCTTCACATGGTGGTTGGGCCTGTTCATGCCTTAGGGAAAGTCTTCCCTTGGTAGCCACAGGATATTCACTGCAGGTTTTCAGATGATTCCTTTCACCACAGAACTGGTCTGCAAATCTCTGTTTTTCTCCTTCCTGAATCCTACAAAATGAAATCCTACTTCGAAATGCAGCTTTTCATCCCTATTTTGTCTGGAGATTTAAGGCCTGTCTCATTGCTGAGCTACTAGCAAAATTAATTCATGAAATACAGCTATAGCTGGATCAAAGCCAAGGAAATAATTCATTCACTTGTAGTGCCATCCAAGAATCTCAAGCACTTTCCAAACAGCCGTGAATGAAGCCCCAAGGCTGCTCCTGCCTCCAGCGGGGGCACAGTGGAGGGAGACCTGGGGACAAAGCCACGTTTGTGTGACAAGAAAAGCCACTCCAGAGTCCCTTTTCTCCCTGCTCCAGCAGAGGACACAGCCCACAGGAGTTGTTCCTGGGAAGGCAGGACAGTGAGCTCAGCATGTCCTCGCTGACAGAGGGTGACAGCAGGCTGCTCAATGCAGACCTCTGCAGCCCCGGGCACAGAGCAGGAGGGGGCTAATGGGGTTTCTGTTCTTGCCTCCTTTGTTTCCTTTCTATTTCCTCTACTATAAGAGCCTTCCAGTGATTGCTCTGTTACTAAAGTTTATGACCTCCAAGTTGGGGACCTCACTTAGCACAAGAGCTTACTATTTTTGGATGTGCATCTGGGCTTGTGCACAGGCAATTGCTGGCAAATTTAAGCAGATCCAGAATATACAGCACATCACAAGAGGGGACATTTATTGATGCACCTTGACTGACTTCAATCCAGAAATCCCAGCCTGCAGGTGAGACTGACCTCCTGACAAACTGGAGCCTTCCCCCAAGGCAAGCCCAGAGCAGCAGATATTTCCACCCTCTGCACACCAGGTAAATCCTGGAGATTCACACAGTGACAGTATCTGAAGTCAGACCCCAAAATCAATAGGTTTTCACATCAGCCTTGTGGTTTCTGCCCAACCCAGGAGTCTGCAGACCTGATCACCCTTGCTGTCACAGGTGCAGTAAATCCCCTTGTCCAAGCCCATTCTCTCTTCTCAGTTCTAGAAACAAGACTGCTAAATCTTGCTCCACAATACAGAAAACTGTTTTGTTTCTTACTACTCATTGCTTCCAGGACTGTCTCCTACCTGTCCTCGCTTCAGAGTTTCTCTGACACCTTCCAGGGCAGGCTACAGCCTCTCCATCTGCAGCCCCTTGTCTGTCTGGGCTGCAGACGGAGTGCAGATGGTTCTAAATGGCTGCATGGTTACAGATAAGGAAGAATCAGGCCTTTCTTCAGAGCCTCTTTCCTGGCAGTTCCTCCATGAAACATACAGATTCTATCTCCCTATTTGTTTATTTGGATGTACAGACACAAAAGAACACTTCATTTGAAGATGGGGTTGTGGTACCTCCTCCAGCTCTCCCTGGAATATTTCACACACCAGCAGCTGTGAAGATTCACTCACAAAGACCCTGCCAAAGGCTGGCAACCCAAGCTGGCCCCGCAACAGATTTTGGGAGTCCACTATAAAAACCTTTGTAATTCTTTTTCCATCACTATCAGCCCAAGCTAGTTATGCAATTGCACCTCTGCTTGCAGCAGATCTGGCAGGAACCCTTAATCACTTGGAACACTCCTTCCTGAAAAGTCATTTTTCTTCTGTCACCCAGGCACAGCTGCAGTCTCCAAAGACACTCAAAGTACACACTGCCCAGTTTATAAGTAAAGCTGGGAATATTGTGGGTGCACAGCCCTCAGCTCTGCAATGAGACTGTTCTTACCCCTAAAATGCCACAGCAAGACACTTCTGCACAATGGATTCCACGTTTTCTGTTTGATCAGGAAATAATGACCAGCCCTGGAGGAGCCTGGCACAAGCTCACATCCCACAGCCATCCTCTGGCTGGAGTTATCACTGCCTGTTTGCTCAGCCCAGCTCAGACTCAGCCTTAATCCTCAGAATTTACACAGCTCTGAGATCTCAGAAAGCATGCAGGGGAAGGCTGTGGCTGTAAATACCTTTCATACACAGGGAACGCTTAAAGAACCTGAAGAAAACATCCAAAACCCACACAGCCAGATGAAAACCCTCGAGTCTGCTGCTGGGATGCAGAGGGTAAAAACAACACCTACAAGATAATAAAATAACCATCCTTAGCCCCTCGAGCATCAGTTCAAAATGCAGCCCTGGTGCAAAATCAAGTCCATTTCAATCCCCCATCCCCAGGGCCCATCGGACACTCAGCCAAGGACTGGTTACACTCCATTCCTGCCAGACTGCCTCTGCCAACTGCACGAGATTATATGGGCTGATTTCCCAGAAGGAAGACAGCCTCCAGCTTCTCTCTCCACAGCTCTTCACTGCAGCACTTATTCCTTAAGTTGGGCAATGTGAAACATCCTACTGAACACCGAACGGGAGAAGGATCCACACAAAGGAAATAAAACACATGGCTGCCTCTGAAACTGACCCTTCTTGCCCATGTTTCTGCCTCCTGCTTCTCTCAAAAAATTGCAATGGAAAAGGCCCTGAGGATGTGAGCACCATCTATCCTTGTATCAACTTTATCATGCAATTAGCAGCAGGGTTGTCAATTGGTTAATAGTTCAGGGAGGGATCCTGGCTCAGAAAGGACCTGAAACAGATTTCTTTTTAAGTAGGTTTATTTTTAAGTATTCCTATTGACCTGATACTCAGTTTATAGAACAACAGCACAGAAACAATTGCTGACAATGTTCTCGTGCTTTCTAAGCAAATAAAGCACATTACAGACAGGACCACTACTAACACAAACCTACTGCCCATTTATTTGCATAAAGGGGACACAGGAGACAGCAATTCAAATGGAAAGATAATATTGGAGATATACATGAGAAATGTACATGAAAGACTAACTTTAAAGTGTGGATTTGAAGACAGGTCTGTAGAGAGAGAGAGAGAGAAACCACTGCAAGAACAGGAGCCAGCACAAGAAGAGATGAATAGCCAACAGGCAAATGAAATGAGGTGAATAATAAGGAAAGAAAAAAGGGATAAAAAAGGACCCCTGAAGGGCATCAGGTAGGACCACACCAAGGTGACTGAATTTGAACTCAGCAGGGTGAACTGGCAGCAAACACAATGGAGACCTCGAAAATTAGTAGCAGCACATTTAAGGGTGGGAGAGGGGAGAAGTTTGAGCTCTGGAGCCTGGAGACCTGTGGGCACGGTGTGCTGGCTCTGAGGACAGCAGGGGCAGGCTGAGCCCCGAGCTCAGCACTGAGGCTCCTTGCTGGCAGGAGGCCAGCCCAGACTGACTCTCCAGAGCCCAGGGCACTTTGGGAAGCCGGCATGCCCTGCTGGCATGCCCAGCTGGATTCCCACCCATGGGGAACTCCTCACTTCTGCAATATAACACACACTTTTTTGTTTTACTTTCCAGCCCTCTCTTCTCCCCCACTGAGAACTTCACTGCAAACATACCTCAAGCCCCCCCAGCCTCTCAGCCAAAGACACTTAAGCTGTTTTAAAAGGCAGAAACAAGAGTCTAGATTTGAAGTGACTTTTTTGCTTTGACCCGACATTCAAGCAGCGCAATCAATATCAATTAAAATGATTGCAAATGAAATCCTTGCTTGTTTAACCTTGGACTGCAATTCTCCTTTCACAGCTGACATATTCCAGATGAGTTTAGGTCCTGCTTTTCAAAATGCATCACATTTGCTCTGACCCTGTCACGTGTTTAGCTCAAGAATAAGATGACTTTTTGACAAGACAGATTTGGAAATGTTAAGACATTTGAAGCTGACACTGGTTTGCAGGCTTATGATACATGATTTAACTTAAAAATACAAGTGGATGAACCAAGAAACTTACTGTAATGGAAACACTCAAATTTATTACCAGAGGATATGTTCCTGTCACCTATGAATAGCTGAAGAGCAAGCTGGCATACTCTGCTGAACGCCCACTTGTTATGTCTCCCAAGAATTAAGACCTTTGCTTCCAGGACCTCAAAGACACAGTACCAAGTACAGAGAGCTTGGACAAATGGTACTTCAACAAAACATAGTCAAAAATTACAAAAAGGAAGGTCAGTTCACTATTATTTTAAATCCATTTCAATCCACGTTGAATTTACAAGGCTTTGATTGCTCTTTTTGTTTGCACGTGACCTGAATAAATAATGATAAAGTGCTGAGCAGTAATTGTTTTTAAATACTGAGGAGAAAAGGGGTGATACTGTTCCCTTCCTTTTCAGTTACTCAAGGAAAAGTCCAGTCCTCTCCTTCCTAGCAGGAAGGAGGAGTAGGAAGTAGTAGGAAGTACCTGGAAACAGAGTGTTTAACACTCATTTAGGGGACAATAAAAGTAAGAATGCACACAGTGAACACCTTCCCTTTAGTAAGGGGCCAAGGAAATCTGCAGGAATGTGAGCACATAGCTCTCCATATTTTTGGTATAAACCCTTGCCCACCATCACCCATGGGGGAGGTGGATACACAAAATCTGAAGCTGCTCCACGAGCTCCAGGGGCAGCCAGGCGTGATTTTCCCCCTCTCCTCCAATTTCCTCCTCAGAGCCTGCAGGCGCCTCGCTGCAGAGAGCTGCACCATCCTCCCTTCCCTGCTGCCTCCTCACAGACACTGCTCAGCTATTAGGACTCCCACAGGTGCTTGCTGTCCATCAGAAAGGAAATGATCCCATTTGAAGCCATCAGTATTTCCTCCAGTGATGGCAGTAAATGCCCGACGAGCGCTCGCAGAATTACTGTCAGCGCAAAGTGTGTCAGAGAGCAAGGGAGCTTAAATGATTGAAGGGAAGCTGGGGCACCATTTTCAGGTAGATGAAATGAGGCATACTGCAAGTGCAGCCTGCCCAGCTTTTACAGCCTGCAGGAGTGCTGAAAGGTGCTGCTGCCCATGCACCAGCAGGCCACCCTGCCCAGCTTTCACTGCAGATAAAAAGCACATTTTGGCTGAAGCTGCTTTCAGCCAAGATTGGGAGCTCAGCATGCCTGGTTTATGTCACGTACAAAGGAGCTGGAAAGTGTTTGTGCCTGTCAGACAGCACCTTCTCCAGCTGCCAGGTGTGAGTGCTGAGCACATCCTTCCTGCTCAAACTCCCATCCTCCCAGGAGCTCCTTCCCAAGGGACCCATCAGGAATGGCAGCAGCACCACACACTGCCCAGCATCCCACAAGTGACAGACTATGCAAAAACATCCCCATCTTGAAGAATGTGGTCTGGGGCCATCAATCTCAAGTAACTTCCACGGGTATCCAGCAAGTAAGCCAAGTGACACAGTCAGGCACACACCAGGTCCAGTGTTTTGGGAAGACATTCCTCAAGTATGCCAAAATCCAAGGACATTGCTGAGACTGTGAGAGCCAGCAAACACATGCTTCTTGACAGAGCAGCCTTTAAACACTTAATCTGAACTAATTTCCCTCTCCCCAGATTATTCAAACAGGCACTCCTTGAATTCAAACAGCTCCCACCAAGTGGCAGAATTAGGACCTGAAGAAGCAGCTCCTTCCCTCAAGCCAGATGTGGCCATTTCTAAAGCCAGATGTGGCCATTTCATCCCTCATTTCCAATCCTGCCAGGAAGGTAACACAACCCCCAGTCCCCAGCTGGCCCTAAGCTGCCAAAGGAAAAGGCAAGAAGATCCTACCAGGACAAACTGGTACAGCAGCTGGATGCATTCATCATTACCAATTTTCAGCTAAGCTAGTCAGATAAAACCAGAAACACAATGTTGAGTAAAAATGCCTCCAGTCTATTTATTACTATAGACAGGAATGCTTAGAAATACTACATCTCCCTTTAAAATTAGAAACAAAAGGAGAAGGCCCAACTGCTTCTACCTCTGCTGAGGGGGATGTCATGCTTCCATGAGCTGGACTCTGGAAATGGAGCTGAGCCAAGCCGAGGCTGGGCAGATGGACTGGACACATGGCTCATTTACCAAAGGCAGGGGCCTAAATTGCTCTCCTCCATCTCTACTCCTGCATTTAAAGTGCTGATCTTCACAGTGTGAAATACACAACAACCACAGTATGATTGTGCTGACTCCCATGTGAGGAGCTTCATATTGAGACTGAAGAGCTACAGTTACAACCTTAGGTCATGACTTCAAGAACCTCAGCCTGATTTCCAAAGTAATTCAAGGCTTCCACCTGCTAAATACGAAGTTTTTCTCTATTTTTTAGGATTCCACCACACATTCACTTCATGGCACATACTTTTAAAACACAGCCATGGAAAATGTGCTGCTCTCAAGGCAGTAGCACCTAGAGCAGGGAAGCTCCAGACAGATCTCCCACACGGTGACAGCCTCGCACACATTCACTCCACCAGGAACTGCAGACGTTTGGAGGCTCTGCTCCCAGCCTACACCCTTTATTCCCACCCTCAGGAAGGGTGCAGCTCCCAGCGCTGCTGCAGAACAGAGGGTGAGCACTCAGCTCCAGCAGAGCAGGCTGTGAGCTCTGCAGTGTGACACAGCCAGGAGAGATCAACTCGCTCCTGCCAACTCTGCTGCAAGGGTGAGAGTCTCCAGAAACAAAACCAGCCATATCCTCATCCCTGGGGCTGAGTTATAAATTAATTTATATTTAAGCACCATGACACTAGAGGCATTTTTTACCAGCTCTGCAGTTGCCCTCAGTGGTAGGCAACAATTTTCAGTTCAGCTGTCATGAGCTCTAGAATGTGTATTCAATAATTAGTCCTCTGGTAGTTTTCTTCTGGCTGGGAAACAAAAGACAAGAAATAGAAATGGTTCAACAAGAGGAAATATGTAGGAGCCAGCCTCCTCCAGAAACAGCTGCCCATAGCAACCTAAGGGGGAAGTTCTGAGCAGGATGAGTTCTAGCAGAGAGAGATGCCTTTCCAACTACCTAAATGTCAGATGTGCTAATGCAAAGCCCAGGACAGTGCATCTGTGCCACCTTGGCCACCCCTGCTCTGCTCCTGTGCTGCTGGAGATGCATTGAACAGTGCAGGCCTGCAGCTGTCAGGGTGGCCAGCAGAGATGTTCATCCAGGGGCTGAGCACAGCACGTGCTCCTGAGCAGCTCTTCCATAACTGCTTTGCTTGAACAAACAGCGAGCAGCCAAATGTTTCAATATATCCTTAGAGCTTCCTAGAATAGTTTCAAATAGTCTGATATCTGTGGCAGAGGCAAAACATTCATTTATATCCCAGGCAATCGCTGAGAAATGGGAAACACTATAGTAGCAGGCAATTTTAATGTGTTCTATGTTACAAAACATTTTCAGTCAGAGAGCTCAAAGGTCATTAATAGATTTTCATATGTTTACAGACAGCAGCAATTTCAAGCTCTGTAATTTTAAAACTGCATGTCAGTCTCTCAACTTCCAGCTGTTATTTTAACATTAGATAATGAACACAATGCAAAGGTTACACAATCACTTGAACCAGCTTATGCAGCAGATCCAGTCACACAAATAATTATTAAATTCTAATTACACATATATTATCACTCTTATTAGAACAGCAGGGCAAATCCTCTTTTATAGACAGATCAACAGTTTAGAAAAAGAGGCCAGCAAGGTTATGCTTTTAGAGCTGCTCTTCTCTCTCCCCCCATCACCTAAAGCACTGCTGATTTATGAGTCTCAGAAATAACACCTTGTTAACACCTCACCAGTCAGTACACATCCAGCCACCAGCTTCTGTTTTACTTAAGTCCTTTATAGATCCCTAATACAGACATTGATGCCTACTTAAAATATTCATCCTTGATCAGAGGGAGAAAAAAAGTATTTAGTGGTTACCCAGTGTCCTGTTTAAATATGCTGGTTTTTCTCCCTACAACTACTTTGATACTGAGAAGACATCCTCCAAAACTTAGAGATTTCTCCTAAGGAGAGTGCTGTTGTCTAAGCTAAAGCTTTGCAAGACATCAGGGTCCCACAACATAGATTTTTATTTTATTGTAGTTTTGGAGCAGATGAAATTATTGTCATCATCTGACTCTTTTATCATGCAGCCAAAATGAGCAAAATCACCCAGCTGGTGTCTCAGGGAAATTCTGGATGTGCACTAGCAAACTATCCTCTTAGCACATAAGAAATTCAGCAGATTATGTTTTGCTCATCTCCCTTATTTTTCCCCCTCTCTATTCCCAGGCAGTGCAGAGTGTTACTCACTCTGGTTTGTTCTGCCCCAATCCAGCTGTCAGTCACACAGCATGTAACCTCAATGGGAATTGAGGAATCTCATCCCCAAGACTCAGCTTTGAAGCAGGACAGAGCAGCAATGTCCCTTTGTGTGGCTGAGGTCTCCTGCAGTGACAGCAACGCTGCCCTGGCACAGTGATGTCTCTCTAATCCCCAGTGCATCCTCAGCCAGCCATGAATTTCACACTGGGAAATTCCAGGCTTTGACGTTAAATAATTCCAGCTGGGATTTTCAAAGGATAAGAGATAGGAGTCCAATCCCACCACATTCCAATAGGAAGCCCTTAAGGTTTGGTTTATTTTCTTTTTAAGAAGGAAACCCATATTTCATTCTCATTTCCAGCCCGGTTTCCTCTGGGACATGAAATTGGAAAGCAAGAAAGGGAGGGCAAGTGCAGTGCTAATGGGAAGAGAGACTGACAAATGACACCACCAGATCCTGGGTACATCAGCTTGCAATGGGCCATGCAAGAAGGAACAGATAAATCAGCACATCCATTACTGCTCCTGAGCAAAAGGAGCCTCTGTACTGAGCCTGGTCAGTCCCGCTTGCCACGAAGGAAGGAGTAACCAAGCAAACACCCAGTGAGGACAGCAGACAATTACAGCATAAAGCAAACAAACGCAGCAAGCTGCAGGAGGAGGACATGTGCAGCATGGGAATGATGTGATGCACTCAGCCAAGCGTGTCAGATAGAGCCCGGGGCAGGCAGAGCTGCCAGGACAAGGAGCCTCTGCAGGGACAGAGCTCACACTGCCACTCACTCCGTGCTCTCTCACCACAGCCAGAGCCAGCGTTCCAGGTTTTCATCAGCTTTCACACTCTCTCCATCATGTTCAGAGGATCTCAGTCTTCCCCCATCCAAGAGGTGCTAAGCTGTGTCTCTCTGCAACCATTTCCTCAATTCCCACGTTAAATTACAAGTTTCTCTTAATGCTTAGCTTTCAGGTACAGAAACATCTATCTGCACTTCCCCAAAACTGAAGCCTGGCTGGCTGGCTTGTAGGACATTTTTCTTCCTTTCTGGAACAAGATTTTGCCAGTCAGAGACTAGAGAAAGGGAAATTCATGCAAAGTTTTCTATTTGCTGGTAGCCCTCAACTCTGAAACACAATAGGGAATTAAAACATAGTACAGAGCAGCAACCTTCATCCCTGCTGACCCACTCAAATGAGTTAAGAGCACTTGAACATCTGATTCTTGTACAATTCAGAGTTCAACTTTGCCTCTCATTTACTGTTCACAGCACCTTGACAACAGTAAATATCACAGAGTGAGAAATACAGATGCAGCACACAGCATTTATTTGTTCAAACAGGCATAACCCTTCAGCAAGAACCAAAAACCCCAGTCAATGTGAGAAGGTTAAGATGGAACAGATGCAACCAGAGACTCTGGGGAACAGCCTGTGTGGAAGCAGGGTTTCTTATGATTACTTCTGTCTTGTAGTTCTTAATAACCCACATCACAGCTGACATCTCCACCAGCTCTCTGCTTCTTTATGCAGATAACCAGAAACAGAAAAGCTGACGTGACAATTATATTGTACACACACACAGTGCCTAACAACCCTACAACAGCACGAGCAACAGAGAACAAGCACACCTCGCCTGTGAGATACTTGGGCTAAAAGTTGTTTTAAAACCTGCTCATAAAATCAGGTAATGACACAAAGAACTTCCAAGATGACAAAGATCTATAAAAGCATTTTGCAACTCCTGCTTGTTAATAAAGCTCTGATGTCCATCACAGCTGTGACCCAGGGGACTCCTGGTGCCCACAGCTCATCCCACCCGAGCAGCAGCACCACAGCATGAGCTGAGGGACCCCAGCCAGCAGAGCAGGAGATGCTGGGGTGCATCTGTGTCCCCTCTGCCACCTCCATCTGAGGAGGCTGTTGCTAAGAGACAAAGTGCCAGGGGATGCTGCAGAATCCTCCAGCTCTGCCCCCCCAGTGCTGTTCCCAAACCCAACGGATCCCATCGTCTCTCCTGGAGCCTTTGATAATCTGGCTTTTGTGTGCAAAGCAGCTCTTGTCAAGGAATTCAGGGAGCCCTATGATAGTAAAAACTGCTGATAAAAAGATAATATCAAGAGTACTCCATTTCAAAAAGCTGATAGAAGGGCACAAGGGGAAATTTCACACATCAGAACAGAAGTGCTCACGAAAGCAGAAAGGGGTTTAAAAACACTGGGGTTTTGAGGTATTTGTTTCCAGTGAAGGATCTGGATTTCCCAAGTTCCCCACTGTGACCGAGCAAAATTGTAAGCATTATTTCTCAGATTTCAGCAGAATCTGTAAAAGCAGAGAGTGAAACACCAGCACTCTCGTTGCAAATATATCAGAGGCAAGTGTATTCTTAAACCTTGCAGATGCAGGCTGACAACAGAAAGGCTTTAAAAACCAGAAAGACTGGTTTCAGTGTGCACCCATCCCACAGAAGGCAGAACCCGGGGAGTGCGGGGCCATGTTAATTAACACGTGCTTAATGGCACTTAATTCCCCATCTCTCTCTCTCCACACGACTCTCTCATTGATACAGATGGGGTTTGTGGCTTTCACATCCCATTAGCAAAAGTCTGCCTCTAAGAAAAAAAAAAAAAAACAAGAAAAAAGCATGCTGAGAAGGTGAGGGAAAGTTCTTTCATAATTTATAAATAACATCACAATTTGGCTTTTATCAAGCTTTTCTCATTAGCAATTCTTAAAGCACAACACAAAGGGAATCAGCATTTTGACCTCTATTTTTACAGAATGAGAAATTAACAAATGCAAAGCAGCTTGCCCCAAATCAAACATCAGTTCTCTGGCAAATCTACATCTCCCAGCTCCTAATCACACTGTGCTGTAGGAGAACCAACAGTCAAACACTGTCAAAATCTCCTTCTGGCACTGGGAAGGGTTTCATGGTGGTGTAGAGAGCAGATTTTTCTAGGACACACAGTATGTGCAAATGCAGGTATTAGCTACAGAGTGGGCAACAGGTGGTATCTGTACAGCTCCAACCTTAGATCCCTTTGAGTGTCTTAGATGAAATCAGCTTGAGAATAGCAAGGACAACACGATCAATATATTAAGTCAAGCTGTTTTTCACCAGAGGAGCAGAACTGGCAGCACTCCTTGGCTTTTGAAACACGACACATAACCTGGCCTTTCTAATGCAGCGCTTTGGATGGCACCCAAATCCAGCACCATCTGGCCAGCATGGGCATGTGTGTACAAAGAGGACAGAAGAGACTCCTGGCTGACAGATAAAGTGACATATCAGTGCAGCAGCACAGACTCCAAATCTCTTCAGCCTTTGCAAAGCCAGCTCAGCAGGCAGCAAACACGGTTAAGTGACTTCAGGGCAATAGAAGGGCTGAGAATTTCTCATGCAGATAAGATCCAGGTAAGCATTTGTTTTGTTTGTAGAAAGCATTGCCAACAGTAAAAAACAAACAAATGAACCTCACAAACAAAACCAAACAAAAATGCAAAATGTTTTTCCTGGGGTAGGTTTAAAGCAGAGGTATCACATTTCTTCTCCTGACCCAAAACTACTCCACAAGTTTAAAAGCCCAATTTTTCCACCTCTATTTTTACATTCACTTTTTCATCACACAGCAGACAAAACCAACATGTTATTCCATGGCTTAGAACTTCTTACAGCTTGGCCTCCCAGCCATGGCACAGGCCACTCCTTCCTTCTCCCTGCTACCAGGATTCAATGCAGTAGATTGTTCTAGTTTCAGTTTCCAGCATTTCAGGGATGATTTGGCAGCAAGGAAGTGAGAATACTTAGGTAACAGCATGAATTGCAATCTGTTCAAGAGAACAAGTGGGATGTCTCATATCACATCTACCATCCAGTTCTGCATTCACCTACATGGTTTTATGCAGCTGTGAACTCCACTGAGACAAGGAAAGTCACAGTGGTGGAGAAGAGAGAACAATCATGATCTGAGTTTATGCCAACTCAAAAAACCCCCAGGAATCACTGAGTAACCATACCAAATGCCTATTACAGTTTAAGAAAATACAGACAACCTATCCACCTTCTAAAAACCCAGTATTTTACAGGGAGTAGCCCAACCTTGTTCTGAGCCTGACCTGTTTCCATTCATTCCCAGAGATCAGCTGGCTTTACAGAACAAGCCAATTATCCCTTCCCGAATTTTGCAGTGCCAGCACAGTGCCTTCTCCCAGCTCCAGCCCCTAAAGCCTGGCCTGGGTTTCCAGCATCCAGCACTTGCCTCAAGCCTGGAAGGTGACAAGTGGTTCCAGAGCCAAGGGACATGGGGACACAGAGCCCAGCCTGCAGCCAGCGCTGTCCCCAAAGGCTCCATCCAGGCAACCTCCACGGCTCTCAGCACACACTTGCTACTTCCCCTTATCTAATCTCACTTTCTGGTACTTGACACTATCGCAGGTCTGGCATTTAAAGCATCTGGAAGAAAAACAGCCTGCAGAAGCACCCCGGGAGATTAGGAGGAAGGTGCTAATTGTCTCTGTGAGCAGCGAGGAGGTGCAAGGGCCATGTCCCATCCCTGCCACCCATCCCATCCCAGCTGTGGCCAGACCTGCTGAGAGTGACCTTGAGAAAGCCTTTTTCTTTACCAGGGGTGATGGAGGCACCCGTGGGACAACTCAGAATTCCTTTATCAGTCCCTGCAGCTGCAGCAGCACAAACATCTGGGCAGCAGCACAAACATCTGGGCAGCAGCACTGACCCAGAGCAGTTTGCAGCCCCAGGTCAGCAGCACTGGCACCAGGCAGGGACAGCAAGCAGGGCACAAGGTGTCTGTGGCTGCCCCAGCCAGCAAAGTCACTGACAAGTTCTTAAATGATATCCTGAGCTAAAGTTGAAACATACTGTGGGATGAAGGAATGAAGAGACAGAAGACACAAAGAGGACCTAAAAATGACAGAGTAAGTCCCTTGGTTCCCTAGCACACCAAAGTAAAAGTAATAATAAAATAAAAAATTAATTAAAAAAAAAATTAAGAGGATGCAAGGAGTGCACAAGGAAAAAAAATCCCCAACAAAACAACAACTACAAAAAACCCCAAAAAAACCAAAAAAACAAAAAGAGACTACTAAGTTCTGTTCAGTTTTATATTTCCAAAACTTGCTAAGTCAGGCTACTGATACAAAAATGCTCGTAGAAAACTCCCAATACAGTAAAATCAGACATCAGCCACCAGGCCCCCTACCTGCATCAAACCAACCTAATTGCCTTCTGTACTTTTAGACATTTAAACCAAAGCACTTGAGTAATAAAGGATTTTAAACCCCACCATTATCAACAAAACACTAATTCCCAGGACCCTCTTTCACTTTTTGATTCTACAGAACCTCTAATTCTTTAGGGCTCTCCATTCTTTGCCATACCTTCCTCAGCTGGTTTCCCTGTCCTTTGCTATTTGCTTCATTACAAACAGTTTGGAGGATTGGAAAGCACAGTATTTAACATTTTATAGAAACATCTGCCAACAGAGCTGCTAAACACTCGCGTAAGAGAGACAGAGATGTTTATTTAGACATGCTGCTGACGTTTCCTGTTGCATTTTGATCCTGAGGCATATGTAGTCCTTCCAAACAATTTAGCATGTACTGTGGAAGCACAGTTCTCAGAGAAGTGCAGCTGAAAGTAATTGAGATTGAAATTTCAGGCCCATTGCAGGAAAACCATGACCAAGGCTCCTCCCAAGGCTCCGGGCAGAAGCAGCACCTGGTGGAAAGGCAGGCAGGACACAGCAGGAGCAAAGTTTGGGGCTTGGGCAGGACAGTTTACTGCAAACTATGAATTGATCACAGTTAAATCACCTTCAGCTGCTGCAGCAGAAGCCCTCAGGGACAAGGAACCCACATCCCTCATCTCTCTGCCCTTGCTTCTTACGTATTAAAAGAGGAGGAACCTCTCATTACCAAGTTAAAACCATGATGGGCTGAGTTTTCAGACAGTACTTAAGGAAGAGAGTGATTTATCCAGAAAAAAACCCTACAGTTGCAGCAATCCGAGGAAAAAGAGAGAATTCCAAACACTCTGCTTTTGACATCTGATCCCTAGAAGCAAAGGATAATACTTTCAACAACAGATTATAAATCTGTGTATACAGAAAGGATTAATGCAGCTTGTTGGTTAGAGATGAAGGAAACCTTAAAAAAAAAAAAAGAAAAGGAGAACTGTAAATTCAAGCTAACCACACAAAAATTAAGGGTTTATTATGGGTTACAGATTTAAACAAGCAAGCAAAGTACTGCTGTGCACAAAAGGAAGAGGAAATAATCTACTCCAGCTGAATTTACTCATTCAGACCTGTGGATTTCATTCTCCTCCCAAGGAACATTTGTGCAAAAGTAGCTGATTTTACCTCGTGTTTGGGCTGACAAAACAGTGAGGAAACAGCATTTCATTGTTTTGAGACCCTCATAACTTCTCCATGGGGGAGAGTGGATCTTTGCCTGCAAAGACTGACCCAGCACAATAATGCATGTCCCATACACTGTCTTTACTTCTGATGCATGTTTTTAAATTATTTGTGTAAATAATCATGCTGGTTGCTCCCATCTGGCTTCCATTGGGAAGCATTTTAATGAGGAAGAAAATAACCCCCAAAAACTGGAATACTGTGAAAATTTTCATTTTCTGCAACTACTTTCAACAAGAACCAGCCCAGGAATTTTCTTTTACTTGAGCCTGCTTTAGTAATGTTCATTTTTTGCATGTATTTGTGTGGAGCACATTACTGCAATTAAAAAAGAAATGGCACTGCTAGATCTAGCCATATGCTTATAATTACTCTGAAAGAAGCAGGGGTTTTTTTTGATTCTTCTTCTGGGTCCAGAGGTTTTAAATTCTTGATAAAGGTCAAATCATCTCATTCAGAAGTGATGATGAAGTTCCACCAGTGTTTGACTGAAAAAAAGGTCACCAAATCCAAGTGCTCTCAATATTCTTTAAATAAACTCATAAGCCTTTGCTCAAGTGTTAAGGGCATTTAAGGACACTACAGTAAAAATGTATATACTTAATGCAACCTCTGGCTGATAAGAGTAGAAATAAAGTGGCTGGAAATCTGAATAAGAAAGTCCTATCACTGCACCTTTTTCTAAGTTCCTTGTTCCACAAGAAACCAAAAAAATCCTGATGCTCTGAGTATGCCATGGTGACTTATGATTTTAGTGAATGGAAAGTTGCTAAGGGGGGGGGGGGAAAAGAACAATAAAAAGAGCTCCATGTCTGAATCTCTTTATAACAGATTAAACGGATTAACTAATAGCACCAACTCAGAGATTCATAGCAATAACTAAAGAGCAAACACTGTTTTAGGAGCAGCATGTGCACTCACTTCATAGCACCTGATGCACTTGCTTTTACAGTAATCAGTTCACATGTACTTCCACATTTTCCTTTTTTTTGATCACAGACCCCACCTCGAGCAGACAGGACCAGAGTATCAATTATCTGTTAAATAAACGAACCAGTACGTACCAAACTCAAGAAACACAGGACTGAAATTTGTTTTGTCCAACAACCAAAAGGAAAAACCTGGGCAGGTCAGTTTCTGAAGATCTCCAGCACACATCTGCAGTGAACCTTTGAGCCACAAAGACTTGCAAAGACTAAAGGCAGCAGGCACAAGTGATGATGTTATAAACTATTGGTGTTTGCAGGTTACAAATTAAACCTGACTGAACTTCTGATCAGCTTCAGAGCACTCTGATCCCAGTGCAGAGCACAAGGGAACCAGACACAAAACTGCAACTTCCAAAATCTGCTTTTCTTCTTCCCTGCCTGGCACCAAACATCTGGATTCATACCATAGGGTTAATTTACAAAGTGACAGGATTTAGGGATCTTGGAACAGCTCTGTGCTCACCTCCCTGCAGCAGAGGTGGTTGTACCACAGAATTTTTAACAAAGCCAGTCAGTGCAACATACCTTCCCTTTCCTTGCTGCTTTATCCCCAGAATATTTCATTCTGGACCTTTCCATGATATTGAAGTACATCATTTGAGGCTGCATTTACAGTCATACACACAAAGTTAATCCCAGCCTTCAGCCAAGGTAGAAATAGGTAAGCCAGTGGAAGGGAAGTACTGAGAAGAAGAGAATGTAGATATTGGGAAGGGAATAGTAAAAGGAAATAAAGTTCATTTTTCAAACAGCTGGGCTAAAAACGTCATTCTTTTGAGGATCGTGAAGTAGTTTGATGCACACATCCCCCTCCAGCCTTCATGCACTCTAAGGAAAAGGGATCTGGGCTCTCCAGCAAGTTTTCCCACACAGAAATCTGCTGCTGAGCAGCCAGAAACACAGACCCCTGTGCAGGGACTGGGGCCGAGCAGCCTTTCCAAAACCTCTCCAACATCAGTGCTCCCACAGGTCTCACTTTCCTTGTCCCTAAAGCTCTCTCTGGCATGCATTATTTTAGGCACAATTCAAATGCCTTTCTCTGAAACCACTTCAAGCACACAGCAGCAGAAAGCCCCAAGCAGGCTCTCAGGTGAGGCGCTCGCTTGAAAGAGTGAGCAGCAGCACCAGGCACCTGCAGCTGAATTATTCAGGAGCCACGTGCATGGGATCCTCAACCACTGCTTATTGCTGCTGCTGCACCCCTGCACCTTTGGGACAGATAACTCAGTGCTGGGCTCAGACTGACAGAAACTCGGGAGCTGAAGGACAGAAATACAATATTGTATATATCAAACAAAAGGCCACAAACACCATTACAGGCTCATCATGAGAGGCTGATTTCTTCCACAGCAAATTATAAATATATCGCCACTAACAGTTTCTGCCCCCTCCCCCCCTTTTAAAATAATTTCTGCCAAATTTGGTTTTTATAAAAACAAGTGGTGGAAAATTCTTCAGAGCTTCCAGACACATTTCCCCATTAAGCCTTATTAAAACACATTCTCTAATTCAGCCTTTACTCAGGGAAGGTTTCTGACTGCCAGACGAGCCACACATCATTTGTAACATGGACAAAAATCCACTAGGAATTAGTCTAAAACCAAACTCATTTCCTTTACAGGCTTGGGCCAAGATTTGCATCAAAGTCTCTGGAGGCAAAAGTCCTACAGCATTCTAAAGCATCACTAGCTGCCTGTTTGCCTTCCTAGCATAGTTTCAGATTTACTTGAAATCCATATCTGTGTAACACTAAAAAATCAGTAGGATATTTCAGATTCAAGAGACAAGAGCAAAGGGTTGCTTTGAAGGTCTGTGAATTGAAAGTTTTGTACTGTTTGCATTCATCAGTGGATTTGTTGTAAAACAAAGTCCTGAAATGAATTCATAATCATTCAATCACAGCAGCTTTGATTCACCTCTCAGTCACAAAACACAAAGCTATGTCATGATTCTGTATTTCCAGAACTTACAACACATGGAAATCCCTGGATGAGCATTAACACGCTTTTATTTTGCTAACTGAACTAGTCATTTCACTTAGAAAATAGTCACAGGTGCAGTTTCACATCTCTGTGTATTGTTTATAGGAGCAAGGGCACTTGCCAATATTAGCAAGGCTTTTTTATTTTATTTTATTTGGGAGGTTAAAAACTACCCCAGATATACACTAGGTAATAAATTTTAATAACTGAATCACTTAATTTATAAACCTCATCTCTTTTCTTTACCCTTTAACTTCTGATGGGAGAACTGAACCATACACAGACTACACATGAAATCAGCAGACAAGTCAGACCCAGAATCACAGTTTGCAGAGATCCCACGTCAACCCTCGTTCCTTGGGGCATCCTCTCTGAAAATCTGGCTTACATTTTATCTATCCTTAGACAGCTTAGGGGAGAAGGCCACCCCCAGCAACAGAATAAAGCTCGGCAGTAGAGGAACCCACTGAAATCAGGGAGATGTTGCAAACTCTGCTGAGCAGCTCCAAGGCAGGGCCTGGCTGGGCAGACAGCTGGCAGGGTGCAGGGGTACCAGTTCTGGGTTTCTCTGGATCTGGATTGAAGGCATTTCAGGTGCTAGTTTCATGTTGGGACTCAGGTGTTTATTATTTCTTATCAGTAAAAGAGTCTCACTACTCTGAGTTTGGCAGCTTTTCATCAGAAGGCACAAAATGGCCATCAATCTCTTGTTCCAAGGTCTTTTAAGACTAAGCTATCCAATTAAGACCTGACACCTAGGTTATTTTTCCTTTTAACCCAATAACTGATCCCACAGAGCCTGCAGTGGGACTTTTCTGCCCAATTACGAAATGCCACCCAAACCCAAGAAGAAGAGGCATGAAGAAGGAACTCAGGATGACACCCTGTGCCCTCCATCTTGCTTCCATCCACATACTAAAAACATAAAACATACATAACATACTAAAATCCCAAAACTTACTAATTAATACTATTTCATAACATACAAAAAGTCCCAAAACCTAAATTCCTCACCCAGTGATACACCTACAGGACTCTCTATAACCAATTTCACACTTTTTGTGGATTCCAGTCTATCTTGAAGTCTAGAAACTTTGTCCATGAATGAGGGTCACAGTCAGTGCTCTCCTGGGGCTCAGGGCACCCCAGAGCAGGCAGAGGAAGAGGATGGAGGATGGAGACAGCAGGGTGGGCAGCTCAGGAGAAGGCAAGGTCCCCCTGCCACCTCAGCGTTTCCCAAGCTGCCAGTGCTGAGGCTGCTGCTGTCACTGAGCCCTCCCTCGTGCCATCAGACACCATGGCAGGCCTGTCACAGCCACGGGGAGAGGGAGGCAGAGATGACAAATGGCAGGGAATTCGTGTCAACACAATCAAGTGGCCCCAAGACAGACAGCTGGTGCGCGAATTCCAGCACAGGCAGCATCCTTGGGAAACCATTCCAAGGCATTCTCAGCTCTCAACAACAGCCCTGGCTGCTAAAAATAGCCTGCTGGAGACTTGCTCCAGCATTAACAACAGTGCTGGCTGAATTTGAGTCATGACCCACTCGGTGACACGTAAGCAAAACAAGCACAAAGCTCACGGAGAAGTGAGAGATTAGAGTGCTCAGAGCCCCAGCAATTTTAATGCACGTATATGAAAATGTTTTCTCAACATCATCGATGTCAGTTGTTAATATATTCCCCCAAAAATCCTGGACAGGGAGGGAGGCAGGCAGGATCCTCTACAGCGAGGTCAAAAGCAAAAATTCAGGTAACTCTTCAGCAAAAATATCAAACCCTCCTCACTGCCATGGCAGCTGCACAGAACAACCACACTCTGCAGCCCCACTCCAAGAAAAGAAGGTATTTGAGCTTGCTGATCCATAACATTACAAGTTATTTTGTGGGGTTATTGCACAGTTTCTCCTAAATCCAGGCAGGATCCTCTACAGTGAGGTCAAAAGCAAAAATTCAGGTAACTCTTCAGCAAAAATATCAGTGTAGTTCAGTGCAAACCCTCCTCACTGCAAACAAAAGGACCAATGCATCAAAGGTGCCAGGTGTCCCCATCTCTCCCATTTCAAAAGCTCCAACAGAGCATTCATCAGTTTACAAAACACAACTGCAGTATCAGGGAAAAACCAGCAAACACTGCTTCCC
>NW_005054330.1:2099518-2108683 GCF_000277835.1 Geospiza fortis | reverse complement strand
CTCTGGTGGACAGCTAACCTCAAAAATGCAGTTTTCCTAGCAAGAGCTGTAGCAGCATCTGCAAGTTGGAACTGTTCAAGATCTTTGAGAACAACATACAAAAATTATAAGTGCACAGAGAACCCTTAAAACTCACATACCTGGGCAGCAGCTTTGTCTCTTCAGGTGTGAATTAATTCCCAGACTGTTCTAAGAGAAAAATCTACTGCCTCAAAACTGCAGGCACACTGCCACAACACAGGTCACCAAACTTATCTGAATTAATCCCAGACTCAAACACAGCCTCTTGTTTAGAAAGGTTCTGTTCAGAGATATCCAGGGATGGAGTCATCACAACCCCTGGTAAACTGCTACAGTCATTAATTATTCACCCCAGTAAAATTTTGCAGCTTATCTCTTGTCTAAAAGTATCAGTGTTAGAGCCTTCCAGCCACTGGATCTCCTTACAGTTTTGACTGCCAGACAGAAGAGCTCTCTATTATCAAATTTCTCTGCCCTGCACAGGCTGTTATAAATTGTAGTCATGTCACCCCTTGCCCTCCTCCAATAAAACAGACAGAGCTCCTGGAGTCCTTCCCTGCCAAACAGATTTTCTGAATCTTTAACAGTCCTCACAATGCTTCTCTTGAAGCTTCTCCAATTTTAACCAATGTTCTTGAACTGCAAGCATCAGGATGGAATACAGAATTCAGGCTGCACTTGTGTCAATGCCAAATATAGGGCTATAACCACCTTGGACCTACTCAGCTCAGTACTTCCCTGTCTACACATTCAATCTTGGGCATAGTTAGGCTGGGAAAACTCCAGTTCAGATGGTTATCTGCCCTGACAGCCAGCCTCTTTCAGGCTAGCCATTTCCCAGGAGACAGCTATCCCTCCTCCATCTCCTCATTATACCAGAAGGGCCCTCATTTTGTCTCTAGAGTATGGCATTTCATTGCATCAGAACACACTGTTCACAGAGCAATCCCAGTCACTCCAGCCCTGCCTTATCTTGCACTCCACCTAATCTGCGTGTTATCTGAGAGCTTTATGAGTAATGGTTTTATTTTTTCTGCTCCAGGTCACTGATTAAAAGAAGTTAAATAGTGCTATGCTAAGAACCTAGTACAAACATACCTTCTGGAGACTGCTTTTGTCTGCCTGGTTTTGAAACCTTCCAGTGGGACAGTTTGGAATGCAGCTCTCATGCTGCTTCTGCTCAGTATCTGCATTAACAAATAATAATGCTGGGAGACAAAACCCCTCAACTTCAAAATATATTGAACCAAGCTTTCAGATCTCAGAGAAAAACAGAGCTCCCAACTACCATGGGAATAGCTTAAAGCTTGTTCAGTGTCCAAGAGTGTCCACACTCATCTGCCTGCAGTGTCCCTCTGGAGAGCAGAGCTGCGCTTTTGGGGGTGTCACAAACCTGCCACAGGGCTGGGAGGAGCCCTGGCAGCACAGCCAGCAGAGGAAGGGAAAGCTCCTGCTCCCAGAGGAAACTCCTCAGGGTTTGTAGGGTTCTGAGATTAGAGAAACCAGGGCTGTGCAGAGGCACAGAGCAGCCGGTCCCCTTGGCTCCTCTCTCCCCAGTCCCACCATGACAGAATTAGACTGTCTGAAATGGGAGGGGATTTAAGAGCAATAAGAAGAAGGCTCTCCAGAGGAGCAGGAGGCTGTGCAAGACGTGCCCCATCCCTTGCACAGCACGAGCAGTGCCAGAGCTCAGGCAGCCCCACTGTGAGCTCCCAGCTTCACCCACCCATGGCAGGACAGCCACGCTCTGCAGCCCCACTTCAAGAAAAGGAGCTATTTGAGCTTGCTGATCCGTAACATCACAAGTTATTTTATGGGGTTATTGCATAGTTTCTTCTAAATCCTAGAGAACTGGAACAGGAGGTCATCCAGACTAGATGGTGAGTGATGAAATGCACTCCCCTCCTCCCTCATGTCCACAGGAATGTATCAGGAAAAACCAACCAGTATATCTACCTGCCACCAACCAGACTTCACAACCCCATTTTGTGCTTAAAATAGATTTCCCTGTATCAAAATACCGTAATTGCAAAGTCCTTCTGCTGCTCTGCAGCCTGTTTGAGAAGCCACAACCACAGCCAACGTCATGCTCCTGCAAGCCCTGCTGGAGATAAGTCCCTGACAGACCAGCAAGCATGAGAAAAGGGATGCAAGGAATGCATCTAAATAATATCTACCCAAAACTGATCCTCCTGACAGCAGCACCTCCTCCCAGCAGCACCACCACGCCTGCACAGTGCAGAAATCAATGCCAACTTCTACCATTTGTCTCTCACATCACTGCTTGCTCTCAATCAAAGCCAATTCTATTCTTTAAGAAACGCTCCTGATGGCATAAAACCATACATACCTGAACATCTCAAATTACCCTGATCTTGAGCCACTCCAAACCTAAGATCTGGACACAACATACTTGAAATGCTGCTAAAAAGCCAGTGCAAGGAAAATATGAAACATATTTTTCCTACCTCTGTGTGCCACAAAGAAAGATGCCTAGTTTCCACACTAGTGACACACTTTTAAAGGATTTCTGGTCTGCTGTCAAGTCTCACCTGCACACAAAGGCAGGGATGACTCAGGAGTGAGGCACATCCTTTGTCTTTTTTTGTCCTTTAATGAATCAGTAACACCAATGAAAACAAAAGCAACTTCACCTGCAAAATAGTGAAGTTAGGACTTTCTGATTCCTGTCAGTGCTGAGATCCTGGACTAAGGATGAGAATAAAAGGCACAGAATTACATTTAAGTGCAAAGAAAACCTAAGATTAGCTGCAGAACAGGTGTCTCTAAATCCCCTCATCTAAAGAAATTAAATCCATGCTTAGATTCCTCTTCCCACTTCCCAAAGAGCTGTGAAGATAGCCCTGGATAAACTTCCCAGGGGCGACAATCTGGAATTTCTCATAAGAACAGCATGATAAAAGCTGTTAATGATAAATTCATGCAGAGGTGTAGGAAATCAATGTAAAATGGCAGTTTCATGGGCAACACTGCATATTACACAGCACTGAGAGCCTGAAAAGCACCTTATCCCCAGCACTGAGCACAGCCTGAGGCTGAAGGAAGGTGCTGCTTTTCCTGGTACTTGGCAGGAACAGCCTGGAGCAGGGCAGGGAGCCTGGGCAGGCAGGGACTGGGAGCTTTCCTACAAGATCCAGCCCTGGAGAAGCTGACAGCTCCCTCCTGTCAGTCCCACACAGCTGGGAGCTCACCAGGGGTTTGTCCTCCTTATGTTCTGCTCACCAAGGAAGGTACGTGGCAAATTTGGCCAAGTCATTGTTCAGTGGTTTTTGTGTCACTAGAGCTGACAAGCCCCTTATCCTGCCTGGCAGGAACAACCACGAGGACTTCTTGAAGTGAGTCTGCAATCAGACCAGGCAAAGCTCCTCCTGGTCTACTCCTTTGTCTCCCCCATACAAAGTTTTTGTTTAAACGCTCCTGCAATTATTATTTGACTCATCTCTGCAAAATGAGGTTCTGAATATGTTAATAAGAATTATCACGAAAATTATATAAATTAACTTTCTCGGTGCTTGCCAATGTTTTTAGCCATGTCAGTGCAAAGCCTTTATCTTGTCTAGCAAAAGCTGGCAGGTTAAACCCAACCCAGACCCTTGAGACTGAGCAAATGACTGCTGCCAGTCAAGTAGCCAAAGCACCAAATCATTAAGGGCAAGCATTCTCTCTTAATCGTTTAATACTTCAAGGCAAACAATTAACGAGCCTCATTTCCCTGTATCTCCCTGAAACTTTGCTAGAATTTGGCCTCGTGTCATGATTTCATTTTCAAAGACTCTTCCTTTCACTTCCATTGCCAACAGACTTCCCAATCCCCTCAATGTCTTTTCAGTGCTCATTTGTTTCAAAACAAGAAGAAAAAAACCACAAAAAACCCAGGTAAAGAGTCCCTATCACCTCATACTCCTTTATTGTGCAGATCCACAATAAACTGAAATCTGCACAATAAATTGAAAATTATACTGTATGGTGAGAGTAGTGTATTATCTACATAGCATAGGGAAAATCCATGAATAGAAAACTTACTCTGAAGAGAAGCAAGTGAAAGAGTATCAAAAGCAGATCAAGTACAGCTCAACCGAGAAATACAATCTTTTCCAACTTTCCAAGAGAACTGGAGTGGCCATAAATATCTAGGTAATGAGGGCTTTAAATGGGATCTGTGCTCCTAACTCCTTCAAACTGCTAGGAAAAAAAAATAATCTCTGAATGTCAACAGTGCCAAAATCTTCAAGAATTTTATATTTGCCCTGCTTATGCAAACGCCAGAAATTCTTACAACCATCCATTCCCCTTGCTTATAAATATTTATCTAGTTGGAGCCAAGTGCATAAATGAACCTTCTATCCTGCTTATGGCTGTTCTCCCTTTAATCCTTAATCCCTTTGCACTATCTTTCTTGTCTCTAACCTGCAGAGGACTCTGACTGTTTGCATTTAATTCTTCTTACACATGCCCTGGAGCACGAATGGCTTGTCAGGTTAAAGATAAAGCAAACATGTACTGCCACCAGTAGAGTAACCAGCCTTTTTGATATCAGAACACCTGCAGCCAAGGCAGGCTGGGGAAGGGAAGGATGAATAAATAAGTGATTTGGCTGAGATCTCCCCACTCAGCAAACACAGGCTTTTCCAGGACAAATCTCTTGTCCACTACTCACCAATTCTGAAGTTGGTCCCCTTCCTCATTTCAACTGAATGCAGCTACACCAGGGATGGCACGGCCAGAGATAAACCTGAGAGATTATGTCTAAATTGCATCTTGAACAATGGGGCAGGCAGAGCAGAGAAAGGAAAGGTATAAAATCTGTAAGAGGTCAGCAGTGAGAGGCTTGAAGCCATCAAGAGATGAGAAGGACCCGGACAGGGTTTCATCAGCATAGGCAGAAAGGTCAAGGCAGGAAGAACACTTGGAAGAAACATTAGTATTTAGTCTTGGAGAGGGTCAATGGAACAAAAAGACAAGGGTTTGTCACAGTGAAGAGCTTTGGTTCCTGAACACATCCTTTCCATTTTCCTACTGATCTACATTTCCAACCACAAAGCCTTTCAGCTTTTTGGAAGCTACACTTAAGTCAGTCCTCAATGTTAAACCCAAGGCACGAATGAAGCCCAAAGAGTTTTCCTCATCAATAACCATGTCTCATTAGCGCTGAGGACCTGAGAGCTGCTCACCTCCTTCCCTCCCTGCACTGTGAGCAATGGCCCTGCCAGAGCTGCTGCAGCCCCTGGAACCCTGACAGGCCATTGCCCCAGGACACTTGTGGAAGGTGCTGCCAAAGAAAAAAGCTGCCAAGGCCCAGCCCACACTCACTCCTGGGACTGAGAGACCATGGAATTTTCTAATGGGTGTTTCTTTCTGTTGTTCTTTCCAATCAATTTGTTACTACTTTTCCTTCAAAACAGGAAAATTTAAGGTTTTGGAAAATTTATCTAAGCATGCAAGTGCATCATCTGGCACATGAGGCATTTCAGGGCAAGGATAACATTACATAGATCATTGTGATGATCCTATTGAACCACAATGTTTCCATCCTGTTTCTATCTTGAAATGTCAGGTTGATGAAAAATGTATCAGATTTTGACATAATTTGGAAAATATTTATCCTTATTCCTCTTAAAAATCCTCCTTTAAATCAAAGCAGACACACACCCTGGCAGCCACAGGGAACCATAGGCAAAACAAGATAAAAAGCTGGGAAAGTGATGGTCAAAAGAAAGTAAGTGAAACCCCTTTAACTGCAGGGGCCCCTGGACAGCAGGGCTGTATTTGCAAGCAACACCTCCAGTCACAGGCTGAGAGCTCTCAAACAGAGATTTGGAGTAAAAATACACTCTTGATTCTCTGATATAATTAACATTGTTTGTCTCAGCAGCAGTAAAAACAGGCTTTTGCCTGTTAGCAAGATTTTGGCTATTGCCACTATTGTTTACTTGAATGGAAGGCTAAAGGGCTAACTGAAGCTTTTCTCCCTCTGTTGTGAGAATTTCAAATGCTGTGGAAAAAGTATCACTTCATGAACAAACCTTGTGAATTGACAAATACAAACCATACCCCTTGAAAAACAAACAAACAAACCTCCAGAAAACCAAACCTGATCTAAATATTTTCTTCCAGCGTTTCTCAAAAACTTCCAAAAAAAGCACACAGCTGTCACTCAACATCTACTTATAAAAGTCTTTCTGAAGCCTTTATGAAAATGCATCCATGTGCCTACATCCTTTATTGTATTTTTACAAGCCTTCTTGGAAACCTTAACCTTGAGTAAATAAATACATGAAAATGTCTCTTTTTGGCAGAAGTGCTTGCTGCTGTTTGAGCCATAGCAGGAAGATGAAGCTGTGATGCACCTGCAGGTAGGAACAGAGAGGTGATGCCCAGAACAGGTAAGGCAGGGGCTCCAGGGAACTCTCAGACTGGCAAACACATGCTGGAGCAGAAGGAAGTTTGTTCTTCTGATTGCTGCACAAACCCACTAAAAGCTGCCAGAGGTGACCCAACACCTCTCTGCAGTCCACAAACTGGAGAGACTATCTAGATAAAAACCTGCTGAGTTTTAACCCACTCTTGCTTGAATTTATGCTTTTGTTTGACTGCTGCTTCCTCCTTAAAAGTGCAGATTCATGACTAGAGAAATTTAGGGTGAGAAATGGCTCAGTAAAGCCACCATGAGCTTAGGGGATCGAGTCCTCTGCAATTACTGAGGTGCAGAGCCCACAGAGCAGATTCATCCCCACTGGGATCAGGAGCACCAAACCCTCCCTGCAGTGGCCCCAGGGCCAGGTTGGCAGGGCTGGCAGCCAGGGGCCAGCTTGGGCAAGCCCTGCCTCACACCTGAGACCCCAGCGCAGCAGCAGGACCCCAGCAGGACCCTGGAGTGCAGGAATTGATTGGGAAGGCAGAAGCAGCAGGTTTATTTACAGAGGCAGGACCCGCATGGAGAGAGATTCTAAAAGTTGGTAATTTGGGAAAAAAAACCCACAGAGAATTGGCACTTTGCAGAGGCATTTTTTTCTTCTTTAATCAGTATCTGAAGTTACCTGTAACAAACCCAAAACAAAGGACTGCACAAACCTAATAACAAACCCTGACTTCACACAATTAAGCAGCTGCTAATTCCTCCAGCACTTTCTGACTGGGTAAACACAAAGCACTAACTGCTCTTGCCCTTGTACCTCAGACAGCTGGCACAGGAGTTCCCAGAGTTTAAGCCATGGCCCAAATTTGGCTTTTCTTTACATTTTTTGCTCCATATAGAAGTACTTTATAAAATCACACATCCAGTAACCCCAGCTGAGCATCCTTTCACTGACACTTCATTACAGGCTGAAACAATCTGAGGATGGCCTGGTTACAAATTACAAAGGACAAAGCATCTGCTGCTTTAGCTACTCCCCCAGCCTGGTTATTCAAACTCCCAAAAGCTGAGAAGGCAAAGGTCCCAGGACACTGCCTGCCCACAGGAGCAGCCTTTCTGTGTTTAAACACCGTGCTTTGCATTTCATGCCTCCACCAGCTGCTTGCATTTAGATGCAGGTCACATTCACACAGACTAGAAAGCACCACAGACCTGGACAAATTGCTAACATGGGAATTCAGGTCCTTGAAACTCCTGCACTGCAGCCAATGAACAGTCTATAATTTCTCCATTAAATATTTAAACAATACTAACAATACTGCTATTAATAAATAGAGCACCTTTCTCTTTCAGTACAGGTTCCTGATGTCTGAGATAACGGTGCTATGGATTTTTTTTTAATACTTATTTTAAACAGACTGAAAAATCTATAAAGTGGCCATAGAATAATAAAGTTCAGTCTTCTGAGGAGACATGAATTTTCTTGTCAATCCACCAGTCGTACTTCATAGATGCTTGCAATATTTCAGGAGTGGGGGGAGGAAATTTGGGGAACAGCATCAGTTGAAACTGGTTTCCAATGGCAGATCAGAGAGCACACAAGGCAGCAGCACAGAAACATATGTTTGAACTCAAGCCAAAAATCTGGCTTCCTTAAGAAGTGTAGGATGACAAGCCTCTTGTAGCAGTAATAGTAGGCTGAAAAGTGGGGGTGGAAAAATTCCCCTCTCTTCATGCAGAAGGCAAATTCTGTAACATCTACCTAACAGCACTTAATTTAGAACAGCTGAGGTTTAGAAAAAGCCTTCAAAATGACCCATTAAAGACAGTCAAAAGCTTCACACTGTAATGCTTTGGTATTGCAGTCTCTTCACTCACCACTGCTTTATGAGATATTTGGGGAAATGGTAAATAATACACTGGTATCAAAAACCTGAAGCTCTTGGCAGAACAGACACCCCTCCATTACTTGGTTGAGAGCTGATAAATGCCTGTGCCTTTCCTACATTAACATTTCCATGGAATTAGGCACATGAAAATTGATGGTGATCAAAAGTTAATTACAGTGTTTGTGTCAAAAATCAAAAGAGCAGAACGGTGACTTTTAGTTTGGGTGTTCCCTTCACCAAGCTCAGCTACTTCCAGCAAAAGAGGCTCCCAGGGAATGGCATTTGCTCTTAGCAGCAGGACTGATGGTCTGGTCTGTTCTATCCACACTTCACAGGAGACTAATGGTACCGGCCTAAAAAAATATTTTTATGATAGCAATCCTTCTGCTGTCACCAAGAGAAACTCTGCATGCACCCAAGTAGTGGAAAACTGCATAGTCAGGAAGATAATAAAAATAATATTCCAGGGAAAAAAGGGAAGAAAAATAAGGAAAAAAAAAACCACACAGACCCAAGTTCCACTGTTTCAGATGCCAACAACTGCAATTCCCCAGGGGGCCAATACAAACTTTGGCTGAGGTCATGTCCAGCATCTGTAGACTTAGCAAAAGCTACTGCTTGGCTTTTTTTTCTGCTGCATGCCCTCCTCCACCTTGAAATAGACTGTGCTGATTATCAGTTTTGTGCCATTTGATGAAAAGATACTCCAGCAACTGGCTTGCATAGCTGCTTATCCAGCAGCAAATACCACATTTGTGGAGTACAAGGGAGCAGAAAGACATCTGCTTGCTTGACTCCAGTAGGTACAAGTGGCTCATTCTTGGGGACACGCTTGTGCTTTCTCTGCCTGAGCTGCCTTGTCTCGGATGGCTGAGCCCA
>NW_005054330.1:2089788-2099440 GCF_000277835.1 Geospiza fortis | reverse complement strand
GCTGCTGCTGTGCACCTGCACACAGCTTACAAACTGTTTGCTACCAGCACTGAACACAGGGAGCGTCTCTGATACATTTTTTGAAAAATGTTTTCGTTAGGATTTTTTCTCTTGGGAAGCTGGGAACCTTCAGCTTCTCTATGTTTTGCTCTTCTAGAATGTGATTTGGAGAACTGTTTACTCAGTATGTGAATTATTTTTAATTAATGGTAAATCAGAAGTCCAGCTGTGTCAGGACTCTGGTCAGTTAAAAGTTTTTATCATTCTTTTCTTTGCTAGCCTTCTGATGAAATATTTTTCTTCTATTCTTTAGTATAGTTTTAATATATCATTTTCTTTTAAAATAATAAAATAATAAATGTGGAGTCAATATTCTCATCTCTCCCTCATCCTAGAAACCCTCAAACACCTCCACATTTAGTGACCCTGAGTGAAGAACACAACCACACAGGGAGTTCCTACATCCCACCTCCTTTAGCTGCTCACCAGCTTTGGGACATCCACACAACTTCTGAAGGGACTTCAGAGCAAAAGCAGTCACAGTTCCTTTAAGCAAAAAACCCCCAGTGGATTACAGCTACCTCTCCAGCCCTGAATCCAGTGCAGCTGTCATGGTTTTTCATGGGTTAACATCCTTAAAAAAAAACCCCAAACCAAAGCCTAGAGCAGGCAGCTCCTCAGGTGGGAGCCAGTGTCCCTGTGCCAGGGATCACTGAGCAAAGGAAGGAACCTCACAGGAGGTTTTCCTGCTTGTGCATTCCTGTTTCATCAGCCTGATCCACCCCAAATCCGAATATTTGCTTTTTAAAACGTACACAAGTTCTCAGCTCGCTGCTACTCTGTGTTCCTTGAAGAACAAGCAGCACTGATGGCTATCTGTGGTTCAAGACTGCCCAAAGGCAAATTATCCAGAAAGATTCTGCTTTCAGGTTAGCACTCATGGAAATAAACAAGCAAAATGGAGAGAAAAGCAGAATTTTTATTTCTTCTAGACAGTAAAGCTTTCCACCAAATGTCAGCAGTTCTGGGTTTGCAAGCTGTTGGAAAAAAAAGAGAAAGGAAAAAAAAAGGCAAGCCAGCCTTAACCTGTTTTTTCACAGCCTCAGTGAAAACACACATGGAAAATGAGACCAGAATTGAGCTTGTCATTGGTATTTCTCCATCCAAGAGATGACCAGGATGAAGCCTGAAAATGAAATCTTCATAAAGAAGAGTTTTCCAAAACTGCCAATTGTCCCTACTTCAAATGAGAGCGGATTTGACAAACCAAACACTACTCTGCTTTAGCAGGCAGAGCTACTGCCAAAAATTAAAGAGAAATCTCTTTTCTTAAATTAAAAGTGTTTCAATTCCTCACTGTTTGTCTGGAAGTCAAAGTCAATACAAGGCAGGAGAGGACTAAGAGCAATACTTTTGAATGGGAGGGTTTTTTCTTTGTTTTTTCCCTGACATAAAGGCAATACCTTTTAGTACTAAATATTCATGGACTGATTCTCAGAGGGGCCCCCTCCCCATGAGCAGTCCAAGGAAAGCTGGTTCACTCCTCATTTTTTGGGTGTGCTTTTCTTTTTAAACACAGTAACATTTCATCTGAATTTCAGCTTGCAAAGCTAATGTGCATGCTCAACTGCTGAATAATCCATGGATTTAAGTGTCCCTAAATACACAGTGAAAAGATGGATTACCCATTAGGATAAAATAATATACACAAGCCTCTAAATACACATGTACACTGTAATACACATTTTAAATAGTCTCTGTGTGCGAATTTAAATGATAATATGCATGCTAAAAAGTTTCAAAAGACATCTTGACAAAGAAGTCATTACCACTGTGTAAATAATACATCATTTAAAATAAATTCGCTGTACTCCCATGAAAGATTTTCTTTTGGTCAACATAAAAAGAATAAAAGAAATGAACACATATAAAATACAAATAGCACTGTGGGATCAGTTTCAATCTGTAGCAGAGTGCACATGTGAGGGCAAGGGGTTATTAAGTTCCTAACTCAGCATATTTCACATTCCTTCACTTCTGCCCAGAAATCTTGGGGAAAAAAAATAAAAATAGGGTCTTATCGATTAATTAAGTGACAATTTACTGTCTTGGCAAAGTGTAGCCTCTTGCCAGTGCACATCTACAGAATTTTCACATCCATCCACTGCTCTATAGCACACACAAACTTGGGATTTTCAATTGGCTCTCATGGACCCTTGATAATTATCCAAAAATTCTAGACCAAAAAGGCTCAAGTGCTCCTTCCAGACATGCAGGGAAGAAACACCATCCCCGCTGCTGCCTGGAGGGAACAAAACCCAGCACTTTGGAGGAGGGAAGCTCTGATCTGGAAGGCTTGGGAAGGTGTGATGCTTGAGAGACCAGTTTTAGGAGGATGAAAGAGCTCTGCAAACCAGGGAAGTACTAAACACCAATGATCAGGTTTTTACAACTTTTTCAATTCCAATTTTCAATCAAGTCTGTTTGGTGTACGCAGTTTTGGCAAGTCTAAGTCTGGTATGATATACTGGAATACGCTACTAAAACTTACATTGCTGAGCACTGAGTGGGGAGGGAAACAAATCGGTTTTCTCCCTTTCAGGGATAGGGCAGAGATGAAAACAATGCCCTGGGGGAAAGAAATAGACAGAGCTGCTCCAACATGATGCTGCCCTGCTCAGCTCTGGCATCAGGGGAACTTCTGCAGGCTTCACAACGGCAGAATTTGTCCCAGGATCCTGACACAACCCCAACCAGAAGTGGCATGTGCTTTTCCAAGTCAAGATGTCACTTGCCAGGAGATGTGCCTGTGCCAGCTGCTGCTGCTGAAAGCTCAAGCCTGCAACTGTTCGGCTTCATTTTCCTGACTGCTCTTAAGTGAGTTTTTATTCTGCCTTTCCAAAAGTGATTTAAAGCAAAATTAAACCGATGGAAGCAGAGAAGAGCTGGTATGCCATCTTCCAAGGGAAGCTAAAGAGTGACAAGCCCTTTGTCCTAAGCATTGCCTATCACAATCTGCACTCTAAACTCTCTGGTCTTGCCTGTGCCCTGCACCCTCCACTTGCTGTCAGCTCCCATGTCCCACTGTCAGCAATTAATCACATTTCCCATCAGCTCCGGGTGGAATCAGGGGAATCCCACTCAGCCCTATTCCCACTGGAAACCAAGGATTCCTTCCCTGCTGAGCAGGTGAGACAGATTCATCTAAACACGTATTATTACCATTTGTTTTAATAGTTAGCAGTTGATTTTCTTTTTGGTGACCTAGCCTGAGTGCTCAGCCAGAGGAAGCCCTGTGATCTCATAGAGACATATTAAAAAGCAAAAAAAACCCAACAAAAAACACACCCAAAGACCCAGAAAATTTGGAGCATGGCAAAAGGAAAAACTGACACAGAGTGTCTGCTCTGCAAATTATTTTCCAGTTGCCATTTCCCCTCGCCCCTCCCTGAAGACTCCCATGCAGTCTGTGCTGTTTGGGCTCCTGGAGCAGCCAGCCCCACACAGGACAGAGCCACACAACCCAAGAAAACACTTTATTCATAAAAAGCACTTATTTACAGCCATGAAAGAATGTATTTGCCCACACAGCGCTGCCGAGAGGCACAGAATAAAGCGATTTTAAGGGCTCTTTAAACTGGAATGTAGACATAGCAAAGGTGAGCTCAGGCTTTAGATTCAATAAGCTGCTGCTCCACTCTTCCCTCTTGACAGTTTGGCCTGAAACAATCCCAGGCAATTCCTCTAAGCCAAGCACAATTACTTTATGACACCGTGCTTCAAACTGATTTCAGCTGAGGAAACTCAGAGCTCCACTCCTTGCAGAGGGGAACAAGTCAGTGTTCCAAGCTCTTCATCAGCGCAGCTTTGGGGGTGCTGGGGAGCACCCTCATCCTCATCCTCTCTGGTGCTTCCCCGGGCTCAGCAGCAAGGCTGGGACTGCACTCTGCCACACACAGGGCAAACTGTGCAGCCTCTGCTGCTCCTGGCAGGGGAAAAGTGAAACCTCTCCCAGGAGTGAAAGGGCAAATGCAGAACAAGCAATTACAAGTGAGATTAGAAAGTAAAAGCTGAAACAGATGCCTTAAACCTTTGCCTACATTAGGTCACGAGCGTCAGCAATATTTTTTCCCCACATAAAACCAACCTAACTTTGTTTATAAACAGAGTTCTAATATACATCATTCATAACCCATGTGATTCTAATACTGTGACACCTCAAAAACAAAAGGTGATTGTTTTGCTAGCAACACTCGCCAGGAAACTCACACTTTAAAATCAGGTTCTACTTTCTTTTCTTTGCTATTATTCATGTGTAATAACAAACTTGTGTAACTTAACTTTAAAAAAATCAACAAACCAAGATGCAACAAAAATTTAATAAATTTTTAAAATAAATCATTAAGGGAATTTCTAAATCTCTGTTCAATGAAACATAATAAATTGGGTTGTTTCTGTTCTTCAATTTTTTTCGGAAATTAAAAGTGACTTTTGTTTTTTACAGTTTTTTACTGTTTCTGTAATTGTTAATGCAGCAAAGCTTTGCACAGAAAATTCAGATTCCTAAAGCGTCCAAATTCCTGCTTAACCAGGTAGAAACCTGAAGTGCACAGGTCTCAAATCCGAGCAGTGCCAGGAGCAGCCTGCAGCCTCCTCAGAGGTGGCTGAGAATGGGATGACCCAGCTGAGCCTTCTCTAGGGGAACAGCTGCTGTTTCTTCTGTGGAAGGAGCTCTGAAAAATCTACATTCCCTCCTTCTACCTTAGCACATCGAGGTCTTTGCAGGCAGAGCAGAAGAACAGAGTTACCTCAGTGTCATCCTAGAGGTGCCATATGAATTCACTTTGGTCACCAGTTTGCTCTAAGAGATGGCACCAACCTGCAGCATTTCAGCTGCACTACGATTTCTGCTGCAACTGTAGAAGCACACATTGCAATTGTGAAATTACTAATAAAATTAATAAATAGGGGGGGAGTTGCCCAAAGTTACACATCTTTCTACAAGCAGTAATATTTTCTAAATAATTTTTTTTTTGTGGTGCAAAACTCAGACAGTTTCTGCAGTCACAATTGGTGAGTTGATAAAGGTAATAAATCACGAGCAGGATGAAACTTTAGCCTACAAAACAAAAATCATTCCCATTTTCCATGAGGACAGGAACTCGCCATCTTTCCTCTCCAAATTTGACTTTTGTTCAGCATTGGAAGAAAAATCTCACTCCATGTTCTACTGTTGGTTTTAGGCACCAGAGATTAATTGCTGGGTTTGTTTTTTTACAGCAACCATTTGTATGGATGCTCCCCTCTTTTGAGATGGAAAGCACAAAAGAAACTCACTTGATTCAGAGCTTGTCTTGTGCTGCTTCCCTTTATCCCTGGAATAATGTATTGTTTTTTTAAGCAAAGCAAACAGAGAGGATTTAGTAGAATACAATTTCTTTTGTTTTATTGCTCCATTAATTTTATTTATGTTCAAATATGCGGCTTTTATCAATTTGGTACGAGCCAGGGAGATGCATCAGGGGGAAGGAACATGACTGTACTTCAGAATGAGGCACTGGGCAGAGCAGGAGATGCCTGAACCACCTTGGGTGATCACTCATATTAATGCAGCACAGCCTTGATAGGCAGCAATTACAGGGTAACAGATAGCCCAAGCATTATTCAGAAATCTACTGCAACCATGTGTTTAGACCCCTGCCTTTACATCCCTTTCTGCAGATATACAGGCAAGCTGTCATTATTTAGGAAACAAAAAAAAAAACAACCCAAACCTTCCTTAGCATATTTTGGATTTTCTAATCTGTGCCTCTTGAAAGTCACCTGTTTGCCCAGAGTTATTTCTTTACACTGTTAATTTTTGATCATTCAACTGTGCCTCAGTCAGCAAAACAATAAATACTCTTAAGAAATGGTAACAATAACACCTCAATAAAACCTAATTGAAGACTAACTAAAAAAAATCCAGAATCAAACAGCTACTCTTGCTAACTGAGCCCTCTGCACAGAACCTCTGGGTCAACATCCCATTACAGAGTTTTTCCTGATGTGATACAAAGGAAAAGCTGCTTTTTTACAGCAGCATCCTTTACAGAGTGAATTGGATAGAAAAGGCAAAGCACTTGGCTACAAGAAATGAATGATGATGGAAACCCTGCAAAAGGCCTTTCCTAATGACAAGATATTACTCCACAGGTTAATGAAAACCAAATACCAATTTAACATGCTAACCTTTGAGCAAATTGAGTTCAACTAATCAAGAGCCCTCCAAAAGGGTATTTTGAGCTAAGAGAAAAGCCTGGAAAAATCATTTACATAAGATGGCTGGTAATGGTGCATTTAATGGCATTGGTGATAGGGAATTATACTAAGAAAATGAACACATCATGTATGACCTATTCCCTAAAGCATTTAAGAGGATGTCTCCAAAGAGCCAAATTCTGCCCACTGGTAGTGAAACAATTTCTGTTAACAAGGAAGGCATTAACAGACTCTTCCTCAGGACACCCCCTGCTCAGAATTTTAGACAGAAATAATATCTACCATCAAACCCAGACTGGATAAAAGGGGTCTCTACATCAGTTTTGGTAACTAAAGGACAGTCCAGCTCTGAACTGCAACTCCTCCAGCACAGGAGGATATTTATTACCCATGATCTCCTATTCTTTATGGACACTTTATGTAAGGAGGATGGGACAGCAACCTCTGAGTGCCTCTGGCTGAAGACTACTGGATAAATAAATCCTCCCACCATTCTTTTTAAAAGATTACCCTGACAAACATACTTGGGAAGTATCCTGAGTTTGTGCAGGCACACACAAAGCTGTGTATGTACCTGCCTTCACCTTCTCCTGAGCACCTTCTGAAGCTTTTTTTGATGCCCATTTAGAATGGCTCAAGTACGAGAAAACAAATCTCCCTGATTCCTCTCTAAAACTGAAGGCAGTGCAATTCTTAGGCTCAAGCACAAGAAAACAAACCTCATTCATCCCTCTCCAAAATTAAAGGCAGTGCACTTGTTAGAATTTTATAAAAACAGCTAAACAAAAAGTGGTATTTATATTTTTTGTAGCAAAAAAGTAACTCCCCCAAAGGTGATAAGATGTAGCTGGCTTTCCAACCTCTATGCACACACACAGGAATGGCATCAAGGGTTTCCCTCTCCTCTTTCCCTCCTGCCCCCACCAAGTCTCAAAGCCCCAAAAAACCAGATTTGAAAGTCTGCTTTGCACCACCACCTCCACATATTCTGAAAATTACTGGAAACAATCCAGCAGTCCCCAGCTAAGCACCACACCTGTGATTTATCACTTACCACTCACACCGTGGCAACTGCAAGCTACATATTCTTGTTTGTCAAACAAAACAGCATCAAATTACACGGTTGGGAATGTGTCCAGCATCTCATAACAACTCCAGGTCTTGATAGCTCCAAGATGTTACATTACAATAAAATCAGGACACATCTTTAGGAAATATACTTTAGAAGAGTATTAAGCTGTGCAGTATATTATTTTTTATAATCTCAGATAATTCAGCCCTTTTTGAGGAGGGCAGGCATTTCTTCCCTGAAGTTTTCTAATACAGCAGGGAATAGCTGGCAACTAACAAATGCTTGCTTTGGCAAAGCACATAAAGCTGCTGGTTGGTACATTTGCTAATATTTTCAAACTCCTTAGAAATGACCTAACCCAGCAGGCACCTCTGGCCTGACTGCACAGTGCTGTTGTCCTCAAGCACTCTCAGTCTGGCCAGACAAGGGCCCAGGGGAAGGACAAAGAGACTGTCACCTAGATGGGCATTAAATCAACAGATTACAGGAAATAATCTGCACAAATATAAGGGAGGCAGCTCTGAGCACATTCAGTAAGACAGTGTGAGGCCTTTGCCCAGGAGAGCATCAGTGAACAATGGGCTCCAAACCTACAACAAAAGCACTGCAGATGCTCCACCCAGCAGCAGTGGTGACTGTGCTCCAGGGACACTCCCAGCTCACTACATTTAAGCCTTTAATAAATCGGATTTTTTTCATTTAAAAAAATGTCATCTGCTGACTTTCACTTTGAAGAAGTCCTGAACTATTTTAACAGTCACTAATGGATGAACTTTAGTGCTTTCTCGAATTAGGGATATCCAGAGAAGTCATCAAAAAAGACACTAGTCACAGGTACATTAAACCACTTAAATCATCTTACATTTCAATGTATGATGCTGTAAGTTTGTGAGTCAGACACCCTCCTCCCTTTCAGTTCAGCTGAAGTTTAAGTACTGTGATTCTTGCTGGCTGCACTGAAAGACTAACCCCAGACTTTTGGCTAACAGCTGCCCTTCAATCTTTTCATTCTTCTCTTCATTACTCACTCCTGTCTCACTGCCTGAAAATAAGAATCACAATAGGAATCTGCAGTTTTCCAGTATTGGGAACCCTCACATTCCTTTGAAAAAAGATCCCATGGAAATGTGCCTACGGTTAATAAAAGACCCAAACCTTTTGTGGAACTATACCTTGCAGTTAAGGGATTCCATAATTAGAACATAATTACTGAGCCATATAATGTGTCAAATTATGGAGAATGACTATTTGTAAAGCTACAGATAAAGAGAAGAATTAATAAATCTGGAGCCACAGATAAAACCAATTAAACTGAAGTCCTTCCCTTCAGCATTCCTCTAACACTTTGGAGACCATCTCTGTACCCAGGACTAGTTTACATGCACAACTGCTGTGATAAAACTTTTACACTATATACACAGCATAAATCCTAGCAGTAAATAATTCAGTACAAGGAAGAGGGACAGCTGGTGCTGACAACACTATCAGCATCTTTGCTACTACATGACACACAGTCAGTCATGAGTGGAGTAAGATTATGGGGAAGACAACACAAATTTCAGGTGAAGATTGGAGTTGTTAAAGGATTTCACTTGTTAGTTGAATAAGAGCCAGCATCCTTTAAAGCAGTGTTCAAAATTAAACTACCTGTCTTCAAAACACACTGAGAATGTCTTTGCATGGAAATTCAAAGCACGCAAACAGCACATTGAAAACAGGAAGGGAAAGAAAACACTCCTCTTCCTTTGGTGTAAATCCCAAAACTCAGTTATTGCAGAGAATAAAATGTAGGAATTCAGTCCAACCTATCCTATAATATATGGAAGAGCCCAAAAGAGGGAAGAACCCACAAAGGCACAACTCTGATGCCCTGAGAGTGGGCAGGGCTGGGGGTCAGCACCACAGACACCTCCTGCCTGTCCCCAGGGCCACAACAGACCTCAGCACAGTGAGGACACCCAGGGACACTCAGCAGAAACAATAAGGTGTGATAGGAACAGGAGATTCAGAAACACACCAAGAGGAAGCACTTATTTCAGACTAAAAGCCATACACACACGGTTTAAATCATCACCCCTCAGTTATTCTAACTTCATCCCAAAAGAGAGCCTATTCATAATAAAAAGTATGAAATTTTAAATTAGATTTTCTTGCAAATGCATCTCTATTTTTTTCCTATTCCCCCAAAGCTCATACAGTCAAAAGAAGAAAATGTTGCTTTTGCTACTTGATCATACACAGGGCAGCGCTTTTCCTCACCCAGTAGAACAAAGTCACCAAGAGTTCTTGCAACTTCAAACAAAAACAGACCTCAGGCAT
>NW_005054330.1:2078130-2089756 GCF_000277835.1 Geospiza fortis | reverse complement strand
AACTCCAGCACAGCACCATCCTTCCAGAAACTGAAGGGGGGTGACATTATAATTCTGTAATGCACAGATAAAAATCAAGAAGAGAATTAAGTAAAGTACACTGAGAACATAGCTGGTGATAAATTAAGGATCCACCATCTAAATTAGTATCAATAATTACATTCTCTTTCAAAGAAACTGAGGTGTGAGAGACACTAATGTCATTTTTTCCTGTACAATATTGACTTTTTTAACTGAAAGAAAGCAAACTGTCTGACCAAGTCAGAATATTAATTATGGCCACTTTAGAGGCCCTGAATGTAACACCAGGCCACACTGCTCACATTGTGGCAAATTTAAATAAAGACAAATCCAGTCAATGTAATCTTTTAACTGAGCTGTGGGATTGGGAATCAATGGAAAAGGCTCCTAATCTCAGCACCTGACCCAGAGGCCTAACAGCAATATTTATCTGGCTTAAAGAAAGACCAAGCAAAACAAATACTGTGTAAAATAGATGCATGCAAAATATAAAGTTTTATTTATATAGCTACTTTGAAAAATACATTAATTGCTATTTACTATTTAGAGATTATACTGACTTTTGCCATTTGAAAAAACCCACAGCAAAGTTCCCCGAAATCCAAATCTGTGTTAGCAAAATCTAACAGCAATACAAAGTTCCAACGGCAAATTCAAAGTGAGTAAATAAATGTCCAAATGCAACAAATGTCCAAGCCAGCCAGAAGAAAACAAACCCAAAAGGAAGCCCTGAAAGCAGAGCTCCACCCTTCAGTCCCTGTCGGAGGGGTGGAAATGTGCTGGTGCAGGGTCCCTGAGCCACAGCAGCCGTGGGACCATCGCAAGCCAGCAGCACTTCTGGGCTCCCTTACCCACCCCACACTCACTGGGGCCCTGCCAGAGCCCCACAGCTGCACAGGCTGCACTAAACCCGCCCTGCCATGGAGGAATAAAAACCATTTATGGAAAGGTTGAGTTTAAAACCATTTTTTAAAATCTTTTCCTAAAGGAGCATTTCAGTACTTGCTCTGCTGACCACTGTCATCTTCCCGCAGCTGAAACCCCCTGCACTGATTCTTGTTTTCAAAGAATTCCTTCTCCAGAATATCCCACAGCATGGGATGTGTTAGAAAATGCTGAATAGTTCCCAGTTACCTTTAAAGGATCTTAGAAAATTCATGTATCCCAGGCCATAAAAATGCACTTCTCATCCCTCTGGTTAGAATATCATCAAAACACCATTTGCCTTTTTACAAGCCCAATTAGCCCCCAGATCCTTCGCATGTCTCTAGCTTTTTCTGGCTGCTATCAGAAATCATTATATTTAAACCTGACACCGTTCAGAAGGAAACCAGAATGGCTGAATCTTTATATTTATTAATATTGAATAAAGACATCAATGCCTCAGCAGCATGTAGTTATTTAAGATTATCTGTTATCCTTATGCAGAAAGCAAATCTGCACTATACCACAAGTGTACATATGATCCACTACATTGCTGCTGAAATTCACATGACATTTAGATATTCTACTTAATGTGAGAAAAGCAGTGTTACAAGCTAAAACAGTTAAATGTCTATTACACAACTTGTGCCATAATATACTATCAAATTCGACAGCACTGAGCACACCCATCCAAGCTTGATTTATTGCAGCTAATTGCTAATTAGGGTTATTTTTGAAGCACTGTTGTTTGCATTGCACCAGATTTGCACTTGGGGAGGAAACAGAATTTACAAGGTCAGAATGAAGTTTAAACATTTGTATACAGACTGTTTCCCTCCCCTCAGTATTGCTGAAAGGTCTCAGCAATCTGAAGACAACAGTATTTACACATGTGATGTTATTAAAACCGGGCACTCCCAACTTTGTACAAAGCACTTATTAACATGCAAAAATTCAAAGCAGGATTGCAATTGTGGTCCAGACAACTTTCTAATTAAATAATGGCAGTAATATCACTATGCTTCCATGTACTACATTAAAAATTGAACAGTGCTTCACTAATAATGCATTGGCCATTTGCATAATCTAAAGACCCTGGCTGCCAGTATCAGCTACATTCACACCATTAACCACCAACATGCACATCCCACACCCCCTCCATGGCCAGCACTAATTCATGGGGGCTCCTGCTTCCACCTCCTGCCTATTCAGACCCATTGCTGGGAGCAGGATGGTCCTCAAGATCAAAACTTGTCTTTTCTTTTAGAAACCAAACCCCTCTGTGCACTCTCCTACCCCCAGTTTGTGTATCAACCTTCTCATTCTCCTAGCAGATTTCTGACAGGTGTTTTAGGCACCACAGGAGTGTGTCTGCAACCAAAATACATCACAAATACAGCCCAAGCCCTGAGCTGCTGTGCTGGATGGATCCCCCAGTGCTCCAATGTCTCTGCAATACCCAACACAGCCACGTCCATCTGTCCTGCAGGTGAGCTGTGCTGGGGCACAGAGACAAGTGAGGAGGACTAATCCACCTCTCAAAACTCAACTACAGCTGTCAGTAACTATAAAAGTAGACTGGCAGAGTGCTACAAAATTTAATGCCTTGAAAAAGAAATGTTTCAGCTGGGTTTTACTGGATACAGGACACTAACGCACAGGCTGTGCAGAATTAACTGACTGTAGAAAGTATGCAGGCTGAGTGACCTCTAATCAGGAAAACATGACGTGCCTAGACTTACCAAAGGTTCCTCTTGAATTATGACCTCAGTTCAGATTTATTTTTATGATTTGCTATAACTCTTTCCAAATCTTCTCTAATCATTAGCTGTATCAGCAGTATGAGAGCCCTATGAAAAATAGCTCACTGTTATTTTTGGTTTCAAGAGACCAATTGCATTTCCAAATATACTGCTAGCATAATCCAGCCAGGCTGTGGTTTCATAAATCCAGAGAGTTTTCCTGGCATATTATCCCAGAGCCAAAGACAGCTAGTAGAGAACCCCAGGGAATGGGGATTCACAGCTTTGACTTCATGAACTGCAGCACAGGGTCACGCTTCAACGTTGAAAGAAGAAACAAAATGTGGTTCTTTCTATGCCTGCCCAAGGAGATGGTTCAGAGAACGTGTTTCCAGGAGGAATTAAGAATGTGAGTCTGTCCCATGTCCCTGGAAACACACTCATATTTTGGCAGGAGCCTGAATGAAGGAGCTCCCAAAGCAGAGTGCTATGGAGACAGGATAAGGACACTTTTCCAGCCCCAAAACAGCATCAGATCTTCCCTTAGTGTGGGTACATCGTTCCCAGTTGTGTCTTAATGGAAAATCCACTTGCATCAGTGGACAGCTGCTTAGACAGCAGCTGTTCCTTCCTGTCCCTGCTTTGTTTTTAAAGGAAAGCTGCACTTCTCCTTCCTCTCGTCCCCTGCCAGACTTGTGCAGGCACAAAGGGACTGCAGCACACACCAAGGGTCAGAGCTCTTCAGCACCAGCAGACAGGAAGGGCTGCATGCCACAGGAGCTGGTGCTTTCCTCTGCATTACACCACATGCCATACACATACGTTGCTGTTTTGAATAATCCTTTCCAGTCTGCAGGCACTCTCAGAACCCTGCAATACAGCAAATTTGGCCTCCTTGCTGTTCAAGATGTTTTTCATCAGTTACTTCAGCTATTTCCAGTGTTGATCAGGATCTCAAGGCACAGAGATCCCCACACAACTCTACAGCAGGCCAAGCCCCAGTCAGTCCCCACCATGACCACGCTGCCCTGAGACAGCTTTGGACCTGCTGTGGTCAGTGGGAGCTCCATCCTCGCCCTGAGAGGCAGAGCATGGTTTCAGTCCCTCACAACACACAGAACACTGACTCAGATAGTACCCAGAGGACTTACAAGGAGGTGGGATGGGTAGAGAAATATATTGTAAGAAAAAGGTATTCCCTCGACTCAAGGAAAAAAAAATCCAGCCTTGTTTGGAACTTTGAAGGAGGTCTTGAAACTCATTTACTTTTGCTTACTCCACTCTGCTGCACAAGTTCATACAGCATCCAGCAGCATGGACCTTTTTTAAATCTTGTGGGCTTTGCTACAACATAAATGTTCAGACTCAGAGCAATTACTTCTGACTGCACTAATGAGACAAGCATGCTGTTTCTGTACTATATATATACATTATACACAAATTTCATTTAACAACTATCTTGGCTGTGATGTAAACCCATCCCTACTTAATTTATGTTTGCAAACATTTGGACTGAAAATTAAAATTAATAGAAAGCTAAAATAAATAAAGGAGCTCCTGCTGCTCTGTGTGAATGTTCAAGAAAGCAAAGTGCAGAAACACTTCCCCCAAGCAGAGAGTTTGCAGATTCCTGAATTACTGAACAGCCCTGTCAGACACCACTGACTGACTTGGTGTGGGGAGTGACAGAAGGGGTGCAGAGAATAGAGGAATTTTCTCCTTTCATCAGGCAGTCCCCTCTCTGTACAGAGTGAGGACTAATGCACGTAAATCCCTGGTTCATCAAGAAGTGAATAGAGCTTTTGTCGCAGTCTATTACAGTTATAAAGATTCTGGCCACGCTTCTCTCTTACCACCACCATCCCCTCCACCAAAATGAAAGGTACAGCTTAAAAACACAGCGACAGATCAGGATTCAAAACACGCCAGAACAGCCTGGCTGCACAGAGAAGAGGAGAAAAAGCCCTGCCAGGCCCCCTTTCAGGGCCTTACGACAGCACTTTTGAGAAGTTTTGCTCAGGCAGCTGACATCCAGCTTTGGTCTTCTCCTGCAGATGTGCGGCTTCCCTGCACAATGGGCGCCTGCAGCCCTGGCGCTGCTCCAGGTCCCACTGTGTGACAGTAACAAAAGGCCAAGCTGGAAGCCCTCAGCTCCAGCACAGCTCTAAATGATTTAGTGACCACGGCGTCCAGACCTTGGCAGCAGCTGCTGCTTTAAAGGGACATAACCCAAGGAGTCAGTAAAGCACGGAGGCTGGCGGTTTTTCACACTGGATTTGAAAAGTTCTGTTCAAAACTGAAATGGTCCTGCCACATTTCTTTAAAAATCCAATGAAAAGAGCAGGGAGGTGGGAGAGGACAGGCAGGGATTGTCATTAGAAATTGTTAATGCAGTACCACAAAGCCTAAAGACCATCCCTTACAGCATCCTCCATTTAAGGACTTCAAGGCACTCTGCAAATATTAGTGATGGCAACCTATCCCCATAGGCATGTATTATTTTTCTTTTGAGCTAGAAAAATAAATCTAAATTAAACCAGCCACTAGTGATCAGGATAACTTAGGCCCAGGATGACATTACATGGACACCTTTCTCCTATGACTGTGGAGAAAATTACCTCTTTGCATACTACACCACATCACATTAGGAATTTTCTTTTTTTTTTGGTGCACAGTTGTACACCACTAGGATGCCACCAAAAGGGCTTCTACAGAGAATCTTCCACTAAATGCCATCTCTAGCTTGTGAAGGGGAGGTATTTATGAGCATCAGCATGCTCACCACTGGATATCAATGCATCCCACACCTCAAGACATGCTGCTCTTGCAGAATTGTATTGTCAGTCTCCTGTAGCACCCCACAGCAGTTTCTGAGAGCCTACTCCAGAAGGATATGGGCTAGAAGAGCTGGGTTGGTTTTTTACAGGGTACAAGAGCCAGGCAAATCCACAAATCCCTTCAAGCCCTGTTGGATATTTCACTTCCTCTCCAAGCCAGGGAATAGCTGAGCTTTTGCTACAAAACTTCTCACATGTATTAGAGGATTAATGAAAGTGGCAGCGCAAGCTTCCAAAAACAGCCAGTGAACACAAGGAGTGCTGTGCTCAGCATTCAAGTCCTCCTGCCCATCATTTCTTTTCTACCTTCTGATAACACGGCGTGGAGGCTGTGACACAAAGTGGGTCCTTGTTTAGTTCTGCAGACATGTCCTGACACTTCCCTTCTCCAAGCCCTCCCTGCAGCCAGCCCTGGGCACAGTCACCCTGTGGTCATGATCCAGGGCTGCAGGTCCAAACCTCTCTTGGTGGAGCTCCAAAAACAGGTGAGCCCAGCTTACTGCCAGAGCTCAGCTCTCCTGCTCTGAACCACCACGGTCTGTACTGTAAGTACAGCCCACAGCAACCCTGCAGGGCAATGGAGGGCAAATGACTAACCAGAAAAATCACCAAGGGTCTGGTGGCAAAGGGGAATCAGTAGCCAGCTGCACTAAGTCCCATCAATAACTTAGTCCAAGAAATAAACATGTAAATTCAAGCTAAAAAAAAAAAATTACATGAACAGTAACTACTGCGCAGCAAATACTCAAAATAATTTCTGTCAACAGAGCACTAATTAAGACGGATAAACACTCCTTTTGCTAATCTTCCTCCTCCCTCCAAAGTAATTTAGTTGCCCACAGGGAAAAAAAACCGTACAAGAAGAGACTGATAAGAGAGACAAATCAAAAAGGTGCACGTAGTTCTACATGCCAGAAGCAACCAACAGCTCTGCTAGAGCTCTGCTGGAAGGGGAAAAGGTACAATTTTATATTTCTTTGTGGAGTCTGAAAGTAATTTTAAAAGGACCTTTTAAAAGCAATCCTTCACCACCTGCAGTCAAGTGGTCATTAAAAAAGACACACTGTAATCAAAGCACCCACTAACTGCTGAGAAACACTATTAATCCAGCCAGCAGCACTTCTCCATCCATTCCCAGCGAGCAAAATGAAGCTCCACTCACCGTGTGGGTTTCATTGAGAGCAGAGGTGGTGGGAGAGTGGTCAGGATGTGTCTGTGCAAACCCACAAACAATGGCAGATGTCCCCAGGGCCCAAGATGGCTCCTGCGGTCACACCTTGGGCCAGCTTGTCCCCGAGTTTGGGCGGCTGTGACAGCAGCCCATGAACAGAGTTTGGTTCTGCACCTGAGCTCTGCTGGTTTTCAGTCCACAGTATTAAAGTGGTGTGTTTGTCAATGACTTTCATGTGCAGGGAAGGGAAACCAGCAGGAGCTGGTACATGTTCTGTTGGGCCTTTCCTGCTCAGAAGGGTGGGAGGGAGGGAAAAAATGCCTTTGCAAAACATATGGTTTGAGCAAGAAGGGGCAGTGAGTGCTGTGCTCTGCCAGCACACTGCTACACACCAGCAGACATCAGTGAGAGGCGGGCAGCACAGTAGCAAATCTGGTACCAGGAAATGTCACACAATATCAAACACATAGAACAAAAGAATGATTTCCTGCTCCCCCAATGGAAGATATCCTATGTAGCCTCAGACTGTGATCTAAAACACGACAGCTGCGTGCTCAACCCAGACATCATCAGCTTGGTAGGATTACAGATATTTTTTCCACCTCACTGTAACAAAGGGCAGAAAACTGGGAGCAGCAAGACCAGGAGCACCAAGCTGGGAATTACGAATCAATGCATCTTCCACACTCCTGCTCGCCACACACATCAGGAATGTAAGTAACTGAGAGCTGGAATGGGGGAAAGGGGAGGGAAAGAAGAGGGATTCACAACAGTTTTGAAGGAGTAATTTGTCTTTTAACAGTTCTGGATGGGGTGCTGACTGACCAGTTGAAGAGTTTTCCCCTAAGCTTGGAGAGGAATAGGAAGAGTGTAAGAAATCAAGAGCAAGGAAAAAAAAATTAAAAACCTACATGGGGATCAGCAATTCTGCCTTGTCAAAGAAAATAATTTTTACATTGCACAGGTGCCTGTGACTTTGGGTGACTGAGGGTCCAGCCTGATGCTCTTAACGATGCTAACAGCAGAAGTTGCTCCCCACAACACAAGGACCAGATGTCCCAGCTGTTCCAAAGGGCTGGGGCTGTGGGAGGAAAGCACTGCTGACCATTTGGGTCAGGGACAGTGCCTGCCTGCTGCCAGCCCCCACTGCTGATTGACGGGCATTGTGGGACAGCAGAGCCATGGCTGGCATTTCTACACAACATGGGGCAAGAGACATTTATCCAGGGTAATTTCACAGCGTTCTCTTGCTCCATTTCCTGGTTGTTTTCCAGGTGCACTTTGTTCTGCTGTAAAAGCATTACATGCCTGTGATCATGGTGACAAGACAAACCATGACGGTAGTGCAGTTAAAGGCAGCAGCAGGCTCTGCAAAAACAAGCAGACAGGTCTGCCTGGTTCTCAGCAGTCAGCTCCCAGGCCAGCTACCAAGAGACAAAATGGGTTTCCAGGGATGGGGTGCCAGGTATCTCATGCCTTGCCAGTGACTCAGTTATCTGGTAGGAGAAAAAATATCACTATCTGCTTTGCACCACATTTACCCTTGTTTTGCAAATGCAGAACTGGTTCTGAGCCCCTTCATGTTCACATGGAGAGAGGTAGAAAAGGCTTATTTTTAAGAGACTTTGAACTCATTTGGTAGAAAGACCATGACTGTTCCTGGTCCACAATATTACGAAACTCTCCTATTTCCAGCGTTTGCTAGGATCCCAGCCTGACTGCATCAGCTTAAACCCAGCCTGGAACACATGCAGAGACTCTCAACTCACCACCCACTCCCAGAGCTGAAAGGAGCGAGGACTCCAAAAGGTTGAACTGTAACAGGCAAATGTATTTTTAACAAATTCTGTTTCTATAAATATTACAAAGCTTTCTGCTCTTCGGAGGCTGCTCTGCTCCCAGTGCTGCTGACATTATGGTGACATTTAGGAGGCCTTCACATTGCCTTACTGCCTTTCGTATGCTGGTTTTGTTCGAGGGATCAGAGAGACATATGAAGACACAAGGGCTGCTTATTCAAACCCTGCTCACTCGCTGACCTGCTGCTCAGGAGCACAAAGGGGCTCTCCATGTCAAGTGTGCTGCCTGCTGCCGTCTCCACAGCTCTGGAATGCATATAAATGCAAAGGACACTAACCCCGAGGTGCCACCAACAAGGCACAGGGGCGAAGGGATGGGGAATTCACTCCTGGAGCCGCATTAGTGCTTCACACAGCCCCAGCTGGTGCTGTACCCAGTCCACACACCACAAACACTCTCCTTCATTTATTAAATCCCGCACTTGCCCTCTCCTCTCCTCGATTTTCAAAGCTGTTTTCTCTGCATTCTGTGTCCTCCCCCTCCATTTCTCCACTTTCTTGCACTCTCTGGAGCCCGCTGCCAGCGCAGCATGAATGGCACCGAGCTGGCACGCGCCCCAGATGCTGACATCACCTCTTCCCCTGCCTCAGCCTCCAGATCCCACACCTCAGCCCCAGCAGCCAATGCCCCTCTGCTGCCTCTCGCCAGCTGCCAGCTCCACATGGGGCTCTCCTGGGATTGAAAAGCAGGGGGGGTACACAGAAAGGGGAAACATATACAAATATATATACACACATATATATACATATATATGTATGCACACATATACATGTATACATACACACATATACATATATATGTATATATATTTTTATATATGTGCATGTATATAGGTATATATGTGTATATATATGTATATATGTGAATGTGTATATATATATATATGTATGAATATGTGTATGTATATGTATATATAACCCAGTAACACTTGGGTTAGGACCCTTTAGATACCATTTCATACATACTCCAGCCCAAAAAAACACCCTACCCCATAAGGTAGGAAATGACTCCTACATACCTGAGCAGGTGCTAAGTGACCAGTTACCAGGATCACGTCTGTACTTTTTTTTTTAATGCTGCAACTGTTAAAAATCCAGCTAACAAAAGAAATAGGCAAATAAATAAATAAATAAATAAATAAATATCAGAAATTCTCTTAGTTATCACCAGGATTCAGCTGTTCAGTCTCATTCAGAGTGAGCTGCCACTGAAATATCCAGTAACACTTTCAATTAAATTTAAGGTTACATGTTCTGCACATCACAAAAAATCTAGTATTGTGCATACACTGTACTGTTACCTTCTGGTTATTCTGAACAGAAATTACAGGGTGATACTCAGGGTGAAGAATCCATCTTCTCACTTAAGCAGAAGCTTAATTTTAGGGATGAAGAAAGCCCTTAAACAAACAGAACAGATCCAGGACTCACTGTACGGTGTGTTCCTTGGACTTTGTTTTATTTTATATAGGTATCTGCTGTTTTCTTACTAGGAAACTCCAACAGACTTCCTTTTCTCTTATTAGAAGGCGTGAAAGTCTTGACAATGGTGGTGTTGCACCTTTAAGAGAATTCTCCCATTGCAGATAAAGAAAAAATAACACACCTGCGCTTCACTTTGCACCAGCAAAAGCTGTTTGAAGACTTGTTGGAACACTTCCCAAGATGATTTTGGCCTCCTATGACATTTAACATAGGTATTGTCATGCTAAGAGGATTGTGATTCACAAGAACTGCATACTTGAATAGGATCATTGCAGAAAAATTTCCATCTACCTTAGAAAATTGCCCATTGCTTTCTGCAATTCAAACCCCCAAGCACAAATACAGTTATTTAACCTTTCATCAAAAACTGCGAGTATCTGATAATAATAAGTACAATCTATAAAGGCTTCAAGTCAACACTTTCTATAAGCAGATTCGTAAAGTAATAAATTTTCCATGACTTAACGATCAGCTTTGCCTATGAAAGCCAATGTTGTAATTCCCAATTGATTGTAGATGTTAATCTCACAAGACTCTTGTTCTTATGCTGTGATTTATTAGCTGAATTAATGACAGATTGCACTGTTTAAAACAAGCTGCTGCTTTACACAATAACCCAGGAAGCTCCATCCAACTGAGTCACGGCAAGGATGGGAGGAGGGTGGTGAGCAAGGTGAAACTGCTCACCATACCTGAGCCAATTTGTCTGATTGCCTTTGAAATGCAGCACTAATTGTTTAACAATTAACCCTGTGACTGAACACCAGGAGAGCTGAATGGCAGCAGCTATTCAGGCACTCTGCAGTTTGGGATTCACATCCAGTCTCTGCAATTCATTTACATTGAGGCATTTTGCTTTTTCATGGAAAACAAGAGAAGATTCCCCCAGCCCCCCTTGCCACACACTCCTTTGGGTTTGAAGACATTGGAAAAGAAAAATCCTTTGTGCTTCCTGTATATATGTATGTGACCAGAAGAGGAAAACTACAGAATAAGGAGAGATCCAATTCCTCAGGCCTTATCTCACTGCTACCACAAAGCCCATAACATTATGTGTAATAAAAGTTAGACCCTTCTCTCCAGATTATTCATTCTCCACCTCTTCAGCAACAATTCTGGTGTATAGAGAACGTGCTACAAACATGGTGGAAACAATGCAGTCAAACAGAGAGCCAGCACTGGAGTGGAAACAATGACAGCTCCTCGGATAGCCTGAGTCTGCAGGTTTTACCAATTCTGATGTTGTAACAAACTCAGACCTTTTACTGTCAACTTTGCCATAGAGACCCAACACGGGAGATGGGAGTAGGAGCTGTGAACTGGAGGGGATGTAACACGGGGACCAAGCCCTATTACCTCAGGGCAAGCACTCAGAGCATTTAATTCTGTTGGGGGAGCCCCATGCTCTGCAGCAAATGGTTTCCCCCTTCATTGCCTTGCCTCAGAGGGGATCCCTGCATTTTGCAATAATTTGAACTTGCTTCTGTGCTTTTTCTCAAGTGTTGCAGTGGCAGGAGGCACTTCCTGAGCCGTGGAGCAACGAGTGCTGCCAAATCCCGGGGAGGCATGGCTTGGCAGTCACAAATC
>NW_005054330.1:2066192-2078101 GCF_000277835.1 Geospiza fortis | reverse complement strand
CTCTTCCCCACACTGCCCTGCCTGGCATATGCTGCTCCATGCTGGGCCTCTGAGGTGAGCAGGAGTCAAGAATAAATAAGGAAAACCAAATAGAGGAACCAAAAGTGATAGAAACGAGAGCAAGCTCCTGGTAAAGTGATTTCAGCTTTTATCATAAGAAAAAGAAAGGCTTAAGCAGGAGCATTCCCTCGAGGATGCTGCAGTGCCGGCGCTGGGGCTTCTTGAGCAGGGATGTAGCAATGTCCCAGATGTGCACACAAGTTCAGTGGGTCAGATGCCCCCTTTTTATCCTGTTTTTTGTCTCTTTGGATTGGTTTCTTTTTGGATCCTTCATTTGCATGAAGGTTTAAGGCGCGTGCTTGGCCCATGACAGTTCTGTCCAGGCTGGCTCACAGTGCACTTTACTGAGGTGTGTTATGGTATGTTGAGTACCGTATTGCTTATACCTACCCTTTTAACCCCTTTTACCATAGCCAAACTAACAGTACATGCTTAACTATCTATCCACTATTTCACAACAGTTTCTAACCTATTTTTAACAAAAAGGATGGAGCCTTGCATCTTTTGAGCAGGTGTAACTCCCCGGCAGTCACCCCGAATCCCTGGGAGAGCTGCTGTTATTGGTTTTCCAAAACTGGCCCCAGCCATCTGCTGGTGGTCAAGCTCCATGATGTGGCAATCAATTACAGCTGTTATCTTGTCCTAGCTTTGACAGATGTTCCTCTCTTTCATTGTACAGTAATTACTAGTGAGCTGCCAGCAGGCTTCACACTTTAATTGTGGTGCTAATTTGAGACAAAGAGAGGAAAAAATAGGGAGAGACAGACAGGGAAAGGCAAAAGCTAAGACAGCTATGGAAATTGGAGCATCCAGGCATCAAACAGGAACCAGCTATCCCAATAAGACTTTAAAAAGCACCATCCAGCCACACCACAGCCTGTGGTCCTGCTTCCTTTCGCAGGGGGAAAGAGGGACACAGCCCTTTCCTTGCCAAACAGGCTATGCTAAAAATACCTGTCAGCCTTCTGGCAAAGCCTGGCTTCACACTGCCACACAGCACGGTGTCAACCACCTCAGAGGACTGAAAATTGGATGGGTAAAAACACAGGGTGGGGTTTTGATTTGGGAAGGGGAGCTGTGTGTTAAACCTTCTTGGAGAACAACGAATCAACTTAAATTACAACACAGATGAACTCTTACTGTAAAACAAGCAAAAGCACTCCTTTGCCTTGCTAGAGAGTGAGAGTCACAGAGCACCTGCTCTGCAATCTGCTGTTCATGGAGAGCCTTTGGAGATGGGCAGGAGAGAACAAGTGCTGATGAGACCAGGAGCCAGCAAGGTTGGAAACCTGGCAACTCATTTCTTATGTAATCCCGGGCTCTAAAGAGTCTTCAAAAAGGGACATGATTAGATTTCTCCTTTTTGCTCTTGGCTGGTTTAGATGCAGCGTTTCAGTGCAATTTCCACAGCCATATTTTGTGTTAGTTTCTGTACACTCCCTAATGATGCACATCCCGTTTCTGTACACTCCCTAATGATGCACAGCCCATGCCCCCATGAAAGGACTCTGCAATGATCAAAACCACATGCAAAGCTCCCCTGTAAAACCCTCAACAGCTGCTTTTTAATGACAGTAGTTTAAGAAGTGCTTATTTCCTCTATATAGACTGCAAGAGAATTTTTATTTTAAGGTGTTAAATAGTCAAAAGACTCTCTTTAAACAGGCTCCAGAAACCAAATATCAAACTTCCACTGGAATTCTGAACAATAAGCAGAAAAATATTCAGTCGCTAAGAGCAATTCTGCAGCAAGCTACAGACACCCTCCTACTGGATGTCCAAATCTGAATTAACTATTTTCTTTACAATTTAATTCACAATGGACATATCTCTGCTGCTGAATATTTATTTAATCTTTCAGTAGCACTTAGGCTGTGGTTCTGTGATGTGTCTGGCAGTAACAGAGGCTCACAGCAGTTCCTGTCATGCTCCCCTCCTTTCTCTCCGCTGCCCACCCCATGCCCGGCCTCATGCCACTGGGTGCTCCCTGCTGCAAGTTGTGGCAGTACAAGGATTTCAACATCCATTCAGACCAGGAAATGGAGAATGGCAGAAGGAATTAACATCCTTATTTAACGTTTAAAAAAAAAAGGGGGGGGAAGAAAATGGGGGAGGAGACGATCTTGTGCTGGCACAACTGATACTCAAGTTTTGCAAATCAGCTCCCTGCTACCCCAGGATCAGCCAATTCCCTGAACTGGTGCAGGGGAGGGGAACCAAAGAGCTTCCACCAGTGTGGAAGAGCTCAACCATGCCAGAAACCTTCAGCAGGCACAGCACATTACGTGTGTAGGAAGGAGAAACACAGAACTGCTCGGACCGGTATGGCTGAGAGCTCCTGCCGTGCCCCCAGTTTAACTGGACACCATCAACTGCAGGCATCTGCACTGGAGCTCAGATTTCTGTGAGCTCACATCCACTGATGTTTTCTGTCCAGAACCTGTTTGTTTTTATGTGCTCTCAGATTTTACATTTTAATGCCGCTTACTGACTTTTCCATTATTTTATTTTTCTGTCCTGGTCTGAAGGAGTGTTTGTTGATTTCGTGTTTTATTATTACCTTGTTGTTGGGAGAGATCAAAGGGTTGGAAAAATGTGTGAGGTTTTGGTGGCTGCTGAACACAACCAGCCTGGCTCCTGCCAAAAATGGCAGCATAAGTCTGGGATCACCACACAGCAGATGTCAAGGCAAGAGAGGGGAAGGGATAAAGCTGTACATTTCTAACATGTCTCTAACATTGTAAATAGCAGAAGTAGAGGTTTTACAACAGCAGAACTATGTGGTTCACTGACCAATGATTTGAACTAGCTTCAAAGCAGGAACTGCCATTTATCTGGATAACTGCTTTTTGAAAAGGGACTTAGGGACAGTGCTGTAAACATCTGCCAGGCAGTGAGATGTTGTGCAGATGGACAAGAAAAGTAGGCTGCCCGAAACCCACTAGGGTCTTGCTACCTGATAAAGTCAAGCCAATGACTTGGAAAATCATATCACAGGAAGCATAACTACCTGGAATAACCTTCATAGTCTGCTCAGCTTACTTGTTGACTTCTACATGTCCTACAGATAAACTGTCCTCTCCTTTTGTTTCAAAGGACAGGTCCTCCTCTCAAGAGACATATTTGTGGGGAAGTTCACACAACATGCTCCCCATCAAATGAAATTCTGGATCACATCCCTCATACTACCTTGCCAAATATGAGCTAATACCACCTTTAAATTTCCAAGTAACCCAAGAAACCAATTGCCCATGATCTCACTACGATTCTTCCTAGACATGAGTCCCATAATAATGTTCTAGCCAAGCAGCCAGTGAGGATCTCTCAGAATCCCACTGCTGCCACTCTTGTCTAGGACACCAAGCCAGTACAGCAAGCACTACAAATCCAACTGCACTGCTCTCCCTGCACTGTATCCCCCAAAAGAGAGGCACATATTCCCCAGGGAGCAGATCCCAGGAGTCAGAGGGTGCTGACCTCTGAGCTCTGTCTCCACCAGAAAGGACTTGTTAAATGCAAGGCAATCTCTCAGCCGTCCTCAATGCTAAACAGGCAATTACTATGCTGATTGATTGATTACAGTTCCCTGCCTAAATTATATCAGGAGAGAAGGCAAACCACTCAGAGAACTAGAAAAATCACAGCCTAACTTCAGGCAAGTGCAGAGGAGGTTTTTTAGCAGTCTGAGTAACAGGCAAAGTGGACTGGAGTCAAATCATTGCCCTGAGCAAACAGTCCTGAATGCCCAGGGATCCCTGAGCACAGAAAGCCTGGGCAGGGATTGCAAATCAGCCATGACCATGTCAGGCCATGACCTTTTGTGGGAAATTAACTGGAAGAGAAAAAAAAGAAAAAAGGTCTCCTGAGCCTTACAGTCCCAAAGTACCACAGATGTGCATCCATTCCCTGCATTACTGCTGTGGAAGCAGCCTCACTCCAACTCCAGCTAGACCCCCTCCCTCTCCTGGCTACAATTCTTTTCTCTCTTCTATTTTTTCCCACATTGTACCACTGGCTTTAGTACCTCTGTGGTTTCCTTGCACCAGCTGTCACAGGTATGGCACAGATGGTTTGAAACCTGCTCCCTTTTCCAGGAGGCCCCACAGCCTCCCAAACCCAGATAGGACCCCACCAATTCAAGACAAACAGCCCTGCTGTGCCCCTGCCAGGACCCAGAAGCCCTGGCTCAGTGTTCTCAGCAGCACCTGCTGGGGTTTCACCTCACACCCGCACCCAGCACTCCTTTGGGCCTTCATTTCCCAGCGCTGCTGCCCCTCCCTCCCTCCTGCTGGCACAGCCGTGCTCCAAGTGTCATCTCCAAATAAAACCCAGCAGTTTTTCCTCACAATCTCCTTATTCCATGTCAGACACTGCTCCAACTCACCTCCTACACCTTGCTGCCCACTGTTCCCCCGGCAGGTGAGGCAGAGCTGGGCGCTGCCAGGACTGTCCTGGGCGCCCAGGACGTGGCTGGCCTCAGGGCAGGAGCGCTGGGCAGCCAAAATTCACCGGGGTGGGGACCTGGGGCACTGCTGCTGATGGGCACAGGTGGCTCAGGCTGAGCCCTCAGCCTCCTCCCCAGCTCAGTGTGACACAGAGCTGTGCAGAACCCATCCTGGAGAGGAGCCCTGGCCCCTGGGCTCAGCCCAGGCTTTTCTGACACATCAAACACCAGTCCTGCAGCCTGTCCAGCCAAGCTAACCAGACCAGCACAGCCTTCCACCCACCACCAGACACAAATGCTGACGGAAACTTGCTGCAAGAGCCAGCCTTTGGTCCTTTGTACCAATCCCTTCTCATTCAAACACCAGCTCAAGGGGCAATGACTCCCCTTCCCCAGCGCCCACCATGGCGCGTCTCCACAACAACCCGTGTGGCTTTTGAACATATCCACAGCAAGAATGAGCTTTCAGTTCTTACTAAGGGCTCCCTCACAGGCAGCAGGGAAGCCTGTTACAGCTGCCTCACCACGGGGCACTGCCATTGCCACTCACCCTGGTGCCATTCGGCTGCAGCCACCCCGGTGCTGGGGATGCTGCACACAGTGATTATGGCCACAGCTCCCTAAGGAGGGTTTTTGGGGGCAGGGAAGGGAGCAGGGGATGAACTCCAGCTGCCAAAACTTTTAATTCCTTCTCACAGCATCAAGGCCGAAATGTTTGAAACAGTTTCTTAACAAAAACAAAAGAGGCTGTTGAAAAGAATAACATTATGACAGCTGCTGGGAAAGTCACCAGTGGGTGAACACCGCTCACCTGCCATCCCTTCCCTGCACCACTGCTTACAGGAAGGAAGGGGTTTTTATATCCTGAGCTGCAGTCTGCACTTGTTATTTACTTTCCCCTTTCTCCCAAAGCCACCCTGGCTGGAGCTCACTGCTGTCCTGTTTCCAGCCTTCAGGATGGCTTTCATCAGTGGGAAAGGAGGCAGATCTGCCAGACACCATGGTACGTTTGTACTTCAGCACTGACCATCCAATGGCCACAGGAGACAAGCACAGAGAGCCTCACCCTGCTACACCTGCAGCCCTCACCTTGCACAGGCTCTGGCAACAAACATGAGACAGATATCTATTTAATTTCCTTTCAAGTATTGCTACATGAATGGAAAGTTTAGTTGGATCCGACAAATTTTGTGACATGAAGAACTCTTTCCTGCCAAAACATTATCAAGTGGAAGTTTTCTTCAGAAATCTTCACCTTCTTTTCAAGGCCAAAAGCTGTGCTGCTTTTACATTTTAGAATAGATTTGCCTGCTCTAAGCACACTCCCAAACAAAGTTTCCCCACAGAAGAGAAAACAAGCCTGTGCTTCATTACAGAAAAAAATAAACAGAGTTTCAAGTGAAATTAAGTTAATTATGTACACCTAATGACAGGTATGTGCTTTTAAAACAACAGATGTTGCACAGATGTGGTTCAAGGTAATGATGACAACAAAAGCTCTCCCAGTGCTTCAGAAAATGTTTCCACAGAGCACCCTGCACTGCACCACCTGCGCCTTCAACCAGCTGTCAAATCTTGTTTCTTACCCAGGTACAGCAAAACCTCCCTTGCCCACTCCATTCACACCACCCTGTTTATGTCTGTTTACCTGGGGGGTGGGGGTTGTTTGCTTTTAAACACTCAGCATTGACAGACTTCCAAAAGATAATTTCCTGATCATCCCCACTGCCTCCAAGGTTATCCTACAAGTTTCTCCTGCCTCATCACCACCTAGCTTGTGCACAGAAAGCAGAACATGTCAGAAATCTCTGTCCTGCCTTGCATTTCCCCTTGGTCAAATATTTTTCAGGAAGTAGTAGATCTGGCCTGCAGGATATGAAAACCAAGGTCAACCACATCGCTAGATGGCTGGTAAGGAAAGAAAATAAAAGCATGTCTGAAAAGGGGCCAAGAAAATTAATTTGAAGGGGAAGTTATTTAGGATGAAGCTTTACAAAAGGGGAAAAACAGAGCTATTATGTTTCACAAGACCATTGTCACAATGAAAGACCCTGTGGCACTACGATACACACTAACAAGGGACATACACATTCCTAATAAACACATTTACATACTGTTGCATGTGGTAATTGCTTTTATTCTACAGACACTAGCTACATTTTCCAGATCCTTTGATTTCTGTCCAACACAAAAACCTAGCCTGCCCTTGCTCATGAATTTTGGAAGCCAGCATGAAAATATTCCAATGTGCAGAATGGGAGCTTGTACAAACGTGCCAGCAAAATGTAGCCCTGTGTGATCTGATGCATTATGAACAAAATGCTTGCTTTTCTTTTAATGCACAGGAGCACACAGGCACTTCATGAATCATAGGAGAAAAAAGAATAAAGAGGAGAAAATACTGGGGGAGAGTACCTTAGGAGTCTGTAGTTTTAAAAGAGGATTTGAGGAACATTGTGACATTTCAACTTGCATTTGGCAAGATCAAGTTTGATTGCAGTTTATAGCAGCTCTCAGCAGTGCGCTGGGAAAAACAGAGCCAACTGCTAGCAGGTGAAGAGGAGCAAAAGAAGAACAGATCAGGGCTGTAACTCTTCTCACTCTACCACAACTCTTCTCTGCCCCCTCTCTGTTTGATTTCCCTGCTCTGCTGGACTCAAAAAAATTAACCAAGGGACCCAAGGCTCCGATGCTGCTGCAGCTCTGGGCTCCATCCTCACCCCTCATCAGCAGACACCCCAGAGGAGCAGGCAGCAGCAGGTCTGGGACCAGCAGGCTGGGATGAGGGCAGGGAGGAGCTCCATCCCTGCTGTCTCCCACCCCGAGCAGAGCGTCTCTCGCCAGGCCCTGGCTGGAGCTCGGCGCCTTCGCCTCTCTGCAGCAGAGATCTCTGTGCAGATGGCAGGACAGACACGCCTGCTGGTGCTGCAAGGCTCTGCCAGCTCCCAGGAGGTGGCACCGAGGAAGGCATTAGCATGGAAGGGTCACCAAGATCAGGGTTCACTTCCCTGATCTCTGCCCCCTTCCAGAGACTGCTGCAAAGACCTGGAGGAAGGGCAGGCTCCACTCCTGGATGCCACTATCCAAGTATTTCAAAGATCTCCCCACATATCACGTGTCCTGCTTGATGAATGATTTTTTTTATCTCATCTCTGAACAGCTGTTTATCTATTTCTCCTTCCCCTGTCCATTCTTGTTGATTTAATTAGTGCTCCTCTCAACGTTCTCCAAGGAAACTAATGCCTTTGGTGGTGACTGAAAGGTGCTGAATAACTTGCACGACCATTTCCAGTTCAGATTCTTTGGAACACTGCTATCAGTCAGCCTTGTTTTACAACAAATTAGCAAAGCACATGAAAACGTTCAGCTATTCAGATGCACAGTCCAAATGTGCAATCTGAAGAGATGATACCCTTCCTCCAGCACCACTTGTACTGCACTTCCTGCAGTCCTACACCCTACTCCTGTTCCACCAGAACACAAATTAGACTGCACTACAAATAAACAGAAAAGCTCCACAGATTTGTTCTTTGTTTATCCTTCACAACATCTGCCCGAGCCAAACGGGAAGATCAGGCTTTGGTTTCAACTGAGATACCAGAAGTCCTCCAGAGCCTGAAAATCACACAAGGGAAAAATCAGATTTTAAGGCACAATAAACATGTCTCCATGAGATATTAAAAACCTTAGCAAAATAAAAATAAATGTTCATGCAAACCAAACACCAGACATCATGCATTTCATCATCTGTAAGCCCGCATGCCCAGGAGAAAAAAACATATGCAATCCTATGGAGTACCAGACTGGGTGTTCAGGCAAGGCAGCTGCTATTTGTGTCTCCACTCCCCAGCCTTTTTGGAAATGAAAATTATCCCTTCTTTCTCTTTCTCTCCCCACTCCCACTCCTAAGCAAGTATTTCCCATCTCCCATTCCCCTTCACTATCTGTAAAATGAGGAAAATTAAACCAAATCCTTAAAAAGCCTCAACACCCAGAGACAAAACACACTGGTAAGACTCAGGTATTACCATACAAAGTAAGCTTATTTAGGTGCTCAAGGATTATTTTTTTGAGGTAGATATAGTCAGATATCAAAAGCAGTCTTGAGAGAGCCCTACACTGCACCCACGCTGTGAATCCGTAAACTTTTTGGTAGCCATTTGCACATTATAAAAAACATGTTTTTAAAATCCTTGAAGATCAAAGCACATCAGAACAGAGTTTTGGATAAAAGCAAAGACAACATGGTACAGAAATCCCTAGAGTCAACCCAGGGGCTTTCATGACATTTTACTCACATCTTTATTCCTTTCTACCTCAAAAACCCCAAAGGTCAATTTATTTAAATTGGTCAGAGATAAGCTGGAAAGTGAAAAAGACTAGAAGTAAATAGGGATTGACAGTGCACCTAAAAGATACTTTTCAGAGAAAATACTTCTTCCTGTATTTGTCAAACACATGGTACACCTGAGGCATTAAATGCTATTTCAAATAATTACCCAGGTAGGTTTGTAGAAGTCAGCTCAGGTGCATCAGCGATCAAGTGCTGCTTCCTTGCTCTATGATAAAATGTAAAATTGCTCACATGAACCAGAACTCTCATCTCCTACAGCCTTTCCTGAGATACCAGTCTTCTGGACAGGTGGCAGAGCAGAGCCTGAGCTGGCTATGCCAAGGGGCAGTGGTGGTGCACCAGCCCTGGGCTGGAGCCATCTCTAAGGACACCAGGCAAAGCAGGTTCTCTTGCTGAAAAGCACTCATGGGAACAGAATGTTCTCTCCCTCACAAAGTACATCCAAATCAAATCATTTGCCTTTGATTCTTTCCAAAATCTGGCTCTGAACCACCATCAGGAGTGAAAAATGCTCCCAAACTCATTAATTTACAACCCCACATTCAAACTCAAAATCTTATGGACAGCTACAAACAATCAGTCAAACAACATTACTTTGCATTAATCAAACCACTGTTGACACTTGACAGCAGTGAACACATGATTTGTCTAATCTGTTTTAATAGAGAACACTGTCAATTTACTAAAATTAGTTTATTGAGCTCTACAGAAAAGCATGATGTTCCTTAGAAACCTTCTGAATCCTTAAGCTTCTGGATACCTTACAATTAATTTTGCTGCACTGTAAGGAGAATTCTTACCTTAGGCACAGTAAAATAGAAAGACTTGCCCTGATTTCAAATGTATTTAGCTGAGACACAAAGGACACAACAGGAAAGCTCAGACATATAAACTGAAAGCCAGACACTCCATGGACCCATCAGCAGAGGATGCAATATTTAACAAAGCTATTTTAATACCTGATGGCCATTTTCACCAGTTTAAAAATTTCTCTTTGGCCCTTTTTACAACCTGGGACCCTATTTGCTGAAAATTCCTGCTATGTAGATCAGCCTCCTAAAACACACCACGATTTGACCACCTAAATAAAATGCATGTGCTCCTGAACCATCTGTCACAGTCACAGGTCACTTCACTGTGCTGGTTAGGACTTCAGAAAGCAGATGCCTGATGGTCTAGAGGAGAGCTATTCAAATGGGGCTGGGGATAGCCCAAGACAGGGCAGTAGGATCTATCTGTGCTATATTCAGGATTGTGAGGCTTAGGGTACATGCAGCAGGAGAAATCTCTGTGCAGTTCGCAGAATGTACCATCAGCCATCTCCTGGCTGTTAGCCACCTTGCATTTTGTTGGGGTTATTTTTATTGCAGTAAGTAATACTTAATTTTTACCAGATGTTCATTCATCAGTATCCCCAGAGGCTGTTTCAAACACATTCACTTCTCCCTTAGCCTTTTCAAACCTATCAGCAACCCTTTCATTCCTCCCAGCCTTGCCACAAATCTGAAGTTGGAATGGATGAAGAGATGGTGGGGACAGCCTGTCCCTCCCTGAGGGTACCAAAGCTGTGTCACTGCAGCAATCATCTGAGTCTCCCACTGCATCCATTTCCAGTTTGCAGTATTTTGGTTACTTCTAGAAGAGTCTGTAAAAGGTACCTGTGAACAACACAAGCCAATCACCAAGTAAAGTTCAGTTCCCTCCACTGGGACCAGCACCTCAGTGGTTTCTTTTTACTATATTTTTTTAAGGAAACTCAAGGAGAAAAATATTGAAAGCTACTATTTCTTTTGTAAAAGTAATGTCAAGAGGGCAGTTAAGCAGCCCCATGGGAAAGATGGCAAAACATAGGCCATACAAACCTTTTTCTTCTCTCTTGCTTTAAAGGTAAAGTGGGTGAACACAGAGTGTTTCTCTTGGAAGTAATACCAGTTGGCTCAAACTCTCCAAACATAAAATTACTGAGAAATGTATGCAAGTTGTGCTATTACTTCAAATGCTTACAAGATGGCTGGGGTGCTGCTAGCCAAGTGTGTGGGTCATGTGGTGCTTTTATTTGCTAATGAACATTGAGGGTGGGTTGGCCCTGGGAACAAAAATCTGAGAAGAATCATAACTTGGCTCAGGGCATGCTCTGATAAATGCTGGGAACATGTATTTTAAAAGTCTGCTTGGAATAAAGCTTCCTCTCATACCAAGAATTCAGGCAGAGCTTTTCCCCCACTTACCACCCCTGTGAAACTGGGGTACAGTTTCTGTCTGCAAGCTGATTTAAGACATCTCCCCTCCCCAGCACACATGGAAAGAGGGATCTGTGCAGTCCTCAGGAGGCAGGGGATGCATGAGAACACACAGGTTCTCTCCCAGGCAGCCATCAGGGATTGCCACAGCAGCTGAGGAGCTCTGGTTAAGTCTGAAACCTCCACTCTGCTGCCCAGACTGGACACACAGCAATTCCACCCCACCCTGGACTGTGAGATCTGCGTGTCTGTGCTGCTGAATTCACATTGTCACCCTCTAACTCCCTTCACTGTACCCTCCCCTCTCGCAACCTATTTTTCTTTTTAACTACAAAAGTTTGTTTAAACAAAAAGATACTCTTGGCCTTAAATATGTTTAATGTTTTTTTCCCATTCCCTCCTCTTGCTCTTTTCCCAGCAGAAATCACCCTCACGTGCAGGGTTTGCTCCATGTGAAGGAACTTCCCACTCCCCAAGCTCACCCCTCCCCACCAGGGCTTCAAATCCCAGGTTTTCTGCTGCCCCTTGCACTGCAGCCAAGACTGAAGAGAGGAGGATCAAAGCAGCTGTGTGAATAAATAACACGAATAGTAATGGTGGTGTTAGGAACATTCATTATTAATACATTTTATTTCTAAACCTCCATGACAGTCTAGACCACCCTGCAAAGATGAGGTACATCTGTTACTCTCTTCCCTGAAAGCAGTGTTAGAGGAGGTGGTGGATTTGAGAGATTTGGATGGTGTCAGCAGGCAGAAAATGCCCCACTTTAGATAAACTCAGATTAACAACCCAGGCTGGCCACTGGTTC
>NW_005054330.1:1995189-2066173 GCF_000277835.1 Geospiza fortis | reverse complement strand
TCAGCAGGCAGCACAGTGAGGAGTCCAGGAAACAAAAAGGCTTCCTCCAAAGCACGGGGGTTAGAAGTGCTCTCTGAACTGAGGAATACAGTGTTTAATCACAAAAATTTAGGCTGGAGATGCTACCAGCCTAGTTTTGCTCAACTGCAGTGCACAGTGCATGATTCTGCTGTTGTATTTTCAAGAGACACTTAAACCATAAGCGTTAACATTCAAAGCTTTCTGGGCATAAAAAGTGATGAGCGGCAGGAAAGCACTGTGGTGAGGAGATAGATGATTTTTAGGTCTCACTGCTCTTTCAGCAAGGTGTTAACCACAACCAAGCCTCAGCAGGATGGTGCAGCCTGTGTCAGTCTGCTCTCCTGGCTGCGCCCCTCAGTTCTGACCAGCTCTGTGGCCAAACAGCAAAACCAGAGTGCCCGAGGACACGCTCAGTGACACAGCCAGTGACAAAGAAGAAAGGACAATGGGGTCAAAAGCAGCCACGTGGTTTTCCTTCCTGCTGCCTGGCTGGGCCTGGGCATGGCCAGTGCTGCCCCAGAGCCTTGGTGGGATCTGTGTGCCAGAGGTTTGGATTCCACAGGCAGCTCTCACACTTGTCTGCCATGACTGATCACACAAGGAAAAGGTTATTTTACATCCTGCCGTTACACCCAAGGAAAAGGCTATTTTGCATCCTCCTCCTCAGTGCCAGAAACTGCCTCCTCCCTTAGGGATTCCAGAACCAGAATTTCATAGCCCTGGGACCTTCACAAGTTCTATCTACTCTGGAAGGAAAGGGCTCTGCTCTTGCCTTTAGAGCCCAGGTGGATCTGGGCTTCCAAGTCTCTTTCAGACACTCCTAAGAGGCACAAAACCCAAACAAAGCAATAAACTCACAGGGATTTGACAGGAAAAATTACAATTCAGAAGACAATACATTTGCTGGTACTATGAGCCTTTCACTTAAACATTTCCTCAAATAATTTCTTCCTACCTTCTGTAAGAAGAATACAAAATACCTTCTGTATTTTTTCTGTTTGAATGAAGGCCCTAGGAATATGCAAATGTGTAAACTGTTGGGAAAAGCTGTGATGTTAGTCACCACCTTACACTTAATTTCATCGAAAGGCAAACTGACATTTAAAAATGAAATACATACAGGCAGAATAAATTAGATAGAAAATACTGTAAACACTATTTAGACCAAACATTAATGGAAATGTTTTTCAACACAATTTTTAAAATAACTCCACTGTTATAGAAAAGCAATTAAGTTGTATCTTCCTTCTCTACAACACAAAGTTAAAGACGGCTAAATTGATTTTTTCTGAATGTTTTTGATCCATGACTTGTCAGCCAGTGATCAGTGGGGATGCTGAAAGCACTTCACATGTCTGTAAGACAAGAAGCCTTTTCTCAAGTACCAGAGACAAAACCAAGGCCCACAGAGCTCCAGCCTACAGAGCTTCAGGCCATAACCTGAATGGGAGATTGGACACAGACTTTCTTGGCAGGTGGAAGATAACTAGAAGGCTTGACCCAGCCACGTGGCTCCACCTACTCTAACAGAAAAGTGGGATTTTCCACTAACTACCTGCAGTCTCCTGTGGACAAGCTCTAAAAACACTTTAAAATGGTTTGAGCTTAAGTGGCCTCGTAGGTGGGGACTGAGCTGGTTTAGAACGCTCAGTCAGAAAAAGCATTTTTGTGTGCTCCCAAACCAGCTGTGTACATCCAGCTTGGGCAACTGGAATGCAAAAAAAGAAGGATTTATCCCTAAACAGTTAGCAGCTTCTAAGTAAGGAAAACAAGGTGCAGGCAGTAGGGGGAAACCAATGTTAAATGTCCATAATTTGGTATAACAGTCGATTGCAGTGACATAATTTTCTGTCTTTTTTTGACCAACATGCTGTCACCAGAAGGGAAATGCAAAATCTCTGTAGAGAACAATATTGGAAGCATCTATCAGGCTTTTTTAAAATTATGAATTCTGTTCCCTGAACTCTTACCTGAACTCACTAAGTTCATGGTAAGAGACAGAAATCCTGTACTCTGTGGAAGTATCACTGCTGTGTTAATGGATGTTTGAAAATTATGTTACATGAAATTAACTTTACATCGTTGAATATTAGAGACAGCAAAGACTGAATCTACTTGTTCAGCACACACAGGCTTCTAACTGTGCAAAAATATTTCCCTGTCCTTTCAGAGCATCCCATGGCCAGTGCTTATGGCCAGTTTAGTAGCTGCTTTTAATCATCTTTACCATTCTAACCCAACCTTGCACTAATTCAAAGCAAACAATCTTTTTCACATCCTTGTTAAGGGGCTGCAAGTGGAATCCAGACAAGAATAGCTGAAATATAAAACAGATGCTTTAATGTTAGTGATCTTTAATGCTTCTGAGTTTTCACTACCATGTAATTTTAAGGGCTAATTATGAAATTACTGTCTATGCTCAAAAGAATTCTCCTCCAAACCAACATGCAATCTTCTTTACCAACATCCAAGTCACCCACAGAGATAGTTTAGCAGGGGTAACAGCCCCATGTTGAGCAGGTTTCTTGGCTAACCCTCACCCCCACATCATCTCAGTCCCAAAAGCAAGATGGCTTTGGGTAATTTTCAATCACTCAAGCTGAGACAAAACAGATGCCAGCCTGTGTCAGTATTACAGTAAGCATTATAACCCTTAACACAAAATAGCAATAATGTGGAAGATGACATTGGCTTGTCTTCCTGATGCCTCCTTTTGAAGAAACCAAACTAAATAAAAATCCTCTTTCTTTAAATTGAACTTGACAGCCTAAGTTTCCAGGTCTGATCTTGCACTTTGTGGATATACAATTGGTGGGTTCACACCAAAGGAGCCAGCAGTTCTCACTCACAGTCTGGAGGAGCTGAGGGAAACAAACTCAGTTTTATTTTATTTTAAAGAAAGCTGGAATATAGAAAAGCTTAAGAGTGTGATGGAAGGGACAAAAACCTTGGCCTGCACCTTCACTTTGGGCTAAATTATGGTTCATTTGACCTGTAAGTTCTCCTTCTCTGCTCTCAAACTCTCCACTCCCTGCCCCTGAGTTGGGATTCACTGAAGGCTTTACATCAAAATTTCTCAGCCTTCAGCTGCAGATGAATGATCCCTGTTAAAAATGCTCAAAATCACACTGTTTTGATGCCCACACATGTTTACTGCCCTCCAGACAACTTTTAGAACCAGTTTGTGATCTGTAATCATAGTGTCAGCTAAAAGTTTTCAGTGAAAACATTTTTAACACCTGTTTTAACCAGCATAACTATACCCAGTCAGCCAGGCACTCTCTGCCACAAACTTCACACTGCTGGCATTGAACCCAAGAGGCCCTTAATGCAGGTAGAGCCCAAAGATTGTAATTTACAAAAAGTGCAAAACCAAGGGTTCTGCAGGGGTGCATTAGCAGCCTGCTGCTTGCATCCAGCTCTTTGGAGCCAATGCACACTTGCCAATCCCACTAACCACATTCTATAAACCAATTGTTAGCAACAGGAATCATAAGCTGCGTGCACACACAAAGAACTCCACAGTTTTCACAGACAGAAAAGAAACTCCAGTTTCACTTATGCTATGTCACCTTCATCAAACATTTCTACTGTACTTGGAGGTGGCAAGGAAGGAGTAGGAAAGCACAGAGCTGTGCTCAGATCCATCTCCATCTCCAGCCACCTTGAGTCAAGGCTCCTGGACATCTGTTGACAGTGATTATTTTGGTTGGAACAGAATTGGGTTCCTCCCTGTGAGCATGGTGAGATACAGGGTGCCCAGAGAAGCTGTGGCTGCCCCACCCCTGGAAGTGTTCAAAGCCTGGTTGGACAGGGTGGAGAAACCAGGTCTGGTGGAAGGTGTCTCCTGCCTGTGGCAGGGGGGAAGAGGGGGCTTGGAATGAGATCATCTGTAAGCACCCTAGCAACCCAAACCACTCCAAGATTATATAAATGTAACAAAGGCAACCATTCTGAATGTTCATGTAAGTAAAATAAGCTGCAAAAATAAAGATTCCTTGGTCAGCCTCACTATTACATCTTCTTTGGGGATCTGTAATTACACTCCACCAGATGTGTGTGCAGTTCCTGTCACACTCACACTGCAAAGCAGCTAATTGTGTCAACAAAGATAAAGCTCACTTCCAGCCCTGGAGAGCTCTCACAAATACAGACTGGTACAAGGGGCTGAGGGGAGAAAAGATTTGAAAGCTCAAAAAGTAACTGAATTTAGAAAATGCACACTTTCCACTCTCAGGGTGTATGGCAACCCACAAAAACATGTTTAGAAATTCAACCAAACACACAGAGGAGAGCAAAACTCAACCAGGTACGGCAACGTGCCATAAAATGAGTAATGGTACCACTAAGACTCAATTGACAGCAAGACAATGACAAGCAAAATATATTACTTCATTTCATCTTTCCCTCCTGCTCCCTCAATAAATCCAAGGCAGGGAAAGCAAGCTTTGAAAGCATGGCTTGGTAACAGAGAACAATGAAAAAAACCCAGCAGAATCAGAGGAAAACACACAACTAAGCAATGGAAATAAATTTCACTTTTATCTCTGCAAACCCACAATGGTGTGCACACGCAGCTCACCTAAGGAAAACACCACCAGTGTATCCAACCCCACATTGCTGTGGATGTCCTCTCCAAATCCAGAGTGACCCATCTCTGCAGGTGGGGAAGATGGACAGACTTCCCCATGCTCACTGCACACAGCTATTTACGGGATTAGCTTGGAAAAGACCTTTAAGATATCACAGATATTTTCAACTTCATGCCCTTACTTGTTCCATGTTGATTTACACACACTCCTGTGTCTCAAAAGTTTCTTCTTGACCTTTTCCCTGACAAGATTTTTACAATTATTGGTCAGCTTTTACTCCATCAGAGCCCAACATTATTTACCTTTTAATCAGATCACAGAGCATCCCTTTCCCATCCCATCCCAGGCATGAGGCTGTCCAAGAGAGTTACCAGTGTGCTGCTCTATTATAATTCTGTTATAACTTCAGGGAACAGACAGCTGAGTTGGGAACACCCCAGCTGTCCTTAGCCACACAACAGTTTAAAACTTCTCTTTACTACCCCTGGTACTTTAACATATAAAAAATGCTGCTCCTGCACATTCTGTGGTGTAGAATAGGGAGGGGGGAAGAAAACCACACTGAGCTTTCAATGGAAATTGTTTCAGTGGATTTGGCACGTGATGCTTTTGAAAGGGTCACAAAACAAAGCTAATCCATTGATTTCAACTTCCATCTAAGGGTTTCTGCAGTAAACAAGTGTTGTTTGCAATTCACCATGAATTGAAAAGTTAAGAAGTCCAGCAGGAAAGGACTACAGTGTCATTCACTTCCAGGCCATCCCAAGGGATGTACTTTCTCAATTGTTTTGGAAAAAAGTAAAGAATACCATGTATGTTTTCTAGGAATAGTTAACTGAAAAGGTTTGTGTTTCTCTGTTTTCCTTCAAACTCTAGCAGCAAAGGGGGGAAAAAATCCAACCTTTTACCCGCTCATCAATTTAATAAAATGTCAAAAACACATAGGATCACTTGAGCATGTGGATTTGACTCCATTATTATACCATAGAATTTCAACAGCCTGTGGTTTTATTGTCCACAAAAAGCAATAACTTACTGAAGCGAAAACAACAGCAGTATTGCATTTGTGGTACAACACCCTCCCAACCTTACAGCTAAAACTTGTTTGTATTTCCTCGTGTGCAAAAGTCATCAAGGCTTTTTGGGACAATTTCCTTTTCTCAGAAAAGTGAACAGGTGACAACACAGCTTTATATTTAACTAAATAAAAATGAAAAGTCATGATACGCATTACAGGAATTGCCTTATCTGAAATGACTCAGCTGCAACCTGTCAGAGGCCAGCCAGCACTGATACTGCTGCATCAAAACCAGATTTCATTCCTTCCCTTCCCTGTCCCACATATCTCTAATATTTATGGCCAGTCTGGTAATGGAGATTAGGCTATGACTTATCAAGCTGCAATAAGACATGTTAACATGGAATTATGGTCCTTTAGCATAACCAGTAATGATGGGTAATGTTATTTACCTGAAGAAAGAAACATCACTGTCACAGCTGCAGCTCGTTCTACTGAGTGTAATTTAGTTCAATCATTTATAAATGCCTGCCTTGCTTATACTTTCCATTTTAATTTCCTTGCACTCCTTTAGTACTCCTTGTACTAAATCTCACCATATTTAGAAAGACAGTTTGGATGTCCTACGTAATAACCCATGAATGTAACAGAAAGGAAAGGCTGACACACTCCATTCTGCCAACCTGAGTTCCATTAACCACTCACATCCAGTCAAGGCTCACAGTGCAAACAGAGCCCACACCTGAGGCACAGCCTGTGTCACACTGCCACACCAGGGCTCACCCCCACTCAGCAATGTTTGCAGAACACATGGAGACACAACGTGTGCCAACAGCTCCCAGGTCACACCTCAGCTCCCCGACTTTGTTTTTCCCCTCTCTACCCCTTGCTCACGCAGTAAAATGATGCATGGAAAGCTGCAGGCTGTCCTGCAGCAATGGCACACACAGCCACATGCACCATTCCTGACAAGTTCTGTCCTTTCCTCAATCCTTCAGCTAAACTCAACACCCATGCCTTGCTCATCTCTCATAAAAGCAGCCAAACACCATCAAGAGAAAAAGCACTGCCAGGCAGATATGGGAGCTGTGGAGTCAGCCTCCCAAGCCCTCCAGCCTGGAGCATCCCTTCCCACCCCTCTGCCACAGGATGGTTCCCATCAACTGGGCCTGATTTGCAGAACAAGAAAACCACGGCAAATCACAATGTAACAATTATGCTTCTAATAAGAATCACAATTTCTCTCCCTCCCGTGGATTTTTTCCTCTCAGGCAATGCCAGTGCTTTAGAAAATCCTGCTTATGCTTACATGGCAAGCACTGGGGGGCTGCCCTGCAGCACTGCTGTGAGTGAGATGTGCAAACCAGGTAAGCAGGCCAAAACAAATTCATAATTATCTGGCATGATTAATACAGCAATTCTACAAACACCTCTAAAGAGTCTATTATATTTTGAGGTCCAGCACAACAGGTTTCACAGGAGGAACAGGTGGACAAGGTAGTTCTTCCATTAAAAAAGAACCTTGACGATGAGTAAAACGTGATAAAAACTCTAAAAAAAGCCAATTAGATTTTTCTTTAACTTCTCTGGCCAATTTTGCTAGTGATTAACAAAAGAAGCCCTTCAGAAGCCTGCTCATTCACAAGCCCACTCATTTATTCTCTGTATGCATGATGTGATCTTGGCACATATGTAGACACTTGAAAAGAGATTATATTCATCCGCCAATATAGTTATGACTTTGCTAATATGTCTTTCCAGTCCAGGATATTTTTAAGCAATCTGAAGACTAATGAATCATAGTAAAGAAGAATGTTACTGTGCAGAATACATAAGGCATGAAAAAAGACGACAGACAGCTGAACAATTAATTTTGGATTACAATTAAGTGAGGACATTTTCTGAGAGTATTTGCTCAGAGGAGACATCACTGGGAACGTTGTCACTTTCTGTGACGTGAGCAACATCACTCAAACTAGGCAGGCTCACATAAACAGAAAATATCTGGTGAATTTTACAGACTAAGCAAGTTAATTTTGCATATAAAATATGAACATGCAGAGAAGAAAACCTAATTCTCAAACCTGAATGAATTGCACACCTTAAAGCACAGACTGGATACGAGTGTCTGAGCCTGAGCTGCTCATCCCATAGGCCTATTCTGCTAAAGCATAATTATCATCATCCACCATCATCTCATGGGATTGCCCTGAAATGTTCTCAAAGTGCTTAGTGGAACTCTGGCTGTGCTAAATCATTTTCAAATTGGTGCTACTCTTACTGAGTAACTTATCATCTATTCAGAGAAGGGGAAAGTTAGATGGCTCTGTGTGACAATTTCCCATTTTACTTCAATTTAGTTAATACAGGGAGAAAAGAAGAGGGGGATTCAAAAGCCAAGGAATTTTAAAGAAAACAAAAACTGGATTACACCCATGAGATACTTAAAAGACAATACTGGATTTTAAGCTCAGAATTGCAACATTCAAAGAAAAGCAGGCTGCAATAGAACAGGAAAAAAACCAGCTATGAGCCATTAAGTCAGAAGTAGCAAAGAAAAAAAAAGTGCATTGGAGACCTTGTTAATAACTTTACAAGTATTAATCCCTATTAACTATTAATTATGGGGCTGGGTTTTTTCTGAAGTTCAACACAGGGTATAAAACACTGTCCCAACAACACTACTCCTGGTGGGGGAAGGATGTTTTGCACATGGTTCCTTTGCTTTTTCAGTGCCCCTGGTTCTCCCAGGCTGTTCTGGTGTTTCAGTCACCAGCCCTGGTGAACACACCTGGTACAACAGGAGGAAAGGGAGACACAAGTGCCTCTGATTACAAGTGCATGCAGAAGAAATAAGCTTCACAGAAAGGCACTGTTGTAGCTGAAAATAAATTCTGAATAAACAAGAGAGCTGCTAACTCGGAGTGAGAGCTCTGCACTACCTAGCAATGCTGCACCCAGGCTTTACAGAACCATACATGAAAGGACAAACTCTCTTTAAGGACATGCCCATTGAAATCCTAATTTTACAAAATTCAGGGCAAAGATCTCCTGAAAGGGAGGAGCAAATGCCCATAGAAGAAGGGGCATTATAGAGTTTTTTTAAATTATTGTTACTGGAAGAGACTTTCAGCAACCGAGGGATTAATTCATCTGCTTTATGCATTCAATTTATTCACATACACATCATGTTTGTTCATTACACCACTCTTTCAAACCACACACACACACAGAATTCATTCCAAGCCTGAAACAACCCACCTCTGAGCAGATGCAAGACTTGTAAAAGATTAATAGGCACAACAAGCAATCTCGGCTGCAGGGGGAAAAAAATCCCAGATAAATATTTCAGTGCTTTCATCAAACATCTGTCCTCTAGGCTGTGCTTGACAGAACGGCAAGGTAGGTGCTCACTGTGGGTTTGTGTGGTGAGGTTTGGCCCTGGAGGGGCTGTAGGGGTGTCCCTGTGAGGAGCTGGCAGAAGATTCCCCCATGCCCAGTGGAGCCAAGGGCAGCTGGCTCCAGACCCACCATGGCCAAGGCTGAGCCCTTCAGTGCCAGTGGGAGTGCCTCTGGGATGGGGAATTTAAGAAGGGAAAAGAAAACCTGGGCAGGCTTTAAGATTTGTGTTTATTTCTCACTACCCTACTCTGATTTGACTGGCAATAAATTAAACCAATTTCCCAAGTCTGGTTTTCCTGCAATGGTAACTGGTGAGTGATCCCTCTGTCCTTATCTCAACCCACAAATCTTTTGCTGTACCTTCTCTTCCCTGGCCAGATGAGGAGGTGAGTGACACGTGGCATCCAGCCAGGGCCAGCCCACCACACTCACAAAGATTAGCAGACATCTGCTCAACCAAAACCAGCTCGCTGGTGCAGTGCCAGCCAAGCACAGCATCTTGGAGTAACCCAGCACCCTGTTGTGAGCCTGTGAAGACATTCCAGTATTAGCTCCCTTCAATATGCCTCCCTCAGAAGATAACAGCACGGGTGGGGTTCTGTGTTAATACAAAATCAGCTGGTATAATACATGCACATCACACTGGGAGTCTGCTTCCTAAGGGTGGGAGGCAAAGGGAGGCACAAATCCAGAGCTGCCTCACTTCTTGCTCTAACAGCCATTTGTGAAGGCAGCAAGCTGCAAGCAGCACTAAGTCTCAGTGCCAGACAAACAAGGTTGCTTGGAAATGGCAGGGGCTTGGTTTTACTACCCTCTCTCCCAATGCTATATTATAGAAAGAATAGGTGAGTTTTAAAACACTTCACACGTATTCCAGTAAAAGGGAGATGTGGAAGGACATTGCTGCTAGAGGGAGATGCTGCAGGTTATATTTTACACATGAAGTGAGTAAAAAGGGATCATCACTCCAGCAGTTTCCCTCTGTAAGATGTTTTTGGGCACCACTGGCTGCCACTGCAGTTCATCCTTCCTCCCTCCTGTGAGGATGTTTGCTCACACCATGCCCACCTGCCCTTAGCACAGCAATGCTCTCAAACATCTCCTATCTCCATCACAGTGGGACTGCTCAGGACTACCCCATGCCCTAAAAACACTGACCAGCTCCTCAGGCAGGTCCCTGGGCAACACCAACCCCACTGCACGCAGAGGAAAGCTGTAGGGCAGCCAAGCATTTCTGGGCATAGCCCATGGCAGCTCCATTCACAACTCAACCTGGAATAAACTCGGAGCAAAATAAATAAAAGCCTAGGAGAGGCTCTGACCTCTTCCATTTTAAAAACAGTGTAGCACTGTGGATGTCAGATTACCTTGGGACCTGACACGCTGCCAGGACACCCTCAAAGGAATCACTACACTTGGGGTTTCCAACTCACCCCACCTCATGCCAGAGCAGCAGGGAAAAGTTAAATGCTCTGCACTTCACTCCCAAATCCAGAGAGAGGTCACATCTGCACTGCTGGCCCAAGGACAACCATCCTCCCCTCCAGCAACAAGTCACTGTCACCCCCACACAACATCTTCAGCTGCTACAACCCTACACAGAATCAGGTATTCAAAACATCCATATTTTCCAGGGTTTTTTAAAAACACATGTCATGAACTCAACTGAGACGCCAGGCACCTGCTTGGGAGGCAAGGGAGTAAAAGGAGACACAGGACATGCAAGCATGGGAGAGCTTTGGAAATGCCAAGGGGGAGCCTTTCAAATCAGCTTGTGCCACCCAAGAATGGTCCCACCAGCCAGAGAAATAAAAGGCTGTTAAAACTTGGCAGGACCATTCATCCCTACTCCAGAGTCAAATGACTTCTTGTGGCACTGATGCTTCCAGCATCTGTCACTCCAGAGCTGGGTTGTGGCACAGCTCTGGCTTTGCAGGAACATTCAAAGCCAAGGATTATCAACACACACCTTCATCACCTGGTGCCTCTTACCCAGCACAGCCTGAAGGGATTTCCCTGAAGCTGTGAGCAGCACAGGAGTACAATTACCCTCACAGCAGCCTGCCTCCCAGAAGAGCCTACCTGCTTTCCAACAGGCACTAAAAATAAAAATAATTTTCAGTGAGGCACCCAATGAACAAGCTGCCTTTTTTCTTAAATGAGAGCAATGAAGTACTTAGCATGTGTAACATTTAATAATATTTAAAATATAGAGGCAATAGCCAGGCTTTAACAGCTCAGAGCTGCCATTAAAATTAATAGGGCTACCTACTAATTACCTCTGAGGATCAGACCATTGGATGCCTTGAGGATTTGCACTCCTCCTGTTTAAGAACGTGGCTTAATCTCTGTTTCGTCTTCCTCACCATTTTTTTAAATAAGCATACAACAACATGCTCCTTTTTTGTCTTTTCTTTTTTTTTTTTTCTTTGAGCAGCTGTAGATTTCACACTGCCACCCACAAAACAAAGAAACCACCAGGCAGGACCAGAAATGGTCACTCTAGCTGGACAAGGAGAAGTCAGTGAGTCAGCAGCCCCTGGCACACCTGTGTCTCCTGCAGAGACCAACATTAAGTGACACCAAAGGCCCATGATTGCTGCCTCACAAGGACTCCTCCTGGAAGCTCAGCCTGTGTGAGCATTCAAACACTGCTCCCATTCTCCTGTGGGAAGCTTGAGAATCCACATCATTAATTTGGCATCAAACCCAGAGCATTTCCTCAGCTGACACTGCTGAACGCAGCAGGTCTGATCTGCAGGAGCATCTCCATAACGGGAAAAGCTGAAGTGAGTTCACATAAAACAATTAAAAACCAAAGAAGGTCCCTTCCCAGAGCTGACAAACCACACCACTGGCTCCAGAGCACAGCACAAAGGGTGGTGGTGCCAGCCCCCAAACTCAACAAGCATCTCACAGCCACAGCTCTGCACCTCCAAGGGGCAGACAGGTCTCCCCTTCTCTGGGATCTTCCAAATGAGGCTTCATACTTCACTCCCAGCAATTTCACTGAAAATTTAATTACATCTTTATCCAGTTAAGGTCTGACACTTCATCTATGTAGAAGCCATATGTCAAAATACCCTGCTGGAAGTTCCCCACAGAAATAGTATGCAAAAGGGATTGCTTTCACATCTGAGTGGCTCTCCTCCTGTTCAGGACAGGGCTATCATATTTTCCATAACTTGCTCAGTTTATTGTCTGCAGTCAAACAGCACTGCTAGCATTGTTACTGCCAAGTAAACCATGATATTATTATTCTCCTGAGAGTTAATCCACAACTCACTGAAGACAATGGGAAGCCGCCCCTTTGCTTCTACAGGCTGCACATCAGCTGGCTCAGCCACGCTGCTGTTAAGTACACATTTATGACATGAAAGTCATCACCAGCACCAGGCAGAGAGGGCAGACAGACTGACAGCCCCAAACACAGCTTTGTGCTGGTTCCTCAGCCCCCCCATGGATTTCTGTGAGGCACGAAGGTTATGAGATCCCTCTCTTCACAGCGCTCATATTTGAATATTTTCAGCTCTCACACATCAAGCCAAGCCTCTCAACAAACTGAGGGTTATTGTCTCCAGCCTAGGGCAGCACTATCCAGCCCAGGGAGCGAGGATCCTGCATCCCCCTGGGGACCAAATGGCTGGGGCTGTCCCCAGGGGAGCACCACAGGCATCTAGCAGCATCACTGGATTCATTAATTAAAGCCTTTGTGCAGAGTCACAGGAGAGCAAAAAGAAAACCTTCCAAGTTTTGCCACTGCTTCTCACTTTAGCCCTGCTAAGAGGCCGCACAGGGAATATGCACATTTCCACCCTGAACCTTTTCCTGGCCATGCCACTCTCTTCAGAGCCACTTTTTTCCTACAAACCATCTTAAAGCAGAGAAACACAAGCTTTCTCCTTCAACTACAAAGACCAGCTGTCCCTCTGTCTGAAATACACTTCCTTCTGTATTTTCCTATTATGTAAAAAAGGTGCAAGGAAAATATTTAAAAGGCAGCAAATTAAAGACTTATAAAGGGAAAACTTAATCATCCCATGCAAAGCAAAGCCCATGAGATTTGATTCAGGGCGTGGAAAGTTTAGAAAAATTCTTTAAAAGACAGAATATTCATATCAACAAGAGCATCCAGATTTATAGCAGCGGGAAGGAAAGAAGAGGGGAACAGTATGCAGCAATGCTTGGAAGGAATATAAATCTGTCTGCTTCAAGAGCAATTTAAGCTCTGAACTTTTATATAAATACAACAGTTGGAAACTTTCTGTGTCAACACAGTCACTCCCTTCCCTCAGTTGGTTTAATTTCTCCTTCAAACACAACAACAGCAGAGCTGTCCCTTCTCCCCAAGCCCCTGCAGATGCTTCCACCAGCCCTGGGGATTTGGGGGACCCCATCTCCAAGGCCAGTGCCGGCCCAGGACACCCCAGGCTCAGACCTGCAGCACTTCCAGGCTGTGCCTGCCACCAGCACCACAGCAAACAGCACACGTACATTGTACAAGCCTGTGTACCTGCAGATGCAACTTTCCAGAAAATTCAGCAGCACTGCAATGAAAGGATCATTTTCAAAGCTTCAAATCCAGGTGCTTAGAGTTAATTAAGTCCATTATTTGACTTCAAAGGGAAAAAATACATTAAAAAAATCAAAACGAAAATAATTTTCTTTCCACAGCCAAAGCGCTACAAAATCCATTTTATCTTTACATATCCACATCCTCTTTACAATATTTTCGAATGCTGGGCATGAAATCCTATTAATTTATAGGTACTATTAAAGGCATCTGAATTTAATATTCAAATGGCCAAGTCTTTTTTTAGCCCTTTCTGTATCTTAGCAGAAAGCAAAAGCCCCTCTCATGAAACGTGCCTAGTGAAAACACAGCTAGGCAAGGATAGCACTTGCCAGGATATTTAAACACCTATGACAATGTTCCTTGAACCCCAAAAACTGACATCATCTCTGCCTTAACCACCTCCTTTTTTGTGCCATGCAGTTGATAATTCTTTTTTCTTTTTATACTAATATTTTTGAGAAACTTTTTTCTTTTTATACTAATTTAGTTTTAATAAGTTGAGTTCCCATTTCAGTTTCTCTGCGAGATAGAAATTTATCACAGGAGGCCTGGTAAATTATGCACCTTTAAGGATAAGATGAACTTCAGACTCAAAAAATAAATAAAAATCTTAAACCAAGATTATCATGTGCTCCATGGAAGCCAAGCCACATCCCAGAACCTCCTCCAAGCTCCCCAACCCTGAGGTCTGGATTTCCACATCACTCTGTGGCTCAGCAGCTCCATAACATGGGTCAGCCCTTCCACCCTTGCAGGAAAACCTCAATCTCCCCCCTTCCCAGCTGAGCACCATGACTGAATTCCCCTTATGGATCCTAAATTCCTGTATTATCCAGTGACTGCATAATTATTGAGAGAAGATAGATGGGAGAAGGAATCCATAAATCTTTCATTTTTCTCAGGGAAATGAAAGAATGCTGCAGGCAAACTTTCCACTGATGTTTTAGTTGCTTCGTTGAAAGCAACTGTGTGTTTTCCTCAGACAGTTGTTTTGCATGATTCATTGTGAGGCCATTAAAACAACTGCACTCTTGAATTTTAAGACTGTTTGTGCTACCACACATAGCCATTCCCCCTCTTCTCTCTCCTCAGCACCTACAGCCCTTTCTTTTGCTTGTCTCAGTAAGATGAAAGAAAACAAGGCACAGGAGAAAAAGCACCCACACTGTCCCATCCATGAATCAGCCTGGCAGGATATAATTCTCACAAGGCAGGGAAAGGGGGGGAAAATTCAGCTGTTGGCAAGTTTTCAGCAGCCAATATTCCTTAGAAACATATAGATTTGATTAAAAACGTTTGTTTTCTGTCCAAATCTGGTAGGAGAAAATGAATGGTGCTCTTTGTTAGCCATCAATCTTCCCCACTTGTCCATGTGCCAGATGGCACCGCACTTCATAGGAGGAGGAACAATAAGCAAAGAGTCAGTTGTGCAGCATTTGCTTATAATCATTTCATCTCAAACAAGCAAAAGGAGAAGAAGGATGGAAAGATGTAAAGAAGAATATTAACTCATTATTCATTCACTTTTTTTCTTTTTTTATAACTAAACCCCTACTCTTGACAATGCTAATTATTGACATCTCTGAAATTTTTAGTCCCCCAATGGATTTTGCATTTTTAAGAGAGTTTCAAATGGAGCACGACCAACTTGTTATTAAACAGCAAAATGGAAATATTTGTAACCTGCAAGGGCAGCCTGACTCCTTTGGCACTGACAAATGCCCCTCTCCCAGCCCCAAGAGCTTCCCTGCTGCGCAGCTGAGACAGAAACAGCGTGGGAGGGGAGCCACCCCAACCCTGCCATTTCCCTTAAAACCAAACCCAGTTCCAGGTTTGGTTTGTCAGGACAGCTGTTAAAAACAAACAACCAGCATCTTTCACTTTCTAAGAGAGAACTTCACATGAAAGTCACCGAGACCCTGAGGAGGAGCCCCACAGTGCCATTTCACAGAGTCACACTTCAGAGCAGAGCTGCGCCTCAAGATTTGATACTGCTCAACAGCATCTGCTGGTATTGTGCCAATAGCATATGCTGGGAGCAGATATGGATTCCAATGCCAGCAACAATATATGTTTTAAACCCAGCTACAGAACAACACAGCAAGGGGAGCAGCGAGGCCTCTCGAGTGCGAAGCAGAGCCTGCCTGAACTCCCACGGCCAAACTCCAGCCCAAAATTTAGCTGTGGGTATGTGATTAATGGGGAAGCAGAGCCATGGAACATCAGATCAGAGCCCCAGGAGTCCAGGAGTGGAAAATGAAGGGGTCTGCCCAAGCACAGGCTGCAGGAGAGCTGGGAGTTCCCTGGCTCTCACCACCAGGATGCACAACTGGCTGCCTCTGCTGTTACAGAGCTACAGAGCCCCGGCCCCATTGCTCTTTCCAGACCTGCTGCAAAATACCACCAAGGGGATGGCAAAGGCGGTTGGAACACTGAGCTCAGAAACAGCTCAAGGGTCATTGAACCAGCCCTCAAGTGTGCAGAGAGGCATTTTGGTTTTGCTCTTCAGGCATCACAAAGATGAGGCATGCTGAACCACAGGCTCTCACGTGTTTGCGAAGCGTTGGACATACACTCTCACTATGAGGATTTCGTTCAGTCACCCACATATTAAAGAAAAAAAATTAACATAAAATAAAATAAAGCCTTGAAAATGTTGGCCCTGCCATCCCTGGCAGATGAAATAATCCTAGGGGAAAACATTACTGCCTCAGCTCTAACAGATCGGATTTAGACAGCTGGGATTCATTCTTTTGGCTCTGCTGTTGACCTACTGCTTCAGCCTATTCATCTCCCCTCTGTACTTCTGTTTGCTCATCTGCAAAATGAGCAAGATACTAATCTCCTGTTCAAAGCCTTTTAAAACTGTGGCTGGAATAGCTAAGTGCTGCCGGTGTGAAGAATCACATCACTTGCAATCTTTTTTCCAGCTGTTAAGTAGTTAATTGCTCAATCTCAAGTAATCAGATGGTTTCCTCCTCTAACCAGTCCTTTCTATCAAACTGAGATCTTGACACATCACTGAAAACATCTTGCGGAATTAATGGTCTAATTTCTCTACCAAATGTATTCATTTCTCATCTGACAGTTCGGTGAGGTACAAAGGCAGGCAGGGAAAGAAGCTCTGGAAAAAAAGAAGTGGCAATAATAGCACACACACCCCCAAACAAACCCGCAGAAACCAACTCACCTGGACACCAAAATGCTAAGAGAAATTACAGCTGCCTAATGTGTTACAGATAACAGCAACAACCCCGTGGTCACTGCATTATCCAGCACCAAACAATTTCATGCTCTGCAACTACATCATGGGGGGGGAAAAAGTCACAGAGAGCCTTGGCAACATCTTAAGTGGAACAAAGTGAAAACCAGCCCGAGCTACGGTGCGGGAGCTGTTCCTGTTCAAAGTAACTTAATCTTCTAATAGGGCTGTGTACTTTAAATGCACAGGAGGAAGGAGCTTTGAGGCATTATCTGCTGCAGGCAGAGGATCCGGGGTAAGTAATACTGGCTGCTGCTGCTCAGCTCAGTGCTGAGCACAGGGCACAGTCAGGGCTGGCAGCAGCTGCAGAAAGCAAACTACATATCAAGAGTCAGCATTTTGTGCTGTCTTATACAGGTTAAAATAAGTTGTTCTGATTGTTACAGACCCCAGTTTTAGGGGTGCAAACTTGGAGCCAGCTACAAGGCTTGCTGCACAGCCACAGTGTGTAGGTGCGCTCAGTAAAAACACACATAGACAGCACTGCTGGGTTTAAATGTCTTTTAAATGAAAAAGGCAGAACAGATGCAAGTGACAGAGGGAGATTTTTTAGTCTTGTTGAAAACCTTGGTAAGGGAGGCACAGGGAGATTAACCTGTGAAACATCAGAGCTGAGAAGTGTATTTAAATCCCAATCTCACACATGTAATCAGCCTCTCTCCAGTCTATTGAGTCTGAAACTGAGCACTGCTCAACACAGATCGTGAGAGAGATTCAGTTTCCCAAGATACCACCTCATTTGCTATCCTCACACCAACAAAGCAGCAGCATCTCAGGCTTTCACACTAGTTGCTAGCGTTCCCACAAAGGAGAAGCTTTTTTTTCTTTTTACACTAATTTCGTTTTAATAAGCTCAGTTCCCATTTCAGTTTCTCTGCGAGATACAAAGTTATCACAGGAGGCCTGGTAAATTATGCACCTTTAAGGATAAGGTGAACTTCAGACTTGAAAAAAAAAATCTAAAACCAAGATAAAGCATTTTGCAGAGCAGAACTGCTGAAGACATTTAGTGTTACAGTGGGACCCCTCCCTCCTCCTGGAGCGTGAAAAGGAAAGTATCAAAGAGTGACAAACAGAGAAGAAAGGGAGGGAGCCTATCAGGCTGTCAATCTGCCAATAAATCCCAGCGCTCTGCTAATGCCTTCAGCTCCCCACACGTCTCACACTGTTTAAAGACACTGTGATGTGCACTCTGAAGAATTCAAGGAGGTGGAAGCAAAGCCCAAGGCCTTTATGCTTAACTGCTGAGGAAGAAAAGGGAAGAGAAGAAAACCCTCAGCTAGGAGGATTTAAGAGACTGCAGTGCTGAAGTGCACCTGCAGCCTCTCCCATTTATCACCTGCTTTTATAATTTATAGATTTGCACTTATGCTGATGGCCTGATGTGGGAATAGCTGTGCATGGCACAGGGTGAGGGAGTCAGAGAATCACACCTGCCTGCCCAGTATTCACCAGCCTGTGAAAAAGGACATGGTGAAAAAAGCCACCGTTGGACCACCAATTTAAAATTCAGGTTTATTTTTTTCTTGAGCAGAACAAGATGCACCAGATCCCAAAACACTGAGCCCTGGGGGTGGAACTCTAGTCATCCAGCTGACAGGGCTCGAAGCTGGCTTCAAAGCAGCGCAGCTCATCAGAGCATCTTTCCCCAAACCCCCCCGGCAGCATCCCTGCTGCTCATCTGCACCACCACCGCTGGCTCACAGTGCCCAGCCAGATCAGACCTTGCTGCCTTTTTCTGTTCCACAAGACTTTTCATACTTCTTCCTAAGACTGAGCAGCCTGCTCCAGGGCGAGCCGGGCACCTGGCCCTGCAGGGTGGATTAATAATCACAATTAGATATTTGTAAGGCTGTCTGAATCAACCATGTATCTCCCAACTCCAGTCCCTTGCATTTTCCATTCTAAGTTTACCAAAAATAGTTCAGTTCAGTCTTTCACAGCATATGTTAAGTACAGCACATGCTATATTTCTTTAGCCCCTTATCCTTACTTTTAAGAAACCCATAAGAAATATTTCCAATTTTTAATTATTTTTTCTTTTTTACTGATTTTAAGTTGAACTTCTTTTTAGATACTATTCATTTTATTATTTTATTTTACATTTGTTTTTCTTTTAAATCTATTTACATTTTTGAAGCTGGTAATTGACAGCCACCATGTACAACTGAGGCTGTATAAAACATGTACCATGCTGTGGTTTCTGCCCACTGCAGCCAGCACTGCTGGAACATTGTCCAAGTACAGCCCAAGTTTTCCCATGGAAAGTCCCCAGAGCAAGAAAAGCCAGGCAGCAATCAAACACCATTACAGCCAGACCCTTTGATATTTGCACGCTGTATCAAAGCCAAAGAACAATTCATTTAAAAATACCCACCATGGGCTATTTTTAAATTAAATTTTAAATTTATAAAGCCACAGTGAGAAATTGAGATTTCTATTTTATGAGGTGTATTTTTAAATCATGGAAGCTGGGGAGGGGGTGGGGAGAATAAATTTCTCTATTTTAATAAGGATACAATTGTAACTGCCAGCAATGCATTGCATTTGTCTGATGAGTCTCAGAGCAACCCTTAACCACCCTGCCCTTCCCGACATTGATGGATTGTGTAATTCCAGGAAGTAAAATATAATTATGGAGACAGATGAACAGACACCCAAGAAACAGCATAAAAAGGTATTGCATAGCCATAAAAAGCAATATTTCATATATAACATTATTAAAACTAAGGAAATGTTATCTAAGGAAGCGTTATCTGCATAAAGACTCTTTGCCTATTTAAACCCAAAAGGAATAGATGGAATTTTGTTCCATGCATGGTCTACCCAGAATTTATTTATACAGTCATTTTAGAGCAGTATTTTAAGGTACCTGTATGATGCAGACACACTGTATGAACTTCAAAAAATAATAGAGAGCAAAGCTGTCAGAATTTCTCTCTTTCCCCCAGCCAACCTCAGAACACCTTCTGCATTACCCCTGTGAGGAGGTGATTAGGCTCTAATTTCCACGAGGACAGACAATGTCTTGGGAAAGCAGGAAATCCCAGGGCAGCACATCTCAGGCTACAGACACTTCCCAAAGGTAATTCCTGAACTGATTTCTAAGTGATGGCTCACATTCCTTGGCAAGGCAGAGCACAAATGTTTCCTGCATGCATGAATTGCTGGGAGCCACCACCAGCCTGCTGCTGCTCACTGTGACCTATTCAGTTTGCCAACCTTTCATCCCAGACTGTGAGCACTTTAAAACAGACAGTATTTGTTGCTCTTTTCCATTCCTTAACACAATAGGACTAATCCTTGTTCAACATTTAAAGGTGCTTCCAACAGGAATAATCTCCTCCTCAAAGCACAGTTGATTTTTACCCTAGCACTGGAGTTTTGATGTGAGTAGGAAAAAAATTTAGTTTTCTTACTAAAGAATTGGTCTATAAAGCTGAATTACAAAGTGCCTTTTGCTGTCTGCATTTTTAATAGCCTTTAATAACTTACAGGGTAAAAGACCACTGAAGAAGGGAAAAAAAAACTTGAAATAAAAAGACCCAAGCAGCAAACCAAGCACCACACACATACATCTTACGTACACAGCCTCCCCTTTCAAATCACTTAAGAAAAATGGTTTGTAGACAGATGGTGTTTTCCCTGTCTTGACTCCAGTTCAAACCTCCTTTTTGGAGAGACCAAGTTTTCCACTGAACTGCACATTATACACCAACAAAGAATAAATAGGCTAAATATAGCTTGCAGCCAAATCGCTGCAGTCTTGCAACGCAGCATATTCCGGAGTCCTCTGAGGACAGCCAGCATGCTGGCAATGCAGCCTGCACTATGTTTAGGTCCTCCACTTTATAAATCATTACCTCCACATCGGTCAGGGCTGTCCCCTGCAGAGTGAAGCACACTGCTCTCAGAAGCAGAAGCACTGGGATATGGAGCCATCCCTCCTTGGCTGCTGTCTCTTTTGTTACGTTCTCCCAGTCGGCAGTGCCTGAAATTCGCTATCCCAGCGCTGCTCTCCAGGGAGCTGCACCATCAGGGCATGCCCATCCTCTCTGCAGCACACAGCCCGCTGATGGTGTGAAGAGCTGAAGGTGGGGAAGGCAGCTGCTGCTGATCTCACCTCTCAAAGCATCTCAGAGTGACAGCTGAGGCTGTCAGACACCAAGGATCAGCACTGCTGCTAAGAACTGAAGAAAAATCCCCAAACAACCGCTACACGCACTCAGAAACATCGTTCAGGGAAATGCTGAGTGTCCCTGCACTTTTTGTGATGCTCCCCAAGAGGTGTGCATTTCTTTCCTCTCCCCTTAGGAAGCACTGCTGAATTTGTGGTTTTCCAACCTTGTCTGTCTTTTAAAGTTTGTGGCAGCTTGTCTAAAGCACAGGTCACATTACACCATGCAGAGCACAGCATTTCTGCTCCACAAACAGCAAACTCGTGTTCAGAGGTTTGGCCTCCTTCTGGTCTCCTCAGGGTCATTGTTGTTTCTGCTCATAATTTTGGGGGGTAGCAGTTTGTTACATGACCCACTGGGAGCCACCTGAGCCCAGGTGAACTGTTGCTTGTCAACACATTTATTTATTGAGATTTTATTTCGGCAGGCGAGCTCCCTGTCGCGGTGGCAACACAGGAAACGCTTATTGTTCTACATGTTTACAAACAGCCCCTTCAGATCTCCCTTCCCTCTCTGTCCCCTGAGGTAATATGTATTGTAATAAATTCATAATTCGCATTAGGATGATTTAAACAGCTTTGGAGTGGCATGTTTTAGTGCCTTGATTCAATTGTGTGCCTCTCACACTGACAGCCCCGCTCGCTGCTGCTCCCGCCTGCAAACGGGGATAAACAGGCAGGGAGAGTTACACCTTCCAGGAGAGGAATTTGGAACAACCTCATGTGATCCCTTCTCCAAGGAGATGGGATAAACCTGCTGTCTCACCCCAAGCACATTGGGCCTATAAAGCTTTCTGTTCGGGGCTGCTTTTGGGCAGTGATAGCAAGGAGCAGCTTGTCACATTTATTATAAATTCCTACCATCCAGGCAAAAAATCCTAGCAGGTTTATTACCACCAAGCCTCCTTCAATCCATACACCATCTTGCAAGATGTTTGTAAAGGAAGGCAGGCTGGGTTGCCACAAGGGAGAAGGAGATAAAACTCTTTGTCAGAGGGAAATGCCCAGGAGTCACTCTCTTTGTTCAAGGTTCTTGAGCAATGAAAATCCACTGACAAAACACCAGCACTGCTGCTGTTGTCACAACACAAGGAAATTGTCCTACAGTGTGAGAGCAAAAGCTGGCTTTTAAATATTATAACCACTGCCTGGAAAGGTAAACAGCTGTATGTAAATACATAATGGATTTTGGATAACTGCTCAGTGTTTTCACCTTGTACCAACCCCAAACCTCTCTCTAAGTACTCACCAGCTGTTAGCCACTGCCTGCTCTCCCTACAGATGCAAGAATATGCAGATGAACAACAAAAGAATAAAAATCAATGTCACAGCTTTGCTTTGATGTTTTTAAAACTGCAAAACTCAGTACACATCCTTTCTATATTCATGTTGCAACTTTAGTAAGCCATGCTGGGGGAAGTATCAAAGCATCAGCAATTACAGTTGTGACAAGAAAACCATTATAAAAGGGTCACACTGTGATTAAAGCATATTTTGCTATTACAATCTGGATGTCTTTTTTTGTTGTTTTTAATTAGGTGCATTCTAGTAAAGATTAAAAAGAAAAGTTTTATTTTCTTGTCCTAGCACCCAACATAGAAGATGCTGTCAAGATTTGCTCCATATGGTTGGACTTGATCTTGAAATTCTTTTTCTACCTAAACCAGGCTGATACCCTACTTGAAGATACTACATCAGCTATGAGGATCATGGATACTTGGGGTTGGAAGTGCTTTTTTTCCTATTATCAGCCAAAGGAATCCACTGCACTTCCATAATCACAGAGGAACACGAGGAGCTGTCCCACACTACCCCAGCCCCAGGTACTGTGTGACTAATAAGAGGTTCATGTAGCAGCAGCTCACCCTGGAATTACCACCCCTGACTTTTCCCCTGAAACCTGCACGAGTTTCAGGAGCCCTATTCCTTCCTGCTTTCACTTTCTTTTTGACACACAGGACACACCATGTCCCAGCTGCAATCTCCCAGCCAAGTGCAGATCCTGCCTAGTGGTATTTGCTATTTTTCCCATATCCCTCCTATCCCAGAGGATTTACCATCCTGATCAATTATCACCAGCACCTTTTTCTTACTTTGTCTGCATCATAATTCCTCAGTTTGATTCTGTTTCCAGGCTCTAATCACAGAGTCTGGTGCTATTATGTTTTACCCTATTTCTGTTACACTTCTGCTCTACTCCAGATCAAACTGTCATTTTAAACAGCAATAGCAACAAAATTACTTACTGTACTGCAATCATCCAACTACACAAAGATAAAACTAATAATTTAATAAGTCATCCTAGGGATTTCTTTTCCATCTGTAGCAAAGGGCAGTAATACATGAGATCACCAATTAATCAGGCTAAGACATCATCTTTGTCCCTCTCCTTTCAACCACGGACATACTGTTTTCCACTGTCTCACATATTGCTTAATACATTTATTCTAAATCCAGCTTCAGAATAATTTCAGAATAATTCTAAATCCAGTCTTCAGAATAATTTCAATTAGAGAATTCCTCTCTCTGTTACAACCCTCACAGAGTTGAAGCACATCATACTTGAAAACACCAGGATGTGACCCCCTTCAATTTCATTAGTACTTAATAAAACACAGCCTCCATTTTTTTTCCTCCTCCTGGTTCCAGAATTGAGCCTGGTAAACACAAGGGACTGCTCTGCCAGGGAAGCCATGCACAAAACTCTTTACAACAGTGAGAAACTTTTCATCCCTGCATCTCAAAAAATGCAAGGCAGCTATTGTATTTTAGCACAATCCTCCAAAGCTCAGAGCAGGCTGTCAAACCATATTAGTACAGATCTCTCTCATAACTCATTTGGGATGCACACCTCAAAAATTCAAACCTCAGAACATATGCACCCATTGAGATAGGGCACAAAATAAAATTAAATATTTTAAAAGATCGACAGAAAAGTCAACAACAGTTTATAAAGAAGGATTATGGATGCAAAGAGATTTGCATCTGATATATAACCAAATCCCAGTGATCTGGATTAAAGCAGGAAAGCCTCCTTTAGATACCCAGAAAGTCAGGGGGGGAAAAAAGAACAATTAAAAATTCTACAGGGGCATAATTTAGTCCCTAATGCAAAGCAGAGTTTCATTATTCCAAAATGAAATTCAGCGGACATAATGCCTCCCATAGTTTGAAAAAAGGTGCCTGAAAATGCCAGGAAATGAGAATTGGTTTATGCAAAGAAAATTAAGGAGATTATATGAGGTTGGGGAAAAGGGATAGGCCACACAGCCCTTTCTCCTTCCACCTTCTGGCATCTTCCATTCCCAGAAAACCCAGCCACAGCAGAGCAGAGGGTGGGGAAGAAATGGCCATAAATCTCCACACTGGAGCACTCCCCCACAAATTCCAGCTTTTCTCAGAAGCTGCATTTCAGCCAATTTCTCCACCAATAACTCAGCTCTGCTCAAAGGCACGAGGTGCCCAGCAGAAGGAGAGTCAGGATCCACAAACCCCAGAGCCCTTGGCTGGCAGCAGTGCCCGAGCTGAGCTGAGCTCTGCTCACAAACACGATGGCATCCCCCATCGGCTCCCACAGCAAAGGGATGTTTTAATTAACACAGTGTCACGCAATAGAGAAAAAGCATATTTCGACCTGGATTAGCATATGCTTCACTTAACAATAATCACCACACTCACAAAGAGCCTGACAGCTAAAGTATACACTGAGCCGGGCCTAAACAAGTTTCTGACATCAGCAAAAAATGTATGAATTGAGAAAAATATTGTCTGTAGCTGATTTTAATGGCTTTTAAAATCATGCTGCTGTTCCCACATGCTATGGAGAAGACTTCAGTCCAACTCTTGTGGTACAGAGCAAAGCAAACCCTGAGTTCCCTTTAACAAACTGTATGCTCTGTGACAACTGGGGTTTTTTGTTTCCTAAGCAGAATAAAACTAGTTCCATCTGCACTGTAATGAAGAAAAGACTGCAGAGCTGGAGTCCAAGGATGTCAATTGAGACTTTTTAAAGATACAAGGTCCTTCAAGCTGCTGTGAGTGCCTGAGGAGGGGAGAGCTGTACAGGGCAGCTGAAGTAAACCTGAGCTCCAAATGCTCCCCTCTGTTTGACCTAGTACTTGGCTACCAAACAATTCACGAGCACACACTGAACTTACAGAAAGGAAATACACTTATTTTCTGCTTGGCCAAATAGTGAATTAGAAGAGTTAGAAGTTATTCAATAATGGCAGCAACCAGTGCAGTTCTTAATCACTGACAGTAAAAAGCAGCTAAGTAAGCATCTTAAACCAGGAAATTCCCAATTCCTTGCAAAAGAGGGAAAAAGAAAAAATAGAATCAATCACAAGCTGTCATGATATCCCATTGTTCAGCACTGTTAGCATTAGGAAACAGTCACAGGGGATTAAGGCAGCAGAGAACATGTAGTAGTTCCTGACTGCTAAGCAAATGCAGGCTGCCTGGTAACACATGGCACAGGGCTGTGATTAATCATTACGATGCGACAGAAGGCAAAGCACTGCGAGATAATGTCAGCAGCTGAACTGTGCCCTGCCTCTAATGACAAGTTGCTTATCCTAACATGCTCCACATTTGTATGACTAAGAAAGCATCCCCAGCTTGCTCAGTGCCTTCTGACGCACGGCCAAAGAGTGGAGGATGCAGCCAGGGTGAGGGGGCAGGTAAAAGATTCAGGGTTCAGTCCCTGCGGGTCTAAAAGCATCTTTGATGGGACTTGGTGGGGATTGTTTCTCCAGAAAACCGCTGGAAAAACCACTGGAAATCTTTCACAACCATGTCACACCACTAAAGGGGCTTCTCTGGATTTACAGCAACAGTATTTTTCCAATCAGACTGCAATTGGTAGCAGCCTGTGTTGAAAGCAAAGCTGATATTTTTTATTTCTACTTTATATCAAGAAGGAACCTAAGCTTCAGAACTTCCAGGAACCAACACCCACAAAATACCTTGCAAAACGACTCACTGAAACTAAAATTCAAGTGACTTCTGAAAACTGCGCAGGTGGCTTGATCTATTCCCAGAATTGATTGGTTTTTGTTGTTTTGCTTGGGTCTTAAGCACATGGAACAAAAGAAATCCAAAAGCTCTGCACCATCAGCAAGGGAAGGAAGGAAAACCTACTGCATCCTTCATTCTGCCCACTGCCAGGGGCCATTAATGAAGTTCTACTCTGCATTAACCAGCATTTCAGGGGAACAATTATTTATTAAGGGTATGGACAATAGCATTGATTGTTACAAGTTTGATTGATTAAACAGACAAATTGGCACAGTTTCTCCCTCCCTGCCTGCCATATGTTTCTTCTTAAACATCTGGCAAAGTCTTTGTTTTTCCTTGAGTAACCTAACAGGTGTTGCACCAAATCCTTAATGCTTCAGTTTTCCCATTGGAAGCAGATGGGTGGAGGAGACACAAGAATACTGCATTTCCAACATCTCTCCTTCCTTCTTCTCTGCGGTGGCCTCACTAATAGCCTGAGTTTAAAAACAGCAGAGAGAATTTCAGATTCATCATTAAAGTGATCTTTTGACGTGGAGAAGACTTTACCTCGAGACAAGGAAGTCAGACCTCGTTCCACTGATGCACTTTCCCCGTTCCTTTTCACAGCACAAAGGATACAAAAACAAAGACTTTTACATCAGCCCTTCACACTGCTGTCATTAAAAATGTGTAACATTCTTTCTCCCATCTGAAGGGGGTTATTCGAACCTTGTTCCTGGGTCTCTACAAGTGCCACAGCCAAGCTCTCGCTTGAAGTCCTGTGTTGGGCACTGCACCAAATTTGTAATTCAAGCTGAAAGCACAGAAACACAGGTGCCTAACACTGAGAGGGCACTCTTTATTTTGAAAAAATGCAGCACCACTTTAGCTAATTAGGTCTTATCTGTTTAAAGCTACAGGATAGTTTGATAACAATTAGGAAGGACTCCCAACAGGCTGCTGGGATCAAAGGCCCTTTCTGCTACGACGTTTAACAAGGAAATTAACACTTTTGCCAAGTAATTTGCACATGCTGCCAAAGTTGTTTTAACTTGCTGTAATATTTTAGCTTTAAATATGTACCTGCAGAGATGCTGCTTTAATTCAAGTGTTCTGTGTGCCAGCTACAGGCTCCCTACCACACCACCAGTTCCCATTTACTGCTGGAGGGGAGCTTTCCCCAACAGGATAACTCAAGTGCTTGTGTCTAGTCACTTCAAGAGATAAAAAAAGGAAACCAAGAGAAAGGAGTTTGGAGGCAAAAATTCCCTCACCATTTTCTTATTCATGAAAACTAAGTATTTCCAAAAGACTACCTGTGGTATCTCAATCCTTAATGTCACAAGAACTAATAAGAACTGTGATGCCAAGATGCCATGCAGGCTTGGAAAAGTCCAACTGGACTCTTCTGAAGGGTTTTTAATATTTGAGACCAGGAAGCAATCACAGCTCCACAGAGCTGTAATGATGAATGGCTGAGGGACAGTGAATATAATGAGGGGAAAAAACCAAATTGAACAGCTGTATTTCATAAAGAAACAATAAAACCATGCATAGCAGTTTTTCTTTTTTAATTCAGTGCAATGTTTAAAGAGACATTCTGATACCCAGTAAATTATGCTCACATATCCTCTGCTGATTACTCTTTAATAAGATCAAGCTTCCAGCAGAGTGGGGTACTTGTCTCCTGGTTCCCAGGGATGCAGGGCTGAGCAGCAGCACTCCCAGCTGGGCCCTGGTGTTCCTTTATTTGAGTCCATCATGCTGCACCCTGGCAGAGCCACCCTGCTGCACCCTGAACCACAGGCACTGCCCTTTGTGCTGCTAAGCAAACTGCAGGATTGATCCCTGAAGGAAGCCTTTCCCCAGCTGCTGCTGTGCAGAGATGATTCATTCATTCAGCATTACTCAGCTCAGGTTAACAGCCAAGCAGCCAGAGTTTATTCAGTGCGCCAGCTCAAAGCCAAAATTACATTTATTTCTTAAAGTAAATCAAGAGCAGACCAAACTAAGAGAGACAACAGGACGGTGGCTAAAGCCAAGCAGTGAAATTTGGAGGACAGCCTGACACTGCTTTACCTCAATTTCCTTCCATAAGGAGGGCAGGGATGGCTTTCCTTGGGCGATGATGGCCAAGGGTGAACACATCAATGGCCTCCAGCCTTCACCATCACCTCACCCATGGCTACAGCACCATCCACCCAGCTCCTGACCAGGCAGTCTAGACAAAGTTTTCAGCTACCCCTAGATCCCAATTGGAACTGGTCCTATTTCACTGAAACATTCCATCAGTGACCCTGTGGCACCAAGAGCCCTGAGCTGGCAGCTCAGGAGAGCAACTTCTGCAGCACATCAGCTCAAAAAGAGAAGATGAAGTGCCATCCTTGGATCTGGAGGCAAAGGGAAAGCTGTTTTTAAATCTGGAACCACTAAATACAGACTCTCACCATGCAAATATACCACTTTCATGGACTAAACACTGGCAAAAAGCACTTTATTCTTACCAGCACTTGCTTTGCTCTCTTTAGTACCTCAGCCACAGCAGTCAGTGACCCACTGCAGCCCTGAGCAGAACCAGCCAGGTCACACAAGAACCAGTGAGTCAGGAGACACTCCCTGTGTCAGAGCCCTGGGCTGGAGCTGCAGAGGTGCAACCAGCACAGAACCACATCCTGCCCTGCAGCAAACCCCACCACAGCCCTGCTGCCAGCTCCCAAAGCCACCTCCAGCCCTTCAAAGAAAGCTTCAAGCTCTCTGCTGCTTTTAAATAGGGCTCATAAAGAGCACCAGGTTCTCAAGTTTTTAATCACATAAGCTTTGTGAATTTATTAGCACGACAGCAGACAGCATCAGACAGCATGAGAAAAGGAATTAAGAGTATTTGCAATCCTTTTGCAACTTCTGTTCAAATGTTCATCGTTACATGCCAAGAGACTCACAGGGCTCAGCTTTACCTTGTTACAGGAGCCACTGTGCCCTCAAATCAAAGGCTAAAGGCTTAAATCAAAATCAGAGTGTTAGGTGCTATAAAAAGGCTGGCGAACAAAAAAAAGCTTCTGACAAGTTCTAAGCAGACACAGCCAGCAAAGAATAAGGAGACACCAGTAGCTGTCACGTACTTCTCATTTAACCTCAGGCAAATTGTTTACTTTTTGCCTCAATTTCCTATCTCTAAAATCTAACTGATAATGCTGACTGCAGTCAGAGCTCCCAGGTTCCAAGCCTTAGCCAATACACTCAATTTCTAAAAATGAAAAATAACATTTCAGTCAAGTAGCTATTCATATTTTTGGATACAAAAGTATCTGCTGATTAGTCGGGGTAACTCTTGAACTGTAAACCAGCGTTTTATTAGAACAATTTTCTCCCTGAAGTTAATTATTAAACTGGACACATTAACTGAAAGCAATATCTTATTTCAGAAGTAATATTTAATATTGCATATGAAGTGCAGGTACCTTCCCCAATCCTTAACTACAGCAGCATCTCTGACAAAACCAGAGCACACCAATCTGCTGTTATACTGGAAAAGCTGCATTCTAGATTTGGCTCAATACACACATCAGGAGACAGAGACTCCAATCACCAGAAACCTCACTCTTCAGATGGCTGGTTGGATTTGTGAGAGTGAAGAGCTTTTTCTGGCTCATACATGTAGTAAGTGAAGTATAGCCAGGAAATTACTCACTTTTGAGGACAGGTCTTTTTTAACCCAAGCCAGAGAAGGTCTGGAGCTTTATTTCAGATGACAAGCAATTAAAACCCAAACCAACCCTTCCCCAACAGCTCCAAGAAGCCAACCCCAGAGCATGGTAACTGGAGCCAGTTTTGCAAGATACCTTCTGAAAGGTGGAAATTTGGCTATGTTCCCAATGTAAATTTTTCCCAGGTGCTCACATGAAAACTGCAAGCACAGTGAGACAGGTGCCCCCCACCTTTGCAGAAACAGGTTGTCTCCAACCCCTTGTACAGAAACAATTTAGTAAATTCACTCTACTTCAGTTTTGTCTCACTTCACTCACACAGTTCCCAACAGTTGCTGTGTTACAGAAAACATCTCCTGTAGCCCTTCAAAATTAAGGATGTTGTTAATGTTGTGCAGGTGTTAATTACTGGCATGGCCAGCACAGGCCCAGATAACACCACCACAGGGCAGACACACACAGGTCACCTGCTGCAGTGGTCACAGAGCAAAGATTAGAGTCAGGCAGAATAGGACAAAGGTTTTCCAAAGTCAGTTTGATTGACTTTCTCTTTAAAACCCCTGGCTTAACACCAATGTTGGAAATAGCTTGGATTAACACAGCAGAACTGTTCAATCAGGTACTGATGGTACCAAAAAAGCCACCAGAAACATTAGCTAAGAGTAAGAAGATAAACTTCTGGGAAATAAATCAAATTTATTTCCTCAGAAGGCTCCTTTCCATTTCCAACAAAAATAATTCACAGGGTAAGGAACACTCAGGTGCAGCCAAGTCTCACTGACTTCCCAAACCTGCTGGTAGAGATTGAGGACTCAGATTCAGCAGCAGGATCTACCAGCACAAGAGTCTGACCCTCACCTTCCACTGACTGGGAAAGGGGGAAGCCACACAGAAAACAGACTTGAAGAACAAAAAGGCAATGGGGGAGGATCCTTCTAGCATCCCAATCAGCTCAAACCCTTCCCTGCTGGACCTCCGCACCATTGGAGACAAGTGCCCTGGTGCTGCTCCAAGAAATAAAAGGAAGTTTTGTGAGTATGTGGGGGCAGGCAATGCAGTGAAGTGAAAAGCTGTTGTTGTGAGCCCTGGTGGACCCCTCAGCCTTCCCATTTGTGCCAGAAAAAGTAAGAGTTTAGACAAGCAGGCTTGGCGTGGTCATTAATCACGATCAGCAGCAGAGCAGGTTCCACACCAGAGGGACGACCAGGGAGGCAGAAGGGGAATTTCATTTGGAAAGAAAGGGACTGCCCAGACCACAAAAGGCAAGCAATGAGATACAAGGCAACAGGAGTAATTGAAATACAAGTGTCAAGTGAAAAAGAAAGCTTGAAACACGAAGCCCAACAGAAAGCATAAAAGCACATTTTGAGCAGGCAAGACCACACAATTGTGCTCAAGGACTGCACACCTTGTTTTCTGCTTGATACAGAAGCACACAATGCATCCCCACGTTTGACCTGTGCAGTATTACTTTAAAACTGCTCCCACCAGTTAATTCTACAGCCAGAATCTCACCAGCCAGTTCTAATCCTTTTAAATGGTGGGGGATTTCTGCTGATCTTCTATATCTAGGGATCAAACCAGCAATGCAGAAACAGAAAGAGGAAAAAAATGAGTTTAGTTTGATTTAGCACTGGGATATTTTGTATTGAGCAATGAAGTAAATGTGACATAGCTTTAAAATAAAATCCATAACGCTCTTCACTGCAAGCAACTTGGGAAGCCTCCTCTAAGCATTAATAGGAGCCAAAGGATCTTATTTTACAAAACTTTCCTTTTATGTTTTCCCAGCTCAGGCTTACGTGAGCTTAGGAAATCCCTGCCAGAGCCTTGGATAAAAGGTCTCATTTTCACACCATTTTCCACCTAAAAATGGTGCTAGAACACAAACCCATTCTGCTTCTACTGACAGCTCTGAACACCTCAGAAAGGGGAGCTCTGATATAAAGAACACAATGCTGCCTGCCCAGGACTGAGGCAGGCTGCAAAGGGGCAGGTTCCAGCATTGGCAGTGGAGTTTCATTGTGGATATTTTAGCTCCAGATGCAGCAGAAACAACCCCAAGACTCCCCCCTTAAAATACTTCCAGATCTGTCAGTAACTTCTAGAGTGACTGGGCTTTTTTTTGCACAGATCTCCTGTGCACTGAAATGTCAAAATTGAAAATAATTGAGACCACATGAAATAAGTTGGATTTAATAACAACTGTCAAGAGAACAAAATTAATAGTCTTCCATTTCCACACTTCTATAACGAAAACTTTAATTTCTGGAAGAGCAGAGCCTCCCTGGTGTATCTGATCTGCTTCATTAGTTGCCAGTTTGGAATCGATGCCATCAGCCCATGGCAGGTTCTGTTATTTAAAGATGTGAATCAACAGAGCAGCCAATGGGGCTGCTGAAGAACTCCAAGATCCCAGGCACAGGAAAACACACATTAAAGTGCAACTTGACACACTTGTCTCGTGGGGCCTTTGGGTATTGCTGGTGAGGCAAGCCTGGCTGCAGCTGGACTTTGCCCAATTGCCAAGTCACTGCTGAGATTTACTGACACTGCACACTGCACTCACTCTGATTTACAAACACTGCTCAGCAAGTTTGGGGATACACTTTTAAGTAATTACACAACCCCATAGACTCAATCTGAAATTCAGCTCCACAGTCCAAACAAGTTGTTGGTTTTTTTTAATGATATCATTCCAAGATTATGAGGACTTTGATGCAATTCAGCTGTGGGGGACAGCATGCCAGCAAAGCACATCTGTCACTAACAAAAATAACAAAATGGAGCCTGGGTAAGGCCTACCTGTACTACTGCATCATCTTCCACTCATTCCTACCAAGTTAGGCTATTAATAGCACCACCAATGCAACAATAAACTAAATACTTCTAATAGCCATACTATAAAGTTTACCTAACAAGCAACAAACTGTGCAAGGGCAGCTATTATACCAGAGCAGCAGAAAAAAGCTTTAGAAAACACACATATTGCTGTGCTACTCACTCTCATGTTTTTTGCAACTAACAGAGCTTCATTCATCACCAAAGTCATCCTCATGGTGATTTGGGAAGCTCCCTCTCCCTCTTTGAGGGAACAGCACAGAAGACTGCAAAAACACAGTGGACCAAGGCATGGGAGGGGACAATCAAAACCTAAGTGTTTTTAACATGGGCTAAGTCAAAGCTCTGAGCCATGGGGCCATCAGGGAGCTGCAGCAGCCAAAATCACACCCCTGAGATATCTGGCAGAAATACAAACACTGAGGATGTCATTCAGAAGCAGCAAACTTTCGTGCACGCCACTGCGGTTGGAGTCAAGAGAGCTTGGCATGTCTAACCTTGGGGAAAGGGCACATTCCTCACCTGCTGTCCCCTCTAACCCCAGCTGTGGGAACTGGGAGCAACAACACAAGGGAACAGGGATGTGCCTTCAGAGGAGGAGGTGGCAATGGCACATTGCAATGTGAAGTCTTTCCCTGCACTCAGCTCACACTGCAGACTGTCACACACAACCTAACACCACCTGAATTTGAAATCAATTTCTCATTTGCAGCTCTCCTCTGACATTTCAAATTCTTATTTTTTCATCATGTGAAAAAGGCCAGTAATTGCATGAGGGAAATTCCTTGACTGTGGGCATGGCAGAGAAATCAATTAAAATGTTCTAGTTTCATTTAGGGAAAAAGGGTCATTCTGCTTTAACCACCTTAGCACAGGAGTGGATGCAGAAACCAAAGCAAACCCAGCAGGACAGATCACTGCCATTAGGAAATGCTGACAGCACAATGCAGCTGCCATCCAAAGCACTCCTAACTGAAATTTCTTTTCTTGTGAGGAGGTTTGGTAGCACACAAATCAACAAAACATAACATTCTGCATCCATAAGAAATTTCTTTTGCATCTCCCAGCCGAGTTCCCAAGTCCCCCCATCAGACTGATTCATACACAGTAAAGCTAAACAGACTGAGAATTATGCCTGGCAATTTCACTTCCTTCCCAGTTTCCATCCCTTACGATATTCTTACTTCACTAGAAATACCACGTCTCTCAGGCATGCTTCTACCAATTTAGCTTCTTCCCCATAAACAGCAGGCAAAGAAGCACATTCACCCCCACCTGAAAGCAGAAATATGCTGCAAGAGCTGCTGGTAGTGGGGTCTCGTTTGGTTTATGTGCACATGTGTAACCAAGCCACAAACAAGAGAGAGGGTTTGAACCTCTGGGAAGCCCTTCACATTGCTTTGGAAAACTACACACTGAGGAGTTGAAGCACAACCCCTGCACTTTGGGGTTAATCATCTTTCATTCCTTTTTGTCCATCACCTTTGCTGTGCAGACCCTCGGGGCACAGCTCTTGGGGCTGTTGAGCAAAACAGGACCCGGTCGAGCAGGATTTAGCACAGCACTAACCTCACTGAGATCTCCCACAGCAACTAAACACTCCAGTATTTATTTATCCACTTAAATGTACATTTTGAGCCAGCATCTGCTTTAAGAGATATACACATATGCAAGTCAGCAGCAGGAAATTGGGTCTTCTGGGAGATCATTATCTCTCGGTGCTGGCAGAGAGAGGATCCCTTTGAGAAAAGCACCAGATCCTACAGCATCATGCCAAGCCCTGATGATGCTGGTGATGCACCTACAAGAGGTGCCTCATTCCACCTGCACAGCTGTGATGAGCAGTAAGCAATGCCTGCTGCCCCCAGTCACATGTGAACACCTCCTCCTCCTCCCCACGCTGCAAACCCAGGACTCATCTGTGAGGAAACAGCTCCCTTCTCTCCCACTGCTTTGGATACAGGAACTGACTCATCTGTAGGGGGGTTTACCCCCCCCTTTTTCCTCATTCCAATGCAAATATGAAAAATAATAGTCTTCGTTTCAATATTTAATCATATGCTTCATTTAATAATGAGTCCAAGAATAATTTAATCCTGGCTATCAGCATAAAAGAGATATTGTTCTTTTCGCTTGATTATGTACTAAAATAAAACCCCCTCTGCTCTCCAACTTCTCACAGGCCAGAATCCTGCTCCTTCTAACTTATATTATAAACACAAATTACTTGATAGATTTGATTGCACACACAACACCTTGACCTGCATTTGGAAAGGGACACAGGATGCTTCTCCCAGCAATTCCACCTGCCTAATTACAAATGCTGCCGTCTCCCCTGAATGAACAAACTCGCTTATGAAACAGAGAGGGAGCTGACATTTCATGGCACATCGCCTCGTGCCTCACTGAAGAAAAACACATCACGTGCCACAGATTTCTGGAAGCATCACCACTCCCTTATGGTACATGATCTCTTGCCAGGAATAAATAGGACAGAGTCCAGCACTGGAATCACATAACATTTGGCTCGCACATCATTTTTCTGTTACTGTGCATTATTATACCAAAGGCACTGCTCAGGTACTGGCCACTCTGGAAAAATCTCATCAGCTATGAAAAACCTGGACTTAAGTATGAGGTGATTAATAATCTGGAACGTCTTGCTTAGATACCCAGTGAAAACTTGAGAAGAGCCCAAACCTCTGAAGAGGACAAGTGCTTTTGCATTTTACCTTTATGTGATTTAAATGATCCCCAAAACGTGCTCCTTCGAGGACAAATGGTGCCTGTTCTCTATGTATTTGTTAATGCTTTAGAAATGGTCTCCAAATATTTTAAGCATCTATAAAGCACAATAATGAAAATGCTGCTGTTTTGCATTAAATATTTTAACAAAAAAAAATTACTTCTATCTTGGCAATATTCACACACTTAAACTCTCTGCTTTGTTTTTCTCTAAAGACCTTTAACTTCAGCTCCTCCATCTTTTTCCACCTAAAACATTTCTGCTCAGTATTACATGTGTGCACTCCCACTCTTAAATCCTCCTTCCTCCTGTTTCTCATCGTGCATACTTCCTTTGGAAACATTAAGTAGGATTTATCACTTCTTTCTGGAAAAAGAAAGTGTTTAAAATTTGAATACAAGTCCTTCAGAGATAAAGCATCCCAGGTTAAATTTAATGATGTCCAGGGGAATACTATGCAAGTGATGAGCTGCCTGCTAATATGTCAGTGCTTTAGGGAAGAAAAATATCAATTAAATTTCATAGCATGCAACTACATACTGACCTTGAAAGCTATTTGTAACTTAGTTTAAACTTGAAAATTCAAAGTCTAAGTCAGAACTTCTGCCCTAATTGGTTTTAACATCACTGAAGAAAGGCACAGCTCTGTAGAGACTACAGAAGTACTAAGAGAATCAATCTGGAGAAAAGAAGAATTCCCCCAAATCCTATTAAGTGTTTAACCATGACATTTGTGTGTGCATCTGGTCTCCTCCTGCCAGTCCCGGGTTTTGGCCATTGCTTCAAGAGATACTGATGGTTCTTTTTTCTTTCAGCCTTCTGATAATGCTGAAATAACCCAACAGTGATGACAGCCCAGTCTGCCAGCTCCACAGCAGCATCCCCCCAGTGCCTAAGTGAGAATTTCTCTGACTGAGCAGTTTACTACCAAGAGAACAATCCAGCAGCAAGGGCCACACAGGAGAAAGAAATCTGCTATTACCAACTGCTCCACCATTTAAAGGGAACCCAAAAGGGAAATCTCTCACCTGCAACCAGACTTCATTTTAAAGCCTCTCCCACAGCAGTGCCCGTTCATAAGCAAGCTACAATTCACACTGTGCCACATATTCCACTGCAATTCTAATGGCAGGGGGTAGCTTGGGGGGGTTTTCAATTATTATTTTTATCTGACCTAGCTTCTCAGTCTGAAATTGCACCATCAGGAAGAAATGACAGTAGAATATGCACCTGTCTTTCCTACTACAGAGTTCAAGCAAAGAAAAAATCCCATATACTTATTCAGAATAAACAAACTTAATTTCATCAAATATGTGTAAGCTGCATTTCCAAGCCACCAAACAGAAAAAAGCAAAAGGAAGGAATTGTGTATTTACCAAATATGTCTAGAAAAGCCCAGCTCCTTCCAGCTACAATCCAACTTGCCTTCTGTAGAAGTTTCCAGAGCACAGGCAGCAACAGCAAGACATAACACACGTGTCATTAGAGGACAGCCAAGCAAGTCTTCTCACTCAATTCTTCTGGACTTTGTATTAGCAACAAAGGATTTTGAAATTCTTCCAATGTTCTTGGGAAGTTGAATTAAAATGTGTGATGCCTGAGCTGATGAAAAGGCACAATGGTGAAACAGCACAGCTCCTTCCTCCTCAGCTAACAGCCTTATTCTGGCCAGAGTGAGGTGGGGTCCATTTATTTACCCTGAGACTGGTGAGAACACCTGGTCCTGACACCAGCTCAGGTGAGCAGGCAGGCACAGCCATTAGCCCTATCAGTTAACCCTTGTGTCAGGGGGGTTTTCTTCCACTGCAGCGAGTGGAATGTAAAATCCTGCACAATTAACGAGTTGTCCAAGTCAGCTCTGAAACCCAGAGCTCTCTGAGATCCAGCCCAACTGATTCTGAAGTTAAAAAACATAAGAAAATAAAGGGGTTGTTCTGCTCAGGGCTCACAAACCCATTTATGTGAGACACTGCATGCCAGCTCAGCCTGTAGTTTAACAAACCTCTACCTGCAACTTTCCTAGCACCAGACTGTGGTGAATTCTGCAGCAGCCTGGGGCACCTGGGGCATCCACATCCCATCAGACCCACAGCTATATACACAAAAATACACACACAGCTCTTTCCTCTGCTTTGAAACATCCTGCAGAAGCCAAAACATGAACTCCTCCTGCAGAACAGCCTGGGCTCTGTGTAACATATGAGGTTCCTTCACCATGAAATTTGCTCTCAGACTTCTTAAAGTCTGAGTAATTATTTGAAGAGCAAAAGACAAATCAGACAGCTCCTAGCATCGCGTTAAGGATCCCAGGAGCAACAGAGCAGCTCTTTATTCATGGAGTGTGAGCACCAGGGCTCAGCTCAGAGGGAAGCCTGTGAGCAGACAGAGCAGGAACCCATTAGACTGAAAAGAAATGCCAGAAATCCGCACCAGAGGCTGAGGCAGATCCTCCTGGAGCACCAGTCCAGTCCAGCCCCAGCTCCTGCAGCCCTCAGAGGGCTGTATCTTCCCTAACTCTCTGTGTAAAGGGATCAAATGAGATGCTGAGGCTCAATGACACAGCCCGAAGGGAATTAAGGCCTGGCACATCCCTGCTTAGAGGGGATAGAGATAAACCTGCAGAGAACTCCTACCTAGAGCAAAGCCAACGGGCAAAGCCACCACACAGCTTTTGGGCTGCTGCAGCACTTGGGGAACATTTTGTGTGAGCAGACACCCAGCAGGGCTCTCCTCGGAGTCACCCTTTGCTCCCAGGGTATTTCCCTGCATCATTCAGGCTGTGGCCATGGAACAGCAGGAACACACCTACTGTCACACAGGTATTCCTGCCAGAAGTCCCTGGTGGCAGCACCTGGAGTCCAGCCTTGCTGAGCCTCCAAGGTGGGGCTGCACCAGCTGTAAAACAAGAGGGGAAAGTGGGAAACGGGCAGAGGAGGGGGATGCTAAGCTCTAACAAGCCCAAGATGAGCTATGTTTGTGGCAAAAACTTCTACAATACAGCATCTGATCACCTAGAGCTTTCACTTCAGGATTGTTTCCACTCTGGCTCAGGAAGTAATGTGGCTTTGCTACACTGCTGGGCCATTAGCCTCCATGGAGAGCTCATTCCCTCATGGCCCAAAACTGGTATCAGGAGGGAATTTCACACCCTCCCCAAGGCACCCATCAAATTGTGCAGCAAAAACAAAGGCCTCCCTGCAGCAGGAATCCAGTAAATTACAGGCAGGGTTTTTTTACACAGCTGGTTGTCTCTGGGATCAAACATTGGCATCTCAAAGGGGACATTTCTTTGGAGACTACTTAAACCCTTTGGAAGGGCTTTGGTTCAGGATATCCAGGCTGTCCTCAACCTTAGAAGGTTGGTGGTAACAGCCTCGGGTATTTTTCATTTTTCCATACCTTACACAGCCCAGGAGGGGACAGACCCAGACCCTGCTCCTCAGCAGCACATAAGAAGCACTTTCACCTCAGTAATAAAACATTTAAAGTCTGGGTGCTTCTAAAACACATATTCAAGTTCCAACCCCCTTCCCTAATTTGCCCAATCACATTATCAGTTTTACCACAACAGGAAAAAAACCCCACAAAAACAAAAACCCCTTTGAGCATTTCATAACTGGGTGGGGGTTTAGTATCACTAAAGCCTCTCACTGGTTTTCAATACAGCTTTATTTTAAGAAAGCATCTATTATATGAAGCTTGGGCTTTGGCAGGCAGAGCAGAAGCCTGGCCAGAGCAGAGAAGGAGGACAATACTCAAAGTGCACTATTATTGTGTCACTTTTTCATATTTCTTAATACCAACTTAGTGAAAAAGTTTACTACTTACTGGAAGTTACTTAGCATATGACTTCTACATTATTCTGCAGCCATGGTACAGCCTCTCCCTTTCTATCCTCCTACACAGACTTAGTAGAAACATTTTCTAGCAGTTGATCTGAGCCAGCTATTTAGTTTTTGCTTGGCAATATTTTCAACTAGAGGCAGGTCCAGCCTCCAGGAAAACAAGTTATGCAGCAAGAGGGTGGGACACTATCAGAGAACACATAATAAAGTAAATACTAAGTATGACCCATGAAAGGAAAACTAAGAGATATTGTTTCCACAATATTGTAAATTAAATCATTGACACTGATGTAAAATGTGACATTCCTTGTGTGCTGTTCTTCATTCATTGGCCATAGAGGTGGAAGGCCAGAGGCAGGTCCAGAAAAAATTACATTGTGAAGGGTCAACAGCAAACCCAGCCATGACCCAACATCCAAACAGCAGCCCAGGAGGATTAAGGAAAAGATCCTCAACCCAGCTCATAAACCTTCCACTGAAGTCATGGAGTAAGAAAAACATCACAGCCTTTTTTCTTCTGCTGCACTCAGGGTTCAATGGACCTAAAGCAGCTCCTCCATCAACCAGGGTCCTGCTGCTATGGATGAAGAGATATGGCTGTGCATTTATTGATTAACTTCCACCCAGCATTTTCCAGTTGCCTGAGAATCAATTTAATATCATTGCTGAAAGCAATGAGGATAAAAAAGCTGGATAGGTACCTTTGATCTACACAGTTTTACCAGGCACCAGCAGCTAAAGCATTGCTGAGACTCTCCTTAAGACATTTTCCCCTCCTTGGAATTATTTTGCAGTTCATTCAATAAAGCAGCAAAATAATTTCCTGACAAACTAGGAAATGACTGTTGGACTGAATTCAAGAACTTCAGAAAATATCAGAAACAGAGATTTAACAGAAAGTGCTTGGATCCCACTGACCTTACAGACAAGTCAGGCTGTCATTTCCTCAGCCATCAAACCCAACCCGCCCAAAGACCGGTGGCAGGGAAATAATCCCCACTGTGAGTCACATCCCACTGCCTTCCACCTCAGACACTTCCAAATGCAAGCCTGAAGGAGTCACACACACAAAAACCTCATCCACCAAGACCTTGCCATAACACTTTGCTGCAAGAACGATGCAATTGGTAGAAAGCCTATTTAAAAGTCTGAGTTGGGCAGGGAAGTCTCCACGGAGTAGGTGGGCAGAGGAATCACACCTCCAAGTTCAACCTGCCATGGCAGACAAGTTCCTTCAAGTCCATGCCCACACTCTCCCCTGTGGGAGCAGGAACAGCAGCTCACCCACCCAGACTGCAGGATCCCAGGGAGAAGCTGCCCCATCTCCAGCAGCACAGCTGCAGACAAAGCTGCACCTCCCTGCCCCAGCCCAGCACCCTCTGCTTCCCCAAACACAAAACTGTACCACCCATGGGCAGTGCAGGGCCCTCCACAAACAGCCCAAAACCAACACCAGGCAAGTTCCTCAATTATTAATGGTCCCTATTGCTTCTCCAGAACACACACCATTGACACCAAGAGAAAACCCCAACAAAAAATGAAATAAAACCCCCAAGATCCTAAGCAGTTGAAGCTTTATTTTACCCGCTGCAAATTAAAAACAACTGCTCCTACTTATTTCAGCTGTAGCAGCTCACTCTCCATCTACTTTTGACTCCTAAAAGTGCCCAGACAAAGCAGTGCACCAGTGCTGCTCTGAGTTTAAGATTGCCTGATTATTATCAATTATTATAATTGATTATAATCAATTACTACCATAATTGATTGAGGTTATTGTTTTGCTGTCAGACACATCCATCTCTACAGCTACCACATGTAGGCCTCAAGCCATGGAACCCAAAAAAAGCTCGAGTTCATTGGGGTTCACTGCTCTGGGAGTGCTGCTGGAGGAATGAGGGAAGGCGCTCTCAGAGAACACACAACCTCACTGTGTTTTCCTGCCAGCAAACTGCACCATTTCCTAAAGTCTTCATTCCACCCTGAAAAGGCCCAGGAGTGCTTTGAGCAGTGGCCAGCAGAAAGGCTCCCCTCTGCTCCAAGGAGTGGGTGAAGCTCCCTAAAGGGAATGAGAAGATGACACAGACTCATTTATAATACTGCAGGATGGTTTATTCCTCCCCAGAGATTAACTGCAGTGCATGGCAAACTGATCTATTTTTTTTTTTTTTAAGAAGGCAAACCACATTCAAAGGTGTCACTCCCTGAAGGCTGCACTATGGACTTTGTGCAGGAGGATGGGGAAACTCCTGACTCAGCCCAGATGAGAGATGGGATCTGGTACAACACACATACATGGGGACAACAGGCAGCTGGGCTGCCCTGTCACAGTCTGGGGTCAGCTGTCACAGGGACACTGTGCTGGCCCATTCAAACATTGGCTAAACCAAATTCTTGTCTTTTTGTCTCACTGGCAAAGTTTATATCAGCAGCAGTGAAATGGGAGTCATTCCAACAACTTACCAGAAAATCTAGGGTCTTGTGAATAAGAAATTAACTAAAAGCATTGCTGTACAGTTTTCTTGCAGATTTTAGGGGGTTTTGGCTAGCAAAATGTTAGTAGAATTTAAATTTTAAAATGACTCCAGCATTAGCCTTGATCTTGCAGAGAGCCACAGCATGTTTCCAAGTATTTCCCCCAACATCCCATGGGACTTCCCATTTCCTTAACTGTAAACATGTGAGAAGTCTCTGCACAACTGAACTAAAAGGAGTACATCTGCTTTCTCAACAGTTACACTTGCCTATTAAAATTTAAACTCGGTTCCTAAGTAGGTGAATATTTGTGTGCCCAGTCAGGTGCATTAGATTCCCTTGCAAGCCCTTCTTTCTGGTCAGATGCTCCAAGAGGAACAAATGCAGCTGCTGGGAACTGCTCAGCAAATTGGTTTTTTCCAGAAATACACACCAACTATTTCCATCCAGAAATTCAATGTTTCCTTTAAGAGATGAGGAGGAAATAATTCAAGATTTTTTTTTTTCCCAGAAGTAAAAATCAATCATTTCAATATTTAAATTCTCAAGCTGGTGTTTAGTCCCACCATTTGTGGGGTGGGATACATTTGAATTAAGTGAACCAACTCAGTGAGTTGCTGCTACCTGGAAACTCATCTCTGGGACAGGTATGTCCATTGAAGGAAACACCAATAGATCATTTACTCTCTGCCCTTCCTTCCCTTAGTTTTCAACCAAAGCAGTTTAAATGTAATGTTTGCATCAAACAAGTGTAGCTCTACCAACATCTATGTGGCCATAGTCAAGCAGGAGCCTCCAGGATTTAAAGGGTGTCATTCTCAAGGTGAGAATTCCTAACCTTAGGAAAAATGCACATTAGAATCTCAGCACTAACATGAAGAGGACACTGTACAAACACTCAGGGTTCTGAAATCTCAGAACCTCTGCTGAAGCTGAAATCTCAGCTGGGATCTCACCCAGACCAGTCACCAAGCCCACCTCAGCAGTGCAGTGACCACCCAGTGACAAAAAGGAGATAATTTGAAACACCAGTTTTGCAGGAAGATGGTCATTACTGATTCTCACAGCTAGGGAGACAAAGAGAATAATTTGAGCCAAATACATGCTTAATTTTTCCCCCACTGAGATAAGATTACAATAGGCTTCCAATCTTTAGCTGCTCTCTTTTGTGAGTTGCACATATGTGCTTTTTATTAGCCTTGGGCTTTGCAATTAGATGGATTTTCAGTTACTCCCAGAAATGCTGCAGGATGACTGAGCTGCAGCTAATCTTTGCATCTCACTAAATGGGAATATGAAAAATGCAGTGGGGCTGGCCAGCACTACAGCCAATGCATCTCAATTCTGCACTTCCACACAGAAACACAGGAATGCTTTATTTCACAGCTGAACTCTTACACAGGCACCAAAAAGGCAACCACAGCAGAAGGAGAAAACTAGTTATAATCATTGATTTGTAGGGAGGAGAAGGAAAATAACACAGACATTGCCTGCCAGGAGATGACCAATTTTCCAATAGTTCTGCCACACAGAAACTCTGCAGAGATGTGAGCTTCCTTTTTTATTTTTTTCACTTCAAAACCATTACAGCAAAACAGAAGATTACAGCTGCAACAAGCTATCCCTTAACTCTAATTAGAAAGTATTTGTTGTCTGGATTTAAAACTTCCCAACGTGGTGTTAATGAACTGTAACACTGTAGCAAAAGGTATTAATAAACATGCCAGACTGTGGGTTAGATAACAGATCTCTGCTCCCAGTTCAGAGGATGCTGGTGGGGGAATTTTCTCTGCTGCTGCTTCAGGGCAGAAACTGTAAAACAGGGAATTCAAGTATTTAAAGTGGAAGACTTAGGGAAACTATTTACCTTGCAAAATTATATTTAAACATCTACTCCATATTCTGTTTTGAGAGAAGTAAGTTTCTTCTAATCTACAAACGAACACAAATTATGTTTTGGGGTTTTTTTCCCTCCTGGGATGAAAACAAGCAATAGAGCAATTGACAGGAAAGAGAACACAAAACAGTTTTTAAATTGTTTGGTTTTTTGTTGTTGTTGCTTGTGTGTGGTTGGGTTTGTTTGCTTGTATTTGAAAGGGGGGTTGGTTATTTCTCTTGTGGAGTTGATTTTTTAGTGTGACTTTTATCTCCTTTTAAGATTCCAGAGAGAAGCAAACAAAAAGTGACTTTGAAAGTCACAGAGGCTGAGGGGCAGTGTCACCCTGATTTTTAAAGATTTTCTAAGCCTTCTGATGTTTATATTTTTTGTAACAATTTTTTTCACACACTTTATGTAAATAACTCGTTTTGCATTCTGTTATAGAAGAGGAGAAATTTGATAGACTGTTGGATTGTCCAGTGTCATCGGAGAGGTGACACTTTCACCCTCCAATCCACTGTCACTTTTGGAAATCTATAAATGTTGGAGTCAGAAGAATAAAAGTCCCTTTTTTACCTTGGAGATTGCAGTGTCTGCATCATTTTATTTCATGTCCTAGAGCAACAGGGCAGCAGCAGCAGCAGAGGATGCACAGAGGGAAAGGAAGGGGCTCTTTCCACCCACCAGCAAATACATTTTCCATCCTCCAGCAGATCTCCCTATTGTTTTCTAAGGAATTCCTGTATTTATCTTCCATCAGGGCCTTTCACTCATCTCCAAGCCTTCCCTGTGATCAAACCCCGGCATTACAGGACATGATCTGTTTAATGCGCTGTGTGCCTGCTGATGCAGCCGTGCCAGCCCAGCTCCCTGCACCTCTGCAGCAGCTCCTGCTGCCTCTGCCAGAGCTCTGCTGGCCCAGCTCACGGCACTGGCCCAGCCTGGCTGTGCCTGTGCAGTTTTCTCTTGCCCTGCTCTGAAATACAAGCAGCACTCCCTGTGCCAGGAGCAGCACAATGGGCATACTCAGACCCTCAGCAATGTGCAACAGCCACTGAGCTGCTGGAGGTTATTTCACCAGCCCAGCACCAGAGAAGTCCTCCAAACATCTATGCAAAAGGAAAAGAAGGGGAAAAAACCAGGAGAGGGAAAAAGGAAAACCATTTACTGGTCAGTGAATCCGAGCTGTAACCTGACCCTGGCTGCATCTTGCCACCAACAGCATTAACTACAAGCAGCTTCCATTCAGCAGCTCCTGCCAAAAATAAACAGTGCTGGCTTTCCTGGCTGCTTGCTTGGGTTTGCTCTCAATGTTTTTCTTCTTGCTTCTTCTGGCTAATTGGGATACGCTACGTTTCCTTCAAGTAGTTTCTTAGTTTCTACTCATTGCATTACTAAAATTGGAGCAGTTTCTCACAGTACAGAATGAAAATAAAAGCTGTTTGATCAAAGATGGCCACAGCAGGCAGCCTGGTGTTTTAGGGGAGATGGAAGGAGGGATATGAGGGGGTAGAACAGGTACACAGGGTGCTCTAAAGGTCTTACACCAATACATTTACTTCATGGGAAAAAATCTCCAGCAACCAACAGCACACACACTGGACCTGGTCTGAGCTGCAGCAGGCAAAAGGATTTAATAACCACCACGGCAAAGTAAGAATTGAGAAAGACATGACCAGTGCTAAAGAGTATTTAGGAAACACCAACAATAAACCCAACTGATTTAAGCTTTTGGAAAAGCTTGCTTATACAAAACCTCCTTTCTTGCTTCCTCTAGACCCAGCAATGCAAGCAAACAAAAGAGGAAAGAGCAGTTTTGTCAGGCTAAACAGCATGTTTCTGACCCAGCCACTGAAAAATTAGTTCAAAGGCCCTTTAAAACTCCTATTTTAATATGCTGTAAGTAGCACTCTCTGCCTTCTAATTTGTTCAGCTCTTTGAAACACCTAATTTCCTCTGCACTGTCACTGCACAGCACTCTGAAGCCTCATGGAGCCCTGCCACTTGATTCAACACCAACAGTCACGTTTCAATAGGCAATTCCACTTGAAAGGTTACAAATGAAGAGAAAAAAGATGTCTTCAAACCAGAGAATGCAATGCAACACCATTTATTTATATCCAATCCTCCTTTCTGTTGCTGGCTACTGTAGGCAGGCACAAGAGAAGGGGTGGTTTAAAACTCAATAATTAATTCTAAGTGGTTTCAAAATGGCTAGAGATTTAAGGTAGACAAGATGCAACACTGGAATTAGAGTCAAGCTGCTGTGCTCTTTGCTCTGTTCTGGAATGCACTGTTTACTCTGGCACCACACGAAATACATAATTGATTTCTCAAGGAAAAGAAATGAGAAAAAACAGCCCCATAAGCCTCATTATTCTATAAAACAAAAGTAAAAGGGCGTGTTCCAAGCCAAATCACAATTGTATTTCAGTAGGGTAGGAGAATTGGAACAGAATCATAATTTCATATTTATTAAAATTCATTTACTACAATTGCCATCAACAGGACCCCCAGGCTGCTAACAAGAATCTCCCTAGAGTCAGAAGCATCAACTTCCACAAGCATATTCAGATTTAAAGAAAAATTAAATTAAAAATAAATTTAATAATATTACTTTGGAGAACATTTATCATTCTCGACTATGGGGATTTTTGAGTTGTGGGGATTTTTTTTTTCTCCTTCCTAAACTTTCTTATTAAGATTTTGTGAAATTATAATGAAACTTGACAATAAACCACACGGCGCCTAAGTACACTCCCAAATTAGTCAGTTGGTAATTGCACCAGATACACAGCAACTATTTGTGCATCCTCAGAGAGCAAGTGCTGCTCTTCTTCCCAAGGCCAAGCAGGATTCCAGGGGGTTTCAGAACATCCCTGAGACAGAGCAAAACACCAGGGGCAAGAAATGCACTCATGGCTGGACAAAAAGAGCACTTTGGGGACTCCCAAAGCCATCAAACCCACTGGGCCCCTCCAGACCCAGCAGAGGAAGGGCAGCTCATGAGGAAGGTGAGGGACCCACCTGTGCTGCACCCCACAAACTGGCCCAATTTTGCACACACAAAACAAGAAAAATCAGTGTTTGTAGCTCAGCTGAGCCTCAGCACTACAAAGTGAGCCAAGGCCTTCAAACATTCAAATAAAAAAAGAAAGATCTGTGAAAATTAAGCCAAAGAAACGCCACCAAAAACCCTACGACAGCAAATTAAAAACCAAACAAAACCCACAAATAAATGCAATTAAAGCAGAGAGCAACTACAATGCTAGCAAAGGGGAGGGGTCATGAGGAGAGGGACTTGTCACAGTCTTCATCTTTTTCATATGTTCAGGAATAATTATTAAAGGCAGAACACAATGAGATCCAATTTGTCACACAACACCTGCAATCAACTGAGCGAAAAAAAACTACATAAATAAAACTCCAATCCAAAAAACACACTATTTTACTCATACATTGAAAAGTATACTTCATGATTGTTTAATTAAAGTCATTTTTAGCTCTGCATGGCTGCAATCACCAAACATTGTCTCCCTGTCAGCATTTGAGGGGCTAACATACTGTTGCCAACAATTAGCACAAATCTGGCTGACATTGTTTTCTCTAAAAATAAACCATGCATGTTAAGTAGCTTGAGAACAAACATGAAAACAAGATTTTAGGATAACATTTTTCTTCTCAGTGGAAACACAGTAGTGCAGGAAGCCCAAGTAATTACTTCAGGATCTAGTCAAGCCACCACCACACCTCTGCTGCTGGCAAAGCACCACCAGGATATTTATTGGGGGTTCTGAACACCTGTGATTAACAAACCTTTCTAAACAGAGGGAAAGGATTAGGACCAGTGTCTTGGCCAAAATCCCAATTTTCTTTCTTTTACAGCAATGGTCTGAGCATGGGCATCACGGCAACAGAAGAGAGTGCAAGAAAACAGTCTTTAAAGTTGTTTTCTCTTGGAAAAGTGACTTGTCTCCTAACTGGAGCCATCAAGAAGAACAACACAAACAACACCACAAGCATGCAAGTCACTGGGCTGGGGAAGGCAGAGTCATCTGAATTAGGAGCAGCTGAGAAGCAAGCATGCAAACACTTCCAAGGGCAGCTTTGTTCACTGCCCATCTTCAATTTTGGGACCCAGCAGCTCACCCAGAGCACGCTCCACCCCAGATGTGGTTGCCCAACAAAGATGGTTAAACGTGACTCAGAGAACAGAGATGACTCTAATCCTCCTGAAGAAATATGGTATTTAAATACAGACTGAAACTGGCCAAAAGGGAAGAAAACAGTTTCTTATTGCTGTTTGCAGCCAGGACTGTTCAAACTCCTGCACTGTCCATAAAAATCATGAACCTACTGCAAGGACTGGAAGCAGATAAATATTCCAGTTTTGAAGCCAACACATCTTTCCTGTGCTTGCATGACACAGGGATTAGAAGTAAAAGTGGCTTTGGGTGACAGAGCAATAGGCAGGGGTCTCATCCATACTCTGACTATTCCCTCTCACACTAAGTTACACTCTGCCATTACAAAACTAATGCTGGAAACCCTTAACCAGACTGAAGAAGTTAACATATTCTACTCAGTAGATAGCAAGTCTATGACTACTTATTTTATACCCTGTTCTCATCTCTGAAGGCTTTTATTCTCCAGAGCAAATTAATCAGGCAGCTTGCATTATATGTTCTTTCTCCAGGCCTGGCTCCTCTAGGCATCTCTATTGATCTTCACTCAGCAAGCCATTAGCAGGAGGTTTTGAAAATTTGCTGGTTTTACAGTTCCCAGAGAAAGCCAAGTCCAATTTAGGGGGATTGCCAGGTTGAGATCTGAGAGCTCAGTCCTTCAGGGGAAAGATCACCATTTCTCAAAACACTCAACAACACTCAAATCCTGCTCTGCTGTTCACTCACATGTGCCTGTGCTTCTACTGCTCAGTGCTGCTGTCTGCTAAAGGAAGGCTTTTACAGATGGCCAAGGAGAACAGAATTCAGAGAGAACAGACAAGTACCACATGCCTAGAGTAAGCAAATAAGCCAGGGGAAAAACAGCCTATGAGATTGATGCAGAAAAAACAAGAGGAGAAAGATATAGACAGAGGGGTAGGAAGGTGACAACTTTTAATATATAACTGTAAGCTTTTGGACAAATTATTTTTCCCTTTGACCCCAAAAGGTCATCTCTTCAATATACCTCTCCTGGGTTCCCATTTCCTCTCTAGTCCAATAAAGTCATAGTGGCAAAGAAAATTGGTGCAACTGCAATGTATTTTTGCCACATTTTTCATCGTGTGTGTGAGACGACCTTTGTTCCTTCTTTTATAAGTTGTTTTCCCTAGACATGCATGAAAGCAACCCAAACTAAGCCTGCTCACCCATCCTTCCTATTAAATATCATAGGAGACCCTGCCTGAGTGCTGAGCCCAGCAGGAGCCAGGCAGGCAGAGGGAAGTGCTGGCTGTCCCCAGGGCTCCCTGCACCACATGCGTGTGCACACTGCAACTCTGTTGTGCCAAGTCTCCAGCTGACTTTCACACTGTGCAGACATTATCCCCTGGCAAACAATGGGGCTCATTCTCCCACCCCTTCCTGCTGTACACTGTGTGTCCCCATGAATCCAGAGAGCACAAATGCCAGCCTGGGATAACGTTCTCTGCTCACAGTCTTCACCCAAAGCCAGGCTCACTGCTTGACCCAGGCTGCATGAGCTGAGCCTGGCTGGGCATCCTCACATTGCTAAAGGGAACAAAGTGGTGGAATGAGAAAAAAGAAGTTTCTGCAACAAAAAACCCCTCAGTTTTAGACCTGAACTGGCCCAAAGTTCAGGGATGTAGAGATTTAAATCAACAAGAAAATGTATTTTAAATTATTTGCCCTTAGTGACATCTAGAATATCACACTAAAAACAACCTGGATGTGTAATACCAGTGCCAACTGCTCCGCTCTTTCCCCCATACAGCACTGTATTGTATCCCAGCCCGGACTGCTGTTCTGAAGAGCGCATGATTTTAAAACACCAACTCAAATTTGAGGTTTGATTCCTTTACAGCTGCTGCAAGAGCAGCAGGAGGGGCAGAGCTGTGTAACCAAGCTGGCCAAGCCCAGCAGCACAGCCGTGCCCCAGCCCACCTGACCTCTCATGGCACAGGAAACCAGGCCAGAACCCGACTTGCTTCTAGCACTAAGAACACATTGAGGACAGATCTGCTCATCTACAGCCCAGCCTGAGGGACAGCAGCCACCAGGGAACCACTCCTCTCTCCTTGGCTTGCTGCACCTCACAGAGCTCCACACGAACAATTGCCTGGCACTGTGCTGCTGCTGGGAAAGCTGGCCAGGAGCTTCCCTGGAGCTCCAGAACTCCAGGACCAGCTCCACTTCCATTCTGAGACTGCAGTTGGAATGTTTTATTCAGTGGGAGCCAGGGTGAGTCAGTCCTGCCAGCCACTGACCTCAGGGTGAAGGAGGCGATGGGTGTGGGGTCAAGCATGGCCAGCTCTCCATCATTTCAGTATTTGCTCCACTGGACTCCCTGCCCTTGTTTTCAGCCACCGTGGGCCCACAGGTGCCCCAGCACACCCAGGTGTCTCGGAAGCCTCACCAAGCCCAGCAGCACAGCCCTGGGGAGGCAGCAGCAGATGGAGGAAGCACAGCCCTGCCCTTTCCTGCAGTTTGCTGGGACACACTCACCAACCCACCAGCCCCAGTCTGGGGTGACAGAGCTGCAGCTCCTGCATCTCAGCCAGGAAATCCCAGCCACAGCTCAACTGTGCTTTTTCCAGCCCTCCTGAGAGTGTGATGCAAGTCCAGATTGGCCTGGCCATGCCACAGGACTGATGACTGGCCCTGGCTGGTCAGCTCAGGCCAGAGGCTGAATGGCATCACAACCAGTTAATGTGGTTTAGAAACATCTCCACCCTGCACCTACTCTCCACTGAAAGGAGGGGAAAAGAGAAATAAATAAAAAAGGAAGAAAGAAATAAAAAGGCAAAGTGCACCCTGTGTTCCCACTGCATGCATTTCCCCCAGCAGTCACTGGTTGGGAAGGAAAGGCAGAATAAATCCCCTCCACAGGGGCATCCAAACTCAATTGACAGGGGAGATAAATCTGTACCCAGGAGGAAATCAAGCTCTCTCCACTACAGACCCAATATAGATTGTGTAATGAGGTGCTTCCTTGCCCACACCACCACAAACACAAGCTGCCTGCATGCAGAAAAATAAGTATATATAGTTTTCTTTAGAAATCCACCACCCATTTCACCTCCCCCTCACTTCAAGCAGTGAAAACAGCTTCTGTCCAACTGTCACGTGAGATTTAAGCAGAAATGACAAGAAAGGCAGCTTTGTGCAACTCTCCCTGCAATTTTCCCATCTATGATGTACATGGAGAGATGGAGAATTCAACAAAATGCAGAGGAAAAAACAAAATTTCCAAGTAACAATAATACTGAACATAACACAACCCTGCCACTGACCCACAGACCAGCCATCTGCTCCTCCATATCTGGGTATTCTGCTGCTTTTTCCTGCAATTTATTGAAACAATATCAACAAAATAACAAGAATACAGTCCTAAAGGAAAGTTTTCCCCCTGATGGTCCTCTGCCACTGGAAAATCCCCTCTTTAGGCCATGACCTAGAGCTCTGGCAGGGTCTAGGGGCAGCATCCTAGCCCAGACTCACCCTGACTCCATGTAAACACATTAATACCATGCTATGGGTATAATTCTCTGGTAAAGGGATGCAGAGCAGCCCTGGCAGCAATCACTGCAGCAGCTCCACACATAACTCTCCTGATTATCCCAGCTACAACCCTGTTAATGTGGCCCTCTGCTCCTTTTAAAGGAGCCTTTCACACACCTGCCTAAACCATCATTTGCTCATTTTGCAAGATCTAAGGCTTGTACTAGACAACCTCTCTTAGGGGTATTTAACCCACATCACAGGTTAAACAGTGCACCAGTGTGAATTCTGGGGAAGCAAATGGCTCACACCCTTCATTATATGCATTACACAATTTGGGTGGGTTTGGTGTTGGGTTTTTTTTAATATTTTAGTTTAGATTTTGATCCACCATTGAAAAGCTTTACAGGACACCTGTCCCAGTGGCTCATTATTATTAAAAAGTCCCCTAAGCAGGTATGAAAAGCCTTTGAGATTTTCTGGCTCAAAACCACGAGGGAATGATCAATGGCACAAGATGATGAGCTGTGTTTGTGGAAGGAGCTGGCAATGAAGAACAACCCACAGACACACATCCAGAAATATCTAAATGTACAATCTTGAGGAGAAATGATCTTTCAGTTTTTCATCTTTCCTCTTGTTGAAGATTAAATACCAGTTTTGAATCTTGTCACCAAAAAGCTTTAAGACAGTGGATCCATCAGAGAGAAGCAAAAAGACATCCCCAGTTATTAGTTATAAAATCATATCCCAAGGCTACCAAGCCAATTTCCCTCTCCAAAATTCTTCATCATCCACACAAATCTCATACCCCTCCCCAATATTCCCAATATATACACAACATCCAGAAGGGCTGGGAGGTGGGAAAAACAAATCATGGCTGCTGTTGGACTTGGCAGAGCTCTGGAAGAGGAGTCAGAAATCCCAAGGGCAGATGCAGGGGAAGGGGCTGTGCTCTGCAGGGCACTCTGACGTGCTGCAGCAATCCTGGTGTGGCTCCAGAGCCATCAATCCATGAGCCAAGCAGGGCAGGCAGCAGGGGCTGGGAGCAGGATGATCCTCCAGAGCAACCCACTGCCCTGCCAGGCTGCTGGCTGCACTTTCCAGCTGATTAAGCCCAAGGATTGGGGGGAATTTCACAAACGAAATCCTTAGAATATAGAAAAGGGAGGGGGAGGAGAGGACAGCAATGGCTGGAGGACGTTCAGCAGCAAAAGATGCTTTTTCCTGTTAGAGCAACAAAAATTCACAGTCATTAAACAAGTGGAGAGAGGACCTTTTAGCAGGAACAGCTGAGAGACTGATTTGAGACTGAGAAAAAGACCATTTTTACAGAGTGAAAAGCTCTACCCCATGCAGCTATTTGTAGCTGGTAGAATACACTGGATTTCTTGCCTTTATCACCACAAACAAGAGGCTGTTTGTACTGTAAAGCTGCAAGTTCCACGGCCAGTACCAATGTCTGTTCCTTTATACTTCATCCCCCAATTTTATCATAAGCAAACATGCAGCTCACAGTTGCCTATAAATTTCATCCTCAAACTCTTCAGAACAAAACACCGTGTACTTTAATCTTAATGTACTCCCTATCAAAAAGATCCTGCTTGCAGGGTTTACAACTACTAAGCAGCAAAGTACCAGGAGATAAGTTATCCTTGTTTTACAGAAGAAACAGAGGGACAGAGATTAAATAACTTATCTAGAGAGGGGGGAAAGTGATGTGCCCCAATTTTCAACTCTGATTTTTCCAGCTTTGCCCCAAGCTGTGCTGAAAGTGCTTTGGAAGGGCTCTTGAGAAGCTACTGCAGAGAAAATTATTTGCAAAAATTAAATTTCACACCCAGTTTTAATAAGACTTACGCCCTGATAATTCAATAAGCAGGATGTAAAAAAACCTCACAAGTTTAAACAGCCCAGAGAATTCAAAGCTAGATGTTTGTCCACCTGCAATTATTTTAATGGAAGGCTTTATGCAAGACCAGGACACTTCACAGGCACTGCTCCACTAAAAAAAAAAAAAAATACACAGTGCCATGAGTGCTCAATCCAAAAGAACAGGAGGAACAAGCAGGAGTTTACAAGCAATCTAAGACAGGTCCAACTATTTTAAGCACATAGAGGAGAGAAAGCACATTTCTCACACATGATGTGCACCCACAGACACTTTATACTGATCATATACTAGCTGGGACATGATGGAAACCAGGGAACTCCTTCAGCTCCCCATGGAATTGTGTAACACCAGGCAGGTGGATACAGCTGCCTCCCTGGAACCTGCCTTCAGTTTAACACGAAGCTGTCACAAGAAAATAAACATATAATTTCCTCCAAATACTTCTTCACATGCAATCTTCAATCCCTAAATCCTGAATGATTGACAAGGCATTGTTCCACAGACCCTTGAAAAGGTTATGTTTATAAAAACCTCTCCCTCTCACCAAAAGAGGAAATGCTCAAGCAGTGTAAATTTGGTGTAGCAAGAAACTTGCATACAGATTAGCCCATTTATTTGTTATGATGTTGCAAGATACTGTTTTATTAGCTTAATTTGTCTTTAGCAGCACTGGAGATCAAGGTAACTACAGCTGCATTGCTGGAGCCTATATAAAAAAACCCAGCCTTTGAAAAAGCATCTTCTTATTCTTGTACTTGCAACTCAGTTTTATTTGTTTTTTAAAAAGGCTGACTTATTTGAAGGAAATGAAGCTTTAAAAAGCTGAGTGGCTGTTGGCAAATATTTTATACCATTTCTCCACTTCAAAGACTGTTCATATCAGAGATTCTACAAAGTCCACAGCACGCTAAATTGACACAAATCCCTGACAGAAACAGAGCTTATGTGTAACCTACTAGTAAAATTCAGCTACCTGAATAATTAATATTCTTCAAATTAAGACTTCACTAAGCTCTCTAGGTGTACAATATTAAATATACTACCATTTGTTAATTTTCAGCTTCAGATCAAAATGAGAGAGCAGCCATGGCAATTTGGCACCAGAGAGGACAGAGTTCTGACACTTGCTTCAGTGAGGCACCATTTCACCCCTGGTCACTCCAAGCTGTTTCAGTTCATTTTTCCTTCTTTCTTTCAGCTTTTTAAAAATTTTTCTCCTTTTACATCTCTTCTGAAATGCACTCCAGTGAGTTCCCAGCCCTCAAACAATGTGTTCTCAAAAGGTGCAGCCAAAAATGCCAATAAAAATGAAATCTGTGCTGCAGCTTCTATGGAGCTGGGACCACTTTACACCGTCTTGTCTGATATTAAAAACAAACAAACAAAAAACACCAACCTACAAGAGTGAGCCATCTTGTTTCTTTCAAGTCTGAAGAAGCTTGGAGAGTGCAAAAACAAAGCAGCTAACAGTAATGAGTTACACAGAACCCCTCATCCATGTGTTTTGCTTCCAAGGGAGCAAGACGAAAACGCAACATCAGATCCACATGAAATTCTGCACCTAATCTGCAAACCAGTTACCATGACTGCACATGCAAATTGGTCAGATAAAAGCCAGTCAGAGGAATAATTGGCTATTTGGAGGTACAAAATGACTAATTTATCACAGCCACCACATAAGTGGTTTTTTTTTTCTTCTGCTTCATAATTGCTCCACTTAATTCTCCAAGTCCAACCTGGTATTTCAGATGCAATATGGTACAGTAAGTGCCAAAATAGATCCAGATCCATCCAGATCTCCACCACTCCTGTGACACAGGTCCAGACTTTCATCTGTGCCCCACAGTTCCTGGCAGGAAGTCAAGGCACAATTCTAAAGGTGACTGTAAAAAACCACCCATGCCCAGCAGCCTTGAACACTTCTCAGTAGGAACTGTGTGACCTCTGAAGAAGCCTGAGAAGCCACCAGTGCTGAAAGCCCCAGCGTGGGCTGCATTTCTGTGGTGTCACCAACACCACTTGTGAGCCTGAACCTCCTGAACAAAGAATCCCCAATGACCAACCTTCAGCATCATTTTCCTGATGTTGTTCAGACTGTGCTTTCTGCAACTCGTAAATTTGCACAATTCTCATTTTCCTGCCTAGCAAAAATTTAGCACAAATATCAAACCCCATCAGCACCCAGTCTTCTAGTAACTACAACCAACTATAGTTTCATTCTAGATGCTCACAACTAAGGCAAGAGCAGAGCATTATCATTTCTCTCCTCATCCAAGAAGTGATGTCCTTTACTGGCAAACACAAAGAGCAGAGAGCTTCAACTTTAAGCCTCTTCTGCCTACTAAGATACCAATTATTCCTGCTGGAAGTATTGGTAATTTTATTTTAATACCTTCTTCCTGGGGTATGAAATTAATTCAACTAAGGCAGAATTGTAAAAGAATACAGAAGGCAGAGCAGAACAGATCTGTATAAAATCTGACACTGCAATGCTTAGACTTCAAGGATGCCATGGCATCAGGCTTTCTAATAAACACTTCATTCAAGCAGGAAAGCCAGCCTTGAATATTCTCTCCTTTAGGCACAGAGCAAATGGATCAGTTGCTAGTAATTATCTGTTTTCCCTGTACTTCAGACACTACCATCTGTGAATTGGGCCTAATATCTTGACACAGTAATTGTGAAGTCTTACATGGGAGCAGATACATCACTCATTCCTTCTGAGATTTATAACAAAACATCATCCTCTGCATATTTTCAGCCCAATAAAAAAGCATATCAGCCTCCTTCCTGCATAAAACTGTACCTCTCACACCAAACTAACAGCTGCAGGTAGGATGCAAAAGTACATTTGTATGTACAAAACTGTAAGGGAAACCTGGACAAAAAGACAGTTCTGTGCTCAAAACTATCTCATTATGAGATCACCAAGGCAAGTTTGTGGGGTTTTATGGTTAATTTTCAGGCCCACCTTGAAAATCTCACTCCTCATTGGAGCTGGGAGTCTGTGGTGTAACCAAGGGTTCTTTCTCTTGCAGCTGGGGCCAAGAAAGCCCCTGGCTTCACACAGGTTTCTCCCTGCTCTTTCTGGCAGGTGCCTCCCCATTGCTCCCTGTGCTCTCTGATGACTCCATGTGTGCTGCTGGAGATGGGATTTGGTGTGCTCAGGCTGAGAAGGAAAAAGCCTCTGCCCAGATGTGCTAATCCCCTGTGGCAACCACTTCACCACACATGACCTCCGATGGCAGGGCCTGACAAGGTCAATGACTGCTGTGCCACAGAGGTTACTTATGCTCACTGAAGTCTCCAATGTGCACACAAGAGGGGCCCTCCCCCTCTTTTAGAACAATTAAATGCTTTTTATCGAGAAATTTGCACAATTTACGTGCAATTTTCTCCCCACACAACCAAGCTCCATTAAAGCCATTTTCACACAGCAGAGCCAGCATTCAGCTGGGCTCAAATACTGATCTTATCCTCCTGACACTTTCTTCAATCCCTCTGTGGGATTACAGCTGGGAAAATGACACTGATTAGAAGAGCTCCTTCTTCCCTCACTCTTTGGATTTAATATCCAATACAGGCTTCTCCTTAATACAACACATGCATGTACAGAAAGAAAGACAGGAGGAGAAAAAAATAACAGAAGGCTAAGAGGGAAGAATTATTGTGTGAACAGAGCTACAAATGCCATTTACAGAGTGAACTGCTTTTAACTTTCTGCCATCAAAAGGGTTGGATACCTCATCCACTCCGAGCAACCAGCCAAGCACAAAAAAGCTTGTCTCCTCTTTCTCCCTGTCACATTGAAACTAATCACTGAAAACAAGGTAGAAACTGTGTTCTCAGAGCAATTAACTTGCAAGTGAGGTTTTATCTTCCCCAGAAATCCCTCCTACCCTCAGCCACTCCCCACTACCCCATATATGACCAACTTCAGAAGCTTAACCAAGACCAGAGTCGCTCCAGCACAACCATCATTCTACACTACCCATTTCAGCAGACTTGGAAGATGACCTGAAACACAGGAAGAACATGCAGCTGCAATCCTGCTCCAGAGGCTCTGGTGATATTTGCAGGGTTTCTTTAATCAATACACATCTGCTGTGCATGCCCTCCTCCCCTGCATCCTGCCTGCCCTGTGCCAGAAGGGCATTTGCGCGGCAGTGCAGCCAGCCAGATCAGGGAACCAGGGAATTAGTTTTCCTGGCAGCATAAATGCTAGTGCTGGCACAAGGGAGGTAATCAGGACAAGCAGCCAGGGCAGGAAAGGACCATCCCCTTCAGCAAAAACACATACTTATGTCAGATTAAAGTGGTCACAGCCCCAGCTCCCTGCTCGCTCTCCCCCTGTTCCTGCAAGCGTGGGAATTACCCAGCAGCGTGGAAGATCAAGTTGTTTAGCTTTGCAAAAGGGTGTCCATCTAAGCACAGAGCTATTTTCACAGCTTGTTTCTTCTCTCACCAGCTTCTCCTCCCTTTAAAAAGCAAAAAAAAACCAAAAAACAATTGAATCAAGGGATTTGGATGCCATCAGTCACCGTGTTCCTGCGGCCAGGGAGGGAGCGAAGGCCACGGTGCTGGGCTGAGCACAGCAGCCCTGGGCTCCTAAATGGAAGGGTGCTAACATTTTCCTCTGGCAAGGTAAACAAACCCGGCAGTACAAAGATTGAATGACTCCATGGAACAAAAGGGAAAATAAGGTCAAACCAGGAAAAAAAAAAAGGAACAAGAAGCAAGAGAGATGAGAGAGATATGACAGATACAAACACACAGAGCAAAACCCCCAAGAGGCTGCTCGTTAGCTCTGAAGCTGAGCACATGGAAAAAGAGAAGAATTTACTTCTTCCTCAACTGGAATGTTTGCATAATTGTCACTTTCAATTCTACATAATTCCCCTTTCTACACATTTGTTTCATGTCTAGGCCACCATGCATGAAATAAATCCCTGTCTCAGAGCACGGCCTGTCTGTGTGACTCAGGGTGCTAAGGAGATTGGGTTTCCCGTTTATTCCTGTATTACATTCCAAGAAGGTGTGAACAATGCTGTATCAGACTTAAAATATCAACCAAACAGACATCCACCTCAGCCAGGACCACTTTGCCTAGACAAATTTTCCAAAAGCCATAAAGCTAAGTGAGCATGGTATTAGTAAAGCATTAATTAAATACCATTTCCCCCCCTCCCTCCCTGGGACACGTTCCAAGTGTTCCCAAACAAATAATTGAGTCTGAACTTTAAGGGTTATTTCTTCCCCCATCCCCAATTAAAATTACATGCACTCACTTTTGGGATAGGTTCAATTTTCTTCATATTTAGTGCTGATACCCAGGTGCCCTATTAAAAAAGCTAAATTATAAGCTCAGATATTGAAATATCAACACTAATTAGGTCTTTTAGACACACATTTTTAGATGCTGTTTAGAAAATCTACATTAAAAAGAGCAGGGGCAAAGAATGAACTTTCAAAATTAAAAGGAGCAGCACTGGGTAATTAGGCACCCAGATTCTCATTCTTTTTTTAACAATAGAGACAAACACCATTTCAGTGGCCATAGTCAAAAGAGGACACAACATTATTTCTTTTTTGAGACTGAAGGAAGTAGAAAACAAAGTTCAAATGCTGCTAAACAGAGGTGATATTTAAAGTTCATTCAACTTTAAAGCTTGGCAATGTATCATTAGAAGAATGGGAAAGTCCAAAAACATTTTTGTGCATCACAGCAAAGGTTTTACTTTGTAATTCAGCTGCAACCCAAATTCTGACCTCCTGAAAAGTACCTGCAAAAAGACATTCCAAAGGTTCTCGTTTGGCAGCTGCCTGGGAAGGCAGAGTCAAAGGGATGCACCAGGTGGGAAAACCTCCACAGCCTATTTTTGTTCCTTTCACCAGCATAAGGAACACAATGCAAGTTGCCAAAATTCACTCTTTTTGAAAAGGCTTGATCCTCATGAAGACACAAAGCCAGGTGATTTTTCCCCATGTTTTCTCACCTCCAGAAGCAGACCAGTTAACGTGCACTGCTGGGAGCTGTCACTGCCCCCAGGGAACACAGATTCCCAAGGTGGGAAGGGACCCCCACACTCTGCCCACTTTCTGCTCCCTCACATCAAAATACCAGTCTCACATCATGATTAATCTCCTCCTAACTCAACATAAATACTGGAATGCTCCAGTAAAATTGGTAAAAGAAGCTACACTTTGCATTTATCCCCCATGTCTGTATTCTTACTGCGTGTTTTATGTGTCTGGCTTTATGCTTTAGGCACAGACCCATTATTCCTACAGTATTCAGCAGAGACTCAGTGAATAATCACATTCTGCTTATGTTCATAACACTGTAAAGGTAATACTGGGAAAAAAACACCAGTGACTTCATCTGTTAAACACATATAAACAGGGAATGGGGATTTTAACATACACGAGCACAAAAGGAAGAAGACATGAAAGAACAAGGAGAATTAATTTTGCTTTGGAGACAAAAATCTATTCCCCCTCTTCAGTAGCTGCTCCTGCTTGTCCAGGTAAGAGCACTGAACAGTGAAAATTCACCTGCAGGTAACTAGCAAATAATCAGAAGTACACAAAAAAACAAACCAAGGAGCACCCCAAGGGAAGACAAGCTTTATTTGCCTGCAGGAAACACCAGAAGCTGCCCATTCACCAGCCCTGATGCTGACACATGCTCTGCATTACAGCATCTCACCATGCTGCTCAAGACCACCCCAGGTGCTGACCCCATCCCACGCCACAGGAGGAGAGCAAACCTAATTAATTGAATTTTGGAATGGCCAGCACATTGCACTTAAGACAGATAAACACTCACAGTTTATGCTCTGTCCTTTTTTAGTATCTTTGCAGGTTGTATCAACCTTACAGTTATCATCAAACATGGTCCTGTCTGGGCCACACAGCTCCATGCCAAAACTCCACTGCAAACGTGCCACCAGGCGTGGTGTACGATTGCAGACACCATATCAGCAAACAGCTATTTAGTAGCAGTCACAGTTAGCTGACCTTCAGGCAGAAACTCAGTAACCTGATGATGATGACATTGCTGGCCCTGGATTGTCTGCAGCATTTATTTTGGCAGCGGTAGAGAAAATGCGCGGATACATTTTGAGCAGGAAGCGCTGAGCAGGAAAGCAGAGCCCCAGAGCCAGGCTTGAACAGCCTCCCCTGGAACCCACACACTGCACCTGAGCAGCACAGCACTGCACAAGAGTCACAGGAAATAATATTAATAATCCCACAGTCCAACAGCGTGGCTGGCCTCAGAGCTGCGCCACAAGAGCTACAGTGTTTGGAGACCAGCAACTTCATAATTATACAGCCCTGAGCATCTCCTGGGCACAGGAGAACCAAGCAACACACTCAGAGACTCCACAACCCACCCATGTGTTTCTCAGGACACAACACAGCTGAAGGTAAGAAACCAAAGATGCTTTCTCTGGAAACAGCTCGCGTAAACTATTTCAATTTTTTCTTGGTTTTTTTTTTTAAAAAAAAAAAACCAACTTCAAAAATAATTCTTGGGAACCTACCAAGCAAACCAACTGCATATGGCTCTTTGTCTGAGGTGTCACCTGGGAGTTTACATTAGTTTGCACAGGCCCAGTTACAGCAGTTCCATAACCTCTGCTTTGGAAACAGCCTGTCCTACCCCTGCCAAAACACAGGGTCATTTTCTAACCAGGGCAAACCAGCTTGATGTTAACATGGGGCTCCTCTATCCAACAGCTCCTAAAAACAGCATCTTTCTTTGCAGAAAGCCTAAAAGTTGCACAGGTGACTTAGAAATGAACATGGGAACATTTTCTGATTGAGCCCTGCAATGACTTTTGCCTAGATGCAGCTAAAATTTTAATTTCCCAGTCACACCCTCTGTGTGACTTAGCATCTTCCAGCAACATGGAAGAAAAGTCACACATATGAGTATGGAAAATCTGTGTGAAACCAAGTTCCAGACCCTGTACATCCCAGAGGCTCTCACTCGTGCTTCATCACCCCTCTTCCCAACACAAACAGCACTGGAAACACCAGTGGCTGTCCCTCCCTGCACAATGACACTGACCCTGCAGCTGCAGCCACCTCCACAGCCAGGGACAGGAGCTGGGACACAGCTCAGCTCCACGCTGCCAGTGAGAACAGGCTGGGAACAAACCCCCACTGCTGCCAAACCCAGCCCAGGGGCTGCCCAGGGAGTGGGAACAGGGCTCCAAGGGAGTTATCAGTTTGTCTGATGTAATCAACAACACTGCCATGTGCACACTGACACCAATGTACAGATCTCTGCGGAGTTTGATGGATGAGCTGATGGCAGGCAAGTTATAAAATCCATCTGCTTGGAAAACCATTGTCATTTGCAGCTAAAAATCGCACCAGCAAACTCGTATCACAACTTTGTACTTATTCAGTGCCAAACTAGAATACCAGACTAAGTGATGGTGTTCTTTCCTGGGCAGCTCTTGCAAAATATTCAGTAACTCAACACTAATAGCAGTATGACAGAGGTTTTTTTCCCCCTTTTTTTTAATGCACCAAGTGCTTTAGTTAAGCCTGAGAAAAAAATGGAAGGCAGTTTTTGCCTATCTTGCAACAAAACCTCTCTTCAGATATATCTGTTCTGCAGCAGGAGAGTTTCCTAGTAAATGCATGAATGAGTGCTGCTATGAGAAGCACGATTATAAATCCAGAGCATCAGTAAGGACTGATGAAGCTTAGGGGAACTTAAGAAGCCTGAAGCCAAGGCTTGTATTTTAGCTCTGAGAGGAGAACTAGAGCTCAGGAAAATCTCAGGCTGCATTTGCACCACCAGCAGTGCCCAGAGCAGGGCATGCCACAGGAAAGGCTCTCCCACAGCTGGCGTGGGGCAGAGGAGAAACATTTCCCTAGGAGTTTGTACAAGGAGATTCTGACATCAGAGGCTCTCCCATCACCTCCTGGTGATGCACAGACAGCACTCACGCCAGGGTTGAGGCAGTTCCAACACGTCACGGGGGGACAGGAGTTTCCTTGAGTGGCACCTCCAGCTCTCACCAGGCAGCCCAGCAGTGGCACAGCCAGGGTGACACAGGCACTGATGAAAGGACTTGCCCAGAGCTCCCGGAGAGGAAACTTGTGGCGGAGTCAGAAAGAAAACCCCGTTATCTCAGCTTCCGGACCCCTCTGCTTAACCGCCAGACCACAAAACACTTTTATTGGAGGATAACATTTCAACAAATAGCTGTTTTCTCTTAGCACAAAACCCACTTTGCAGTTTTACTTTTAAAAATCCATTTTTACTCCAACTCCCTAGGACTTCGAGCCAGCCCTGTGACTTGGCATAAACAATTTCTCCCTCCTTTGCATGCCCCAGTTTTATTAAGTAATCCCCATAAAAGCAATTACTGAGCTTTGGACTGAAAAATAACTAGGGAAAAAAAAAAAGAGAGAGAGAGAGAGCAAATTCTGCATATCTTTATTTGCATACAGATTCCCTCCCTCCCCCTTTCTAAGGGTTTTGCCATGAGGTCTTTTATGTCTCTTTCAATAATCATATAATTATATGATTCCTAAAGTACACGCTGGCAACACTTCAGGGGATTTTAGTCATTACAGGTGACAAGACTTTTCTCTCATGTCTAATGCTCGCTAGGATTTCCTTCCACTTCATTCACAGATAAGATGAAGAACCAAGTGACACCCAAAACGCTCTCACAGACAGATTTTGGGGATATCAGCCCTTTTCCTTCTCCATTACTGATGCAAGGAAATGGGCAGAACTGAACTGGAATGAACTTCAACTGGAACAAAGCACTTTTTCAATTAAGCAGCTCATCATTTTTCCCAGGCCCCACATCCAACTATTTTAATGGCTTTCACATTTTTTCTTTAATTTTACAACCTGAAAGAAATGCCAAGGTTCCATCAAGGACTGAGAATACCATAATTCCATTTCTTCCAATGGCTGCAAGTTATTAACAAGATGTCAAAACATCATAATTATTTTATATCAAGTATGACTGATTCCATAAACATCTCTTAGCTGCACACCATCCTGAGCCTCACTCCCCCTGAGTGCAGGTATGTGCTCAGGCTAAATGGAGTTAAGAGGCTGCACATCCTCTTCCACAGCACTACAAGAGATATTTAAGAACCACCAAAACATCAACAGCAATAATGCATTTTATTACCTGATGCCCTTGATGTCATTGTAAGCTTTGAGATGTTGCTTTCCTTGAAACTCTTGGGGGGTTTTTGCTCCTCTCTACAAATAAGAGCTCCCAGGAAAGAAGCTGCAGCTTCAGTAAGGAAGAGAAGGGGTTAAAGGAACGAGCTTGGAGTCCTTCAGCAGCCACCCAACAGCCAGCAGCTCTGAATTACCATTTGTTTCCCAGCTTGGGCTGCTCCTAACTTCAGCATCTCATCACTAAGTACAGGTTAGGTCAGGGACACCCTAGAACCAGAGTGAATCAATCTATATTTAAAATTGGGGGAGAAAACAGCAAAACACTAAACAATTACCACCTTATTTTTCTGAAGCTAGAAAGAACATCTGATGAAGGGCAAGGTAACACAATGATATCAAACCACAAGCACTATAAGCTTCACATTCACACTACAGGCACAACTGCATCATGCATATGTATTTTCCGAATTCCTCTCTATGACAACCTGCGCAGAAGAGAGAGCAAGGCAGGCTGTGGGCAGAGGAGAGGAGCCCAAGCACAGCTCCTTGCCCTGCTGACCGTGCATGGCAGCCTCAAAATAGAACATTTAACTTCAAATTGCCACGTTTGTGTGGCACTATAGATAGCCAGCACAAGATTAAAAAAGCTTTGCTCTGAGCACAAAGGGAGAGACAGGAATGGTGCCATAAGCCCATGTTTTGCAGCCAGTGGCGCAGGGAAATAATTTTGATCCCTTCAATCCCCTTATCCATGCCAACCACTGACCTTGCAGATGCAACTTTTGTTCAAGTTCAGTCCCTTTTTGGCTCCAAGCAAGACAGAGCTACAAAGGAAACACTCTCCATTCATCCAGGATCATCCAAGCACCGTGCACTCAGCTGCCCCACACTCCTGTTAGCCAGGTAATTCTGCACTTCACATCCAGTCACTCGCTACAAAATAATTAAGCTGCAGAGGGTGACACTCACCTCTCTGCCTGTCACTGGGGCTCGGCACTGCTGGCCTGGCTGGTGCAGGTGGGAGCCCCACAGCTGGTGCAGTTTGTACCTGCCCAGCTTTCACAACTCTTGCACCAGAGGAACTGGACCGACAACTCCGCACAGGTCGGTTTTGCCTGGGCGGCTCAGAGCCGGTTAACCCTCGCCTCCATGTTCAGCGTTTCTGGGTTTGGAACATAAAGACTGATTCTCCTTTCAGCATCAGAGCAGTATTCTTAATAGTTCATTAGTTTTGAAAAAGAGACTATTTCTCAAGGAGATGGACCAGGGCTGGCAACACTGTGCTCCAACTCTCTTCTCTCTGAAGAGCATGGCTGGAACAGTCACAGCCCCCAGTGTGCTGAACACAGTAGAGCCAGGAGACATTTAAACAGCAAGAGCCACTTCACCTACATAAAACTCTTTTATACATTTACCATGATAAACTGGAGGCATTAAAGTGCAGTGAATTGGAAATTGCTCTCACTTAGAGCTAGATGTTCACCTACAACCGATACCAAGATGCACACCCTACGCACTGTATTTCAAATCTTTATTTAAAAAAAAAAACCCAAAGTGCATCAAGCAGGAAACAGTGTTTCAGTTCTGCTGATACTGTTCTCTTTCGAGTACTTGCTGCAGCACCACAGACTACACAATATTCCCTCATCCTGCACCACCAGGACAAAGCCCAAATGCTGGAGAAGCTGAAGCAGTAAGCACATTTTGACAAGGCTGCACCCAGACTAGGTGCACACAAGTTTGGGATCTGTGTGCTTGCAAAGCCTGACACAGGGGAGCAGCCTGCTGTGGCTGTGCCTGGAGAATTTCACACCTCACCCAAAAAAAGCAGGGAAGCAAAAGGGGAAAAACCAAACCACCCCAAAGTCTTTCTATCAGTAAGTCTCCAGCCACAGTACTGCACCTCTGTACCAAAATGAATTTTTTCACAAGTGCAGTTGCATGATCATCAGCCCTTCTGCAGAGCAAGCAGGAATCTACCAAAGAAACAACATGAAACACCAGACTGATCTCATCCTACCCAGCTCCCTTCTTCACTGCTATTTTCCCAGAAAGTAGCATTGTGACAGTCAGTCTCATTCTGTGAAATAACTGAGATAAACGATAAAAAGTGCATCTTCTTAGCATACTGAGAGCACAGTAAAGTTTTCAGTTCTTACTAGGCATGAAGTCAAATGCACTACTGCAAGTAAACATTTATTATCTGAATGAAGTGGAACACTAGTTCTATTATGTCCTTTCTATTACAAAAAAAATCCTACCTGTGCAATACAGAGTACCTTATTTTTTAAAAACAGTATAGATTCTAATCAATTTTAAAACTGAATATATCTTCTGAATTTCTTTGTGATGGTTGGTCTACTTGACATTTCAGCAAACTTCACCTCATGTTTTGCCCCAGGTTTCAGAGTGCTCAAGAAAGCCTGAGCAGTTATACTATGGGAAACTACTTTGGAAAAATTGGTAGGCTATTAAAAGGTCTTCCAAAACACCCAGATAGACAGAACCAAATGCAATTTGAGTTAAAAATGAAGCCTCGGGTAGGGATGAGTGTGACCCCTGAGCTTGGTTGGGATTTCCAAGCAATTTCCTCTCTTCAGCACCCCTGCAGCCACTTTATGTGCACTAAAGGTGCCCTGAGACCTCGGCTGCAGGGATGGCCCCGGGCAGGGGCTGCACCGGCCATGCACCCATCACTCCTTTAACCCTGGCAGGTTTCACCCATGAGGCAGAGAATTCCCCACCCAGCAGAAGAGCTGGATCCTTCCTCACCACTCCACCAGGGTTTGCAGGGAACATTGCTCCCCCCAGTTCCTGGCCCAGCTGAGCAGATTCTTCAGGCTTTCCAGAGCTCTCCCCCTCTGCTTTAATCACCTCTGATTCCTCAACAACAACAAAGATACCTTAAGTACCTGCTTCAGACAAGATGCAGAAAAAAAAAAAAAAAAGAAAGAAAATCAACAGCTAGGAGAACAAATCAATGGAGACTAGCAAGCCTTCAGGAAAACCAAAAGGCATTTAGAGCCTTTAGAGCATCATCCAGAAAATCATTAGCTTTCCTGGGGTTAAAAGCACTTTTAAAGAGGAATAACTGGCCATCAGAAATGCCTGCTTGATACACCATCACTTGACAATTAAGTAGAAGGAAAAAATACTTAAATATCTAGAAACTTGTTTTAAAACATAAGCTAGCTATGGAAAAATCTAAGCTGCAAAGCAGACAGAGAGAGAGAGATGGTGACAAATCAGAAGTTCCATCGCTAGGTCAGTGGAGCCAGCACAAAACCTTTGGAACAGGAAACTGCAGTTAAATACATTGGTTTTCTTATCAATGAGAGATCAGAGCAACAGTAACAGGACAGTGTACAGCACACATGTGAAAACATCCTTATCAAGATGACAGCTGGAGAACTCATGGATTTTGTCCAGAAACCTACTAGGAGCAATAGGCTCTCCAAACTCTGCTGCACCAGGCAGGAAGAGCAGGCAAGGGGCTGTGAGGCAGCACTGCCAGAGCTCTGGATACAAACAGGGAGAGGGGGTACAGCATTCCTCTCCCTGGGGCACAGCTGGGCCCCAGCTCGGCTTGTAAGGGCAGCATCTCCACTTCAACACCACGTGCACCGAGTCAAGGTCTGCCCCTTTTCAGCTCAGGGCTGCTTCTACACAACACTCCACACACGTCTGAGCACGGATTCTCCACAAGATTCTGTAAACAGGTTAAACATTCCTCAAAAAAGCCCGTGTATACACACACACACCCCCCTCAAGAAAGTTAAAATTTCCATTCAGGGCTCCAAAGCTTTGCTGGAATCTGTAAAAATGATAAACAACAGCCAAAAAGAAAACACAACCCCTTGTCTTTTCAACTACTTTGGGAGAACAATTGCTCTCAAAGATCGCATTCATTAACATTCTGATGAAGTTCCCTTTTAGCGCTGTTTTTCATACTTGAAAGGAACAGCTATGATCAGAGAGAGCCCTCAACTACCGACTCACTCATTTAGATTCTCTCGCTCTGATTCACCAATCACCTTCAAGAATAATTAGCAGCTTCATCTGAACGTAATGAATATACACACATGCTCACATCCACACCATTCATTTTGGAAGGAGGGCAGAAATCCCGCTTTCCTCAGCCCTGGCACAGCACCCATCTCCTGGGCAGCACCAGCACCTGGTGGCTCTTCCAGCAGCTGACAGTCTCACTGACCACCTCAAGCCAAAACTACATTTCCAGCTTAAGTCTAAAGTTGTGGTGAGTGGCTGGATACTAAAAGACCCCAAATAAAACACCACTACACACACACACATCAGCCCTAAACTGCATGAAACCTGAGCTGGATGTATACAGGAAGATCCAGGGGAAGGAAGAGAAAGGAGAAGTTTTAACTTCTTCTACACAGAAAGAGGCTGCTGGTTTTGTGTCTGTGGGGCTTTCTTTTTTACTTAATTTAAAAAAGATATATATAATCAACTCAGTCTTTATTTGGAAGATGGTAAGATAGGAGATAATAAGTCACAAGTATCGCCACATGGTTTTCAGATGACAACTGCCAAAGGAAACATTGCCACATGAGTTAAAATACAAAATGCTTAAAATTCACACCAGAGAGCTAAAGGAGACCTCAAAGCCATCCCTCAGTATTAACCTTAACTGCTCATACTCCCAGGTCAACACAAAGGAAGAATACATATATTTTTCTATAAAGCACCCTTTATTTACAGGAACACCAGCGGTGAGAATTTCCTGCAGTGGGGAAGGGGAATTCACAATATGGTGAGATACAAAGAAAAACAAACCAAAAACCACCTTAGCTCTCCCAAATGATTCTACCATTAAGTTCTACCTAAACACTGAGAAATTTCATTTCCAAGGGGAAACCTAAGCCTTGGTTATTCTATTAAACATAATCAGAGACCACTGTAACATCAAGAAACAAGCCAACCTAGAATACCACAATAAACTACCACATATGCAACAAAAGCTCCTTTTAAGGATTAAAAAAATTAAATAAAATACTTTTTTTGTTCAGTACTGTCCCTAAGCCATACACTCACTACTAACTTTCTTCCCCCTCATGGGCATAGAAGGTTTCAATCCTTATTTATTTTTTAAAAAACACTGCAGCAGATTTTAAATCCTCTTAAAAAACCAATGTGCACCAAAATACAGATTTCCTCCAAAGCAGAAGAAAATCACCTGTTGCAGTCAAGTTCACCAGAGAACACAGTTCCACACCACACAAAATGCCCTTGCCATTTCACTAATTTTCATGGCTATATACTGCTTTAAAGTGCTTTTGCCTTAACCATCCCCTTGCCTTGCTGCTGCATGACATCTGCCACACATCACCCATGGTCCAAGGCAGTGCTGCCGGGAAAAATCCACACAATGTATTTTCTTTTTTTTTAGTTTCACAGGGATTTAGGAAATGCACACCATCCAAGAACACAACCTTGAACAAAACACACCTGGTTGGTGTGAAACAGGAGAATTCTGCTCACACTTTTCCCTCTGAGGTGTCAACCACCATGGCTGCAGAGGTGTACACTTCGTTTTCAAACACGTTGGCAAATACACTATAAATTAGCTCATTTCAGGTGGTGTTCTCTTACATGTTGGTAAATAGAGTAGAAATTTCAGGCAAGCGTTCTAGCACGTGTTGGTAAATATACTAGAAATAGGTTAATTTCAGGTGGTGTTCTCTGGCATGTTGGTAAACATAGCAGATATCAGTAAATTTGAGGAAGCTGTTCTCGTACATGCTTGTAAATATAGTAGAAATGGGTTAATTTCAGGTGGCACTGAAGTTTTAGGCAAGAATTTTAAAGTGAATCATTTTGTAAAGACTATTTTTTTTTTCTTTTTAAAGAAAAACCAGAAGTGCTTCCACAAACAGAAGTACCTTGGGGTGGCAGATACTTAAGGTCACTTTTTACCCTTGTGTACCTTATTATCAAGGTTTGGCTGATTCAATAACAAGGCTCTCCCCATGTGAAAAGCCCAGAGTTTTCCCCATCAGCCTGGAGGGACTGCACTATCATTTGAATTCTATTTCCTGATAATGTGCTCATCATGGTAGAAAATTTCTGCAGGAAGATGAATTTTACTTTCTTCCCTGACAGCTCAGTAGAGACTCAGGGGTTTAATTGGACCTATCTGCTGATGCATATTTGACTAAGAGCATGCCCAAGAAAAAAAAAAAAATAAGGTTATACAGACAGGTCTAGGGCTTGGTTTAGAGGCACAGGAGAGCAGATTGCTCACTCATTATCAGTTCTGCATACACAAAGTAGTCAGCTTTCCTGTCAAGACAACACCCCACAAATGACAGCACAAAAAGCCAAGAAACAGCCATCACCAAGCTAACACAAACCTTCTTGCCTCTCCAGCACCTGCACACCCAGAGCTGCTCAGGGCTGAATGTCCCTGCTGAGCAGAACCCCTGGCTCCCCCAGCAAGGTCCTGCCACCAGGGCAGATGGCCAAGGCCACCTCTGACACCTCCACGGGCACACAGGGACCACCTCTGGGACTCTGAGGAGTTGGTCCTACAGGCAAAAAACTCCAGACAACCACGGTGCCACCAGAGGCCTGCGTGGCTGGAGGGGTGGGCTGGGGAGCAGCAAAGCCCAGGGACAAAATGGGACCTCACAGTCTGAGCCAAAGACATTAAAGATCCCAGGGCAAATCAGAGAATTCATTAGCCCACGCAGAACTCTTCACTGCTGTAACACAGGTTAACAGACACACAAGTGGCAGGAAATCCAAAGCAGGGAGAGCACCCAAAACTTTGCCCACGTTTCCACCATGGTGTGTCAAAGAAAGTGGGCAAAAGCACCAGAATTGCTCATATTTACTGGGAATTCAAGTTCTTACACCCAACAAGCAACTTGTGAGGTGCTTCCTCTCGACAACTCACTTCTTCCAACTGTACACAAACAAAACAAAAATCAAAAGCCAAAGTCATAGTTTGTCAATGCCCCTCTGAAAATATTAAATTTCCTGCTCTGCTTAACTTAGCTCAGACAAGGCAGGCAGTATTTGCTCAGCAAATATTGTTTGTAATAAGTTAGACAAGCAATATTTTTTGCCAGCCTATTAACACCAGAAAAATATGTACAGTCAACAAGAGATGAAGAATTTGTTCAATTACTTCAAAAATGGGAATTACAACCGAGGGATTATTATCCATTTAAACATCTCTTTTCCACAAAATGTCAAACACTAGCCATTTGCTAACAATCTCCGGAGACAGATAAAGTAACATTTTGGCAATGCAAACACAAACTCCCGAGCTGGAGGAGGGGGGAGCGGGAGGAAGGAGGGCGGGAGGGGGGAAGCTCCACCATTCACAACAATGCCGGACCATCCCAACACGCCAGGAATATTTTGCAGCCAATTAAAACCCCAAACAAACATTGGACTTGCCCGAAGTGATGGCGAACACCGGCCGGAGCCGGGCAGAGGAGGGAAGGAGCCAGGAGAAGGGGGGGCAGCAAGTTGCCAGCGGATCACCGGGGCTGGCCCGGCACCCTCCTGACCGCAGCCCCGGGATCCCCCCGGGCTGACACCAGGATTAATGCACGTTAATTGCTATTTGCAAAATTCAGCAGCCTGAAAGCGCCGCGCTTCCTTTCTCAAATCCATTTTTTTTTTTCCTTCCCCCCGTTCCTTTTCCCTTCCAACCCCCTC
>NW_005054330.1:1982300-1993692 GCF_000277835.1 Geospiza fortis | reverse complement strand
GGAGGGGCAGCGCCGCGGGCCGGGACAGGGGATGGAGGGGCGAGCCGAGGGCATGGGGGCGAGCCGGGGACGGGGCACAAGCTGAGGCGAACGGTGGGACCGGGGCTGAGCTGCGGGATGGGCTGGGGTCAAACGATGAGCTGGGGGTCGGAGGGGGAGCCAGGGACAGGGAACGAGCTGCGGGAGGAGTTGGGGATTGAACGCTGAACCGAGGGTCAGGCTGAGGGATCGCTTGGGGGTTCCGGACATCTTGGGGCACACAGGAAGAGCTGAGAGTCATGGAGAGAGCGGAGGGATGAGCTAGGGAACCATCTGAGTGTCAAGGGACAAATTGGGAAATGAGCTGCTGATGAGGGTGCAGGACACGGGAGCTGGACATCAGAGCTGTAGGTGGGACATGGAGCAGTGTAAGGGAACCGAGGGTTAGGGCTCATGGAGATGGAAGCAGGAGAGCCTGTCCATTAGCCCTTCTCCACATCCATTCCTCTTGTTGAGGTCCTCTTGTTATTCCTGCAGTGCGGGAGGGGGCTGTTTCCTTTCTTGATTCCCTGCAGTTTCAGGCCCTCTCTCCAGCATTTCCTGGCCAAAGGCTTAGGCATTCCCTTGGGACAGGGACTGCCTTGGTGGCCGACTGCACAGCTGTGCGGTGCCCGGTGCCAAGGCCAGCACTGAGGAAGGTGTGCCTGGATCAGGGCTCCTGCACAGGGCTGTCCTACATATCATAATGGTAGCAGGACTTAATCCTCCTGTTATCATCTTTTATTGCACAAAGTCAGATATTGCAGCATGCTACCATCACTTCTTGGTACTCTCTTCCTTGTTGGGGGCTGGCTTTGCTCTGTTGGACTGACTTGCCATAATTCCTTACTTCAGCTGCTACCTTCCCTGGGGGGTAGCCACTAGAAAGATGTTGTGCAATAAAGTCTAAAGAAATCCATTGAGATTCATGTATAAGGGAAAAAGACCCATGAAGGAGATTCAGAGTTAGTGGGAGCCATGGAAGTAAGGAAGCCAAAAAAATCTCCTGCTATCTGCTCCCACTGTGTTCCAGCTCAGCCACTATCAGGGATGGTGGTTTCCTCAGGCTGGTGTCCCCAGAAGTGGCAGGCTGGCAGCTGAGTGTCTAACACACTCATCAAAAGTTTCCATGCCCATTTTCCCACCATTTTCTTATGTTCCTGATCTAATTGTAACATCAGAGCAGTCAAAAATTAACCCCCTTTCCCCTGGCCCAAACAGGCTCTTTGAGAAGTGTTTCTGGTGTCTGGCAACAGCATTGCCCTACCTTACTTAGACAAGTGCTAAAACAAATATCATCCTCTTAAAATGTAGCATAGAAACGTCATTTAAATTTAAGCCATTTAAAACCAAAGGTAGAAATCCCATGTGTAGTGCAAAGCCTCTTAATGCAAATAGTCAGTCATGCATTGCATGCCTCAATCACACTCATATCAGTGTCATTTGTGTCCTAATAAAATCCTATAATCTTTTGCGTGCCAATTAAAGAAGGAAGATAGCTAAATCTAGCTGCTTCCTCGGGTAATTACAGGCTAGTGGGGAGCCAGACAGTTATCTGCCCTGGGTTTTGCAGGACTGTGGATTTCCAAAGGGTATTTCCTCTCCTGCTTTATTAAGTGACTGTACAGTATTTTTTAAAATGTGTGGTATTTGAAAGGCACGACCAAGATCCCGGAGATGGGATGGGATGTTAATTTAAGGTCTCAGTTTAGATACACCTAGTTTAACAATGGATTTGGTTTAACAACTGCATTTGCTTTACTAGTATTTTAAGGGACACTTTCTAGAAACAAGCATTTGCACTGAGTTCACTAAGTTATTTTTACACTGGTGAGCCTGTCCTTTTATTTACAAGGTAATTCCTATGTTGTTTATAAGTACATCATAAGGGTAAGTCATTAAAAAGATAAACTGGGGCATTTTTAACAGTTCCTCTTGCTAGGACTCATCTCACTCCCATTGTGCTATAGACCCTCCATCACTAATATGCATTTCTAGTTACCTTTTTTTCATTCACTTCCAAATTTGCTGACCAACAAGGACAGTGGAAATTGCCTGTAAAGTTTCTTTCTTTATTTCCTGTCAGCAGGGTCATCAAGATTCTCATCCCGTGTTTACGTACAGGAGTTTAATGTCACTGGGAGCATAAACCAAAGGTGCCTTCTGGGGAAAGTTGTGAATACCATTATTTTTTTCAATTAACTCCACAAATTCAGCAGCACTATGATTGTCCATAGTTATTCTCATTTTTGTATATGTATATTTTCTTGTTGAAAGATGCAGCAGAAGGGTCATCCAAAGGAATTAACAAAATCAAGCAGTCCACATGGGAAAGGATGCCTCTGCTTGAAACAGCATCTCTGAATCAATCATGCCTTTCCTTCCACCAAGGCAATTTCGTGTTTTCAATAGAAGGCAGACCTACAGTGGTTTTGTTTCCCCCCAGCATCAAATGGCATTCTGTACAATGATATTCATCATGTTATAACTCTAGGTGAATGATAATGGATCAGAGGGAATGAAAACAGATGGATGTTAAAACAGACAATTCCCTGCCACAAACCTGGGAGCCCTCCACTGCTGCCTAGTCCGTTCATTCAGTGGATAATTGTATTAGACATTCCAACAATAGAGAGGCCTTCTTCATTAATCCTGAATTTACTGAAAAGAAGCTTTGCAGACTATAGCTCTTTCGGTGCTTAGACAACATCAGGCAAAATTTACCACAGGCTTAAATGTCTAAAACTCAACTGGATAGCAACTAGCACAGAAAATTCCAAAAGCAAGAGAGATGGGTGAGTGAGGCCAGGGCACAGGACAACCCAGGAGCAGCACTGCAGGTAGGCAGGGGACATGAACAGAGCTGCAGCTCAGGTGATGCCAAGGAAATTTATTGAAAAGCTTTCCTCTGGCTGGAGTGCAGGCAGAGCTGAAGTGACCAATATTGGACCTGGGTTTGAGCTGATTGTCCCTTCCCAGGCTCCAGCTCGCCACATGAGCCAGTGAATGCCAATCCCTGCCATGTGATGGGGCACAACCGTTCTGTAACCCTGTGTGCATCAGGTGACTGGGGCTAAGCAATACAGATCAGGTCTCTTACCAGCTGTCCTGTGAGTCAGACCTTGATTACAATATTGACATTAACATTTTAATCACATGCATGCTGCTGTGGATTTTAATGACAAACGTGCTATGCCTTTGCCTTTTGAGGATCAGAAATTGAACCCTGGTTCATAGCTGGAGTGAGTGTGGCATCAGAGCAGCAGCAGCCACAGCAGTAAACATGGCATTGCTCTTGCCACCAGCCTGCCCCTGGACATTAACCTTGCTGGCACCAAGCACCTCACTGGAACGGGGACTTTGTTCTCAATTACTCTGTTCCTGTGTCTGGGGCAGTACTGGAAGTTATGAAAAAGGAGAAAGGCGGTGCTTTTGTATCCTCTGTAGCCTGAGGCAATGTGAAAATCTACCCAATCCCTGTGTAACCATCATTTTCGATTCACAGGTACTTTAATCAGGGCAGAATAATCCAGAGACATTTCCTTCTTCCAGTGGAGCTGGGAGCAGGGTTGCTACTATACTTTTTCTGCCCAGTGCCATCAGGGTGAGGTGAAGAAAATTCAATGCAAATGAGAATCATGCCCCAAATCTGTGTTGTTCCTCTCACCCCAAACACGCTCCACAATCTGTTGTAAATGCTGCAAGCTGAGCCTGCGAGGCTTTGCTTTGTTAAAGACTGTCATGTCCAAGGTGGAAGGACAACCAAAAGGTCACAATAAATAAACTGAATACAAAATTGCTTAAGGCAATAAAAGGAGACCACAGACTTTCATTACAGCTCTGACATGCACCAGGAGACACTTCAGGATGTTAAATAAGCTGGGTTTGTGTCGATGGGCTTAGTTGTTTTCTGTTGTTTCTTTCCCTGCTACACCAATACTTTGCCAAAACAATCAGGCCTTAACTGCTTGGTATCCCTTTCACAAACACGAGCTGCCTTTATCACTTGCTTCATCATGGTCATTTGCACTGAAAATACATAATCACTGTCAGAGTACAAAGAATCATTACGAATAATTAGTTACTTCCAATATGGCAAGTCAGTCTCATAAATCTTGAATATTTGGCTTTGGTTTTGGAAAGAGATTCCTTAATGGCTACACTTGTGAGACTCTGTTAATTGATATAAAATTGTATTCAAAATTAAATTTGTTTCAACAGATCTAAATCACCCCAATAAATCAGCTTCAGCCTATCTGCTCTAAGGGTTCAAGTACACTTTTTTTTTTTTGCCTTTGGGAGAAACTGTGAGCTTGCAATCAATGCTTAGAGAGCTGCATCTGACCCTCCCCTTGTTGACTAATTGCTTCCATATGCTGACACGGGGTGATTTTGCTGGTCTGATGAGTCATAAAGGAGGGGGTGGGAGGTGCAGCCCCTCTGCCCAGCCCAGCCCTCCTGCCAGGCTGCTGTGTGGGGAGCAGGGGCTCCTGTCCCAGTTCACCTCCCAGCCAGGCTGTGAGGAAGGAATTGCCTCCCTCTGTTCTGAGTGGGCAAAGGAGAGGGAATTTTAATAAGAAAGAGAAGGAGTTCAAGTCTATCTGTAATAGTCAGATATTGAGGATTTATGCTATTATAGGTAATAGCAGTGTGAATGGTAGCTCTTATGATGCTTTTTTTCCTTCTTCAGAGAAACTGTCTTTTTCATCTGATATCATGGGTGAGAGAAGGTGAGAGTTAATAACAATAGCTTAATTTTACTTGACTGTATATACTCTATTTAGCTCCTGAAATTGTTTCAGGACAGGATGTTATTATCTTTATCCTTGCTTTAAACCACAGAAATGGAGCTCGAGAGACAAAAGCCCCGTGTTCCTCTCCCATAATGTCTTTAGTAGGCTGTATTCCTCACCTCTGCAGCAGTGAGCCCAAATGCTTCCTGTGATCCTGTGTGGTAAAAATCTGTTGGAAGAATTCCTCATTTGCATCCTGTCTGCATTTACTGTCTGTTATCTTAAATATCTCTAAATTTTTTTTTCTTCTCCTCCAGAGATTCTTTTGTACCTACTTCACCTCAGTAAAGTTTCCCCACCCCTCTCACAGCTGTATTTCTGCATGGCTGCTCTCCCTGGGGTGGCAGCCCTGGGAAGGGGATGCTCCATGGCTGGGATTTCCATGGCATGGGCAGCTCTGGGGAGGCTCTGAGCTCCTCTTACCTCACCTGGGAAAAGCCTGCAGAGCACGCTGCCTGCTGTCAGGCCTTGCTAATGCTGTGCCTTGCTTGGCTAGGGATGCCTAAATCCTGTTGGGCTCAGTCATCTATTTAATGATGCTTTTGCTTGCCTTTAAAATGTTGTGAGTGTGCAGCCACTGTTCTCACTGCTCACTGTGTCCTGGTGCAGGGTGTTTAGGGGTGAGTAAAAGTCACAATCTTTTCAGTTTTATTGGGTGCAAGTGTTAAAAATTTTCCTTGGGTAGAAGTTGCTTCTGTTTCCAAGTGTCTTGTAGGTTGTGCTCAATTTATTCTTATATTTGTTAAAGCAATGCATTTCATTTTAATCCCTCAGTGCATATTATTAATCAGCTAATGCTTCAAAGAAAAAAAATATTAAAAATTCACAAATGAACAAGAAAGAACCCTCACCCACCCACCTTGGGAAACCTGAAGGTTAAGACTGTAAGTATGGTTTTGTGTTCTCAGCCTGGAAAGTGAGGGGAAAGCCAGTAACAACTGATTCAGAGAAGGTATATTTGGCAGTCTGCAACTTGCAGACCTCTCCTAATAAAGGCTGGCAGGGTGTGCAAATGGAGCTTAACACATGGTCATGATAAACAGGTGCTGAGACATTTCTGCAGCATTTCTTCCACTAATATTTTGTCTCTTTAAAGCAATCGTCAGGAAGTTGTGTCATCTTAATTACAGAATCTGGGAGTGAGCTATTTACTAGTAGCTGTGTAACTTGTTAATAAAGGCTTCCCTGCAGTGGGATTTTGGCTCTCTGTGTACCAGCAGCAGGCTAAGCACTGAGGGAGGCTGGCAAAATCACAATGATACATAATTTACACTGGGTCAAGTTACTGTTCATGGCAAGTAGATGAGCTGGACAAGTGTTAAACAGGGCTTCACCTTCACTGCTGTCCATGCCTATGAGGGGAAATTTATTCCCAGAATGGATGAGGCTTAACTAATTACTGCACAGTTGTATGTCCTGATGTCTTTGGGTCACCAGACCAACTTTGCACGAGCCAAATCAGAAGTGGGTTCAAAGAGAGAAGAATATAATAGTCAAAAGGATCGGCTTGACTGCCTGGAATCGTTTTTGCAAAGAGGAAGGTAGAACTGGAAGTTAGATGAAAGGAAAACAGGAAAGATGGGAATGGCTCTGTTAGAGCGAGTGTGTAATAAGGACTGAATTATTCTTAACACAGAGAATTTTTGCATGCACCTTATACTATTGCTAACCTTTTGTTGTCCTTCATCTGATTTGCTGATTTAATTTCACTTCTGCAAATGAAGCAAGGAGCCTCAATTTATTGAGGGGGCTGTGAGAGCCTTTGGAAGGGCATGTATTGAATTTCAGAAAGCATTTTACAAGAAGGTAGCCTGCCACAGTCTTGTGCTGTAGGACTTCCTTTGGAAGCATATATTTCTCCCCCATAAGTCTTTTGAACAGTTTAATACCACACATGTTTCAAGAGAATGAAATCAATAACAATCTGTACCTTTCTAACCTGAAATGCAAGCTCTGCACGGCAGGAGATCAAGCTATGCAATTAACTGTTGTCCTTTCAAAGGAATTCTGACAGATATTTATAGTTTACTGTATTCCATTTTCCTGCCATTGGAATATAACAGTGCAACTGAATGCAGCTGACTGGAACTATGAAATAATTATAGCAATAACTATTTCCTTCTCTACTGGGGAAATCTTGTAAAGGGCTGCATGTGGGAACTGCTGATGTTCTTGCCCCTCGAAATCTGGTCCTTACCTTCAGTTTATCATGCATCCCTGGCTAAGTCACCCGAGAGAGTTTTTGTTCCATTACCTTCAGCTTTTTCTGAAGTCATGTTCTGAATCTCACATTCATCTTGATGTGGAATGAATCAACACTGTAGAAATAAATACACTTTAAAAAGCTTTCTATATTTGTGCATGGACAGTGTATGAAGTAGAAAGACCTCTCTGTAGTAAAATAAGTCATATCTTTGTGTGGGAGTTTGGAGCAGTCTATTAAGAGGAAACTATGCAATATTACCAGAAGTGAATAGATTGGCATTTGACTGCTAAGCACTTTGCAAATTTTGATATAAAGGCACTTATTTTATACCCTGAGCTGTCACTGTAACTTATGTGCTCGTGCTGGTGACTTAGTAGCATAATGACAGGCCATTGTTACTGAGCTAATTAGTTTTAAGCAATCTTTCCTAACAGTATGCTTGGGGATGACATTCATTTGCTGCAAACTTATGAGACGTTGATGCATCAGGAAAGTAGTGATGCTGAATCTTTGTGGTACCTCTCTTGTTGGCTGAGTATAAGTGTCTTATCAGGGGACAGTTGCTGTGTTGGACACTTTAGATGCCTCTTGCCACTAGTAATACCCTCAGCTATTTAGCTAAAGGCTGTAAACTTCCAGCTTTAGGGCTGTAAACCTGCAGAGGAGCACTGTAGCTTCCAGCATATGGTGGGATTTAATCATTGCTTTGCCACATGGCCATTTTCTGTCTCTCTGGTTGAATGTCTGCAGATGCTTCCCAGGACTTTGCAAACCAGGATCAGATACATCTGGTGCTTTGGGGAGCAGTGTGGAAGGGGATTGTGGTGTCATTTAAAAAACCCAGAAGTTCAGAGTAGGATAAGTAGAAGTGGAAAAGTCTCTTCACAGAAAGTGTTGGAATGTTCACCAAGGTATAGTCAAGTGTCCAGATGCCCTCTACCTCTACCCACGTGGACTGGGCATGAAATGAACCCCTCCTTCCAACATGAAAAGAATGAGAATAGGGAAGAGAAACTGTTCTCACTTTATTCTCACAGGTGGCACCGACAGCTTGTGGCTGTTGAGTAATACTGTATTGTGCAGCTGCCTTAGAAACTGGTGGTACTGAGTCATTCCCAGGTAATAATTTTGTTTTGGAGTCCCCCCAACTTGTATTAAGATGGTAGATAAGTGGTGGTACTGTAACACAAGGATAAATTCAACCATCAGCCTCTCCCAAGTTTGCATTTCCTGGAAGTGTTATAAATGTGAAGTCCACTAGAAGGAAAGAAGTGAAGGAAATGGAGAACATCCTCTAAATTAACCAGATCTGGGAGCTCCCCATGTTTTTCCATAAAGGGCTCTGGAATGCAGCTGCCTGACCCTCTGATGTAGTAAAGCCTGAGTCTGCACCCCAACCTGTGTGACTGAGCTTCTGGAAGTTTGTGCACAGAGGGCACATTTGGGGTTTCTGCACAGGGAGCTGTGTGTGTGTGTGCAGATCAATACCAGAGCTGAGAACTCTCCTCCTGAGAGGCCTGCAACAAGCAGTACATTATTTATGTGCTCCTCTCCTCTTTCCTGTGCATTATGTAAATACTAATCAAGGTGAAATTGGACTTGGTTTATTTTCACAATATCCAAGCAGAAATCATTCTAATGGTCTTCTAGAGGGGTCCTGAGGTTTTCTAAGGCTTGGGCTTGGGTTTTCTAAGGCATGGGCTTAAGGCAGGGTCCCTGTGTAGGCTCATAGCTGACTGTTGGAATCCCAAGAGCTGGTGCTCTGTTGTTCCCAAGCCTTGCCCTCTCCTTTGCCTACAACAGGAATGTGAAAAAGACCATTCCCTGTCCAGCCACTGCCCTCTGACCACAGCTGATGGTACTCATTCTGATAAGCAGCAGCTTTTATTCCATTTATCCAACATTTTGTTAGCTTTACATCTTCTACCCCACATCCTTGAGTTTTTCACTTTGTGTTTATGACTCTCTCCGTGAGTTTTTTTTCCCCAGTTCAGCTGGGAGCAGGGGATTTCTCTGGGAATGTTTCACAGCTTTCAATTTGTTTTGTGGTTTCAGCAGTCTGGCGTTGGCTGTTCGTATTTACTTACTTACAGCACTGCTGTATTTTTTCACCTGTCTGTAGATCTGGGGAAAAAAGGTGCTTTGCTGGCATGGTTGCCAACCAAAGTCTCTTGTTCTTCTGTGGTGAGAGCTGGGGCACTGCAAGGCTGCCATGGTGTGCATGGGTGTGCCTGCTGAGCAGGGCAGCTATTAGTTCTGTGCATGATGATGGTTTCTGTGATGTGCATGACTTTCTCTGTTGGGAAATGAACTGTGAACACCTACTCATTTTTCATAGGCCAAATTACAGTGCTGTTTCTGCTCTCTGAATTGCCTACACCTCAAAAAGAACGTCCCTAGGATCCTTTAGTGCAATAGTAATGAAATAGCTGGGGCTGAGCAGCTCTTCTGTTAGCAGAAGCCACCTCTATAAATTTAGCCATTTGCTTTCTGCCTGGCAGACTTCTGATGCACTTGATGTACTTCTTCACCCTTTTATTTTTTTTACACTTGAGGTAGCCTTTGTGTGCTTGTTGCTCAAGCTTTAACTGTGATTAAACCAAAGGAAGAGATTTTGGAGTCAGTGAAATATTGCTTAGACTTCTGTGTCACTCTGAAAAGCTCAAAGGCAGCAGCTTAGAGAAAGCAAATTAAAGTAGACATTACTATTTTTTTCTTGAGGGAAGGGGGAAAACATTATCAGTAGCATTGCTGCTAAAATAAATAATACAAATTTAGACCTTGGAAACAAAGGAGCACAACTCTCAAAGAATTCATTCCCAAGTTGGAATTCATGTGCTTCCACACTTGCATCTTTAGATGATCATTAAATTCTGTTTGTGCTTTCTAGTCTAAGAGTTCCCCAGTGGTATTTAACAGCTCAAATATTTTTGCATGAGGGTTTTTTTATTTCCTTCTCTAGTTTTGGGGTTATTCCTGATTTGGTCTAGCAAGGAAAAAAAAAAAGATGCTTAGAGGAGCTTTTGACTCTTGAGGTAGCAGGACATGGCCAGTAATAAACTTGTAGTGGAGCAGAGCCCAGCAATGGAGGAGACAGGGCCCTTGATGGAATGGGAGCTGTGGGATCTGTCTCATCAAGCAACTGTCAGAGCTGCCTTCCAGCTCCAGGCTGACCATGGGGAATTCATGCCAGTGCATTACCCAGGGAATCAGGTGTGTGTCTGCATACAAAGATGGTTTCAGTCTCTCTCTGATTTTCCTAATGTTACATCTCAGCCTGTGTGTATACACAGCTGTGTTTTGTTGACTTCAGAAAATAAAAATCCATTTTTCCTCAGTATTCTGAGGTTTGGCCGCTGTGGTCAAAACTGTGGAAAGTTTTCCTTAAAATCAAGCTTTCCAATGCAGCAGGACAGAACGAATACTGCCAGACAGTCAATTTGAGCTTCAGAGCTGTGCAGGTACTTAGAAGTGCAATCCATCAGGTGCTCTGATCTACAAGTCTGGCTGAAATCTTGCAGCCGTCAGCATGACATTGCTCCCAGTCACATCAAGTGTGACGAATTGCTAATAGATGTTTTGAGAGGAGAACTTAAATTAGCTTCCCAAAATTCACCTCAAGAATACAGGGTCTGTCTGCAGCTTGGATGTTAAGGTATGATTTTAGCCTATTTTAAAAAGTCACTAACAGCAGTGTTGTTTGGTTTTTTATTCCACCCCCCTCGCCCCCAAAGCTGCCATTTTAACTCGTGTTTAGTTGGCTGTTAAACAATCCTGTGTTCTGCTAGAGCAGACAAACTGTGCTGGCAGGTGACTAAGATCAGAAGGAAAACTAGATACGTTTCTTTCTTCTTGGTGGCTGTGGCTTTCAGTTCAGAGCAGAGGCAGGCGTGTCAGGCATGTAATGTGGGTGCTATAGGATGTGTGTAGGTCTCACGTCAGCTCCCATTAACTTCGCTTGTACACAGAGTTCAAAGTAAACTGCCATGTGATCAGCAGCATGAACTCAAGCATTTGGTCATCCTGAGCAGGGAAAAAGAGCTTGTTCTGGTTCTGGACTCCTCCTGAGAGGGCAAAGGATGTTCATAATGTTCTTCCTCAAAGCAGAAAGAATTCAAGTCGGCATCTGCTGAGGGCAGAGTTCTTCACTGAGACAAAGTTGCTCAGCTTTATGCTGAGTATCTGCCCCTGAAAAATAAATGGGGATGAAAAGGGTGATCATCCAAAAAGTAGAATGAATGTGGAAAAGTGAATTTCCAGAGAGGGTGGGTGTAGGGATTTAGCTGTGCTGCTGCTAATGGGTTGCTCATGGCCCAGCCTTGGGTTCCAAGCAAGTGTGCCCAAAAGTCTGAGTGTCCATTACATGTCAGTCATT
>NW_005054330.1:1957690-1982243 GCF_000277835.1 Geospiza fortis | reverse complement strand
ACAGTAGCACGGAGTGCTGGAACCCACTTTTAAGTACCTGTTTTATGCTTTGCGAGAGCAGCTGGAGAGAAGGGATAAATTACTATAAATTGCCGGTCTATGCAAAAAGGTGTTTGCATAAATTATTGGAGAGGCCACTTGAACTTGTTGAGCAGTGCTCCCACCAGCATTAAGAGGTCACTTAACCCTCTGTGCAGCCCTGCAGCAGAGCCCAGTCATGCATTGCAGAATTCAAGGAGTTCCACCATTTTTCTTCTGAGCACTGCCCAGAACTGATGCAAAGTGACATCTGACAGCACAGGCAAAGCAGTGACAATGCTCTGAGACACTAATAATAGCTGTAGAGCTAGAGCAGTTTCCCTCTATCCTTATTTTTTATTAGATTCTCCCCCCTTTGGTGAGGAAATGTTGTCATCCCTGGCACAGTTTATCCTTGGAAACCACCTTTGCTGAGCCATTTAATCACAAGGCTGGCTGCACAGTGGAGTCAATGTGCTAGGAATGCTCCCACCATAATCTCTTTAAAGAACAGCTGATACCTCATTGAGAACTTTGAAAAAAACCCACATTGCTCTTGGGTGATCCTTGGCAGAAGTTAGGAGCAGTGAGGGGTGCTGGGGGAGAGGCTGAATCATCCCTGGAACAGTGTGGCAGCAAACACCCCTAGAAAAGCAGGCTGCAAATCCTGTGCAGGCTCCTTCTCTTCCCCCCTCCATTTCCTTTGTTACTAAGGAGATTTACATTGAAACAAGCTCGGCAGGAATCCTCAGGTTCCTTGCAATGAGATCTTAATATTGCTACTCATTTATAATTAGTAAAAGAGAGAGGATATTAGAAAGGCTTCCTGTGAGGGATTCTTGGGGCCAAGTTAGAGTAAAAAGGGAAAAATTATAAGTAGCCCTCAAAACCTCAATTGTGTGACTGTGGTCAATTTGATGGGAACCCAAAGGCAGCCCCAGGGGCAGAGCAGTAATGTGAGTTGCTTCACTAGGACAGAAGTAGATCAATCTTTGTTATTGTTTTTGTATTTTTGTTTCATGATCTCCTGCTGTAGTTGTTTGTTCCTTGCACTCTTGCCGATTTCTGAAGGTTATTTATCTTCTTATCTATTTATCTGTTATTTATCTTTTGTTTAACTGTTGGAGTCAATGCTCTTAAAGGCCTTTTCCAACCTAAACAGTTCTGTGATTTTATGATATCACCCTGTACTGAAGTCAGCTGCAAGGCTGCAAAGAGCAAATGAGGTTCCAGGATGCCTGGATTTATTCAGAGTCAGGTGTTTTTAACCAGTGCTCCATGGATAGGGAAGACAAGGGGCACTGATTTTTATTTTTTGAGTGCTGGAATTACAGGAAGGCATGGATGCCTAAGGAGGACCTTAAGGAAGAGTTTAGGCACCTAAATCCTAAAGGATAATCCTGACTGCTCCCACCTACTTCTGTAAGCAGCTGAGTATCACCACCAAGACAGTTCCTTAGATACTTAGAGCTCTCCTCTGCATGCCCAGAATTATCCAAGTCTTGTTGATGCTGAACTGCTCCAATCTGATCTCCCTCCTAAGCCTGTCAAGATTAGCAGGCTGGGCTTTCTCCTGCCTCCTGAGGCTGTGCTGGTGGCACAGGCAGAGCACAGACAGCTGCTAGGGACATTCCAGAGCAGGGGAAGAGTCAGGGGCAGCCTGCTGCTGCTGTAAAATAGCACTGAATATTCAGTGGCAAACAAGGAGTTGTTGTACCAGCAGCGGGGGTTTGTCCAGTCCTGTGTGCTCCTCTGCTGCAGCGCTCTTGGCAGACTTTTCATCTTTGCTTTGCAGGAGCCTCATCTCTCCCATCTTCCTGACATCCCTGTTGTCATTTCCCTCTACCTCTGACATCTTTGTGCATCTCTGCCATTTTCCTGTTGTCTTCACAGAAATCCTACATTCAGCTGTGTCATAGCTTCTGCTTTCTCCTGTGTCCTCCGGCTGTTGCTTGGAGGGATAAAACCTGATGGCTTGAGAGTGGGCTGTTGGGAGCATATCTGTGCTGGGCAATGTGATATCCTGTGTGTGTTAGAGAAGTCCTGCATGCAAGGGAGGGCTGAGCAGTTTTCCAGTGCCATCTGTCTGAGTCCACGTGGCCATGGGAGGTCTGGAGTTTCTTTAAAACTAAAGCAGTCTAAAGTAATTTTGATGCAGGGCAGAAATTGGCAGAATTTAGTCCATATGGTGGGCAACATGGAAAATGCTTTGAGAATGGAATTGTTGGAGATTATTCAGTGTGAAGGTGAATGGAAAGAAAGCACAGAGAAGGGAGGAATTGGTAGGATCCTGTAAAAGAGCAGCTGAAATCTTAGAATGATAGTTTCCTCCCACTTCAGCCCCCATCTCATCTGCTGGTGTCTTAGTGTGTATTCAGCAAGCTAACAGCATCAGGTCCTCTTTCACCTTGGCAGCACCAGTGGTGATAGATACTATTATCCACCTCTATGGTTACTGGTTCTTTTTGCCAAGTGTTCCACACCAGTATTTTTTTCCCATGTTGATTATGCAGAATCTTCTGACCTTTAGAAATATGGCACTTCTGAGTGCTGCAGTGGAAACCAGCCCTTCCCTTTACATCTCTCCTCAACTCCCTGAGCATTGCTATAAAACACACTTTTTTTTTTCTTTTCCTCCCTTCCAATATATTATATTCTTGTAGACTTAACCCTCAGGAAATCAACATCTGGTAGCAATTATTATTCTTAAGCCGAGGTGGCCGAATCTCCCGCTTTACAGCAGTGAAGGTCTAGAATTCCTTCAGCATGGGGAGTCCATCAGCAAAGGCAGAAGCTTTCAGTGAGATGAGGACATTGGCACACTTCCCAGCACCTGTTGGTAGCACAAAGGGGTATGTTACAGGCTGGGCTGTACAATCCCAGGGTAAAGAAACACCATGAGGCCATTAAACACCCACTTTAAATTGCACCTTTGATCAAATTCCTCACCAAAGGCAGCATTGCTGTGCAGTCCTGTGTTCCTGCTTTGCAGATTACATCCCCAGATGTACAGCTCTCAGGAGACCAGAGGGGAAGGAATGTGTCATGCACACAATAGAGCTGGAAAAACCTTCTGTCTTAATGGTGTCCCATCAAATCTTATCTGATAACCTCTCCTTTTGAAAGTATGTGGAAAGCCAAAAATAAGAACAAAGCAAACCATAGACACAGACTTGCCCTGACCTGTCTTCTGGGCTGTATCTCTGTGGAGCTCTCCTTGCTTGCTCTGCTTGTCTTGCTGTGACCTCTCTCTCTCATCTTGCTATCAAACTCACTTGCTGGTGTGAGAAGCTCCCCCTCCCTTCCTCCTTTCCAGCCTCTCCTGTTTGTAACAGCCTCCTCATGCTTGTCTGCCTTATCCACTTTGTCTAATATTTTCAGCAGAGATTAGAAATATCTTTTCTTCTGACTCTCAAAGTTCTGAATTCCTCTATCTTCCTGCCACTGCTTATCTTGCTGCTGTATTTTTAAACTCTAATACACTCCAGGATATGGTTGTCATCAGGGACACTTGAACAAAGTAAAAGTAGCGTAGCAACCTTCCAAAATTCTCAGCAGAAGTGCTTTGTCAAAATAAGAAAGTTCAAGGCGAAAAAATCTATATCTGTATTTTTTTGTTGTTGAATGGTGACAACATATGATAGCAGAATGATTTTGGAGCATGTTAACTGCATTCAACCTCTGCCTGGGATATCCACAGCTGCTTTTGTGGTAAAATCTGTTCTGCTCTGACCCATCATGTGTTGTATCACTTGTAGTTTGAGGTCTCTGTGGTACTGAGATGCTTGCAGCAGCTCATTACCAGCAGTGTGGAAGGCAAAGGATTGCTGCTAGCCCAGTCTTTCAGACTGCACAGAGGAGGTGCTCAAGCAGAGGAGGAACCATGGCTTGTAGCTGGTATCAGACCAGGGAAATGAGCTCTGACTTCCTCATCCCAGCCAACAGCAAAGGCTGTGGGCCATCCTTCCTCTCCTCTGGGTTTCCCTTCAAAGATGAGGTGTGAGGTTCTCATCTGGGTGCTCCCTACCAGTGAATCCCTTGAATGCTTTGAGCTTAATGAAAAAGCCCTGAAACACCTCAGTTTGCAGAGTTTAAAGAAAGAAGTACCAGACCTCACTGTCCCTCAGCTGAGGAGGTTGCAAGCAGTTTGTGCTACAGGCTATTGCAAGTGTTACCCTAAAACCTTGGGCTGACACCCATGTGGCTTCGGAAGCTCTTACTGAACATAGACCCAGGTGCTCTCCATTTAAAACTTTCTGGTTGGTCCATAAGAGACCTTTGTGTGTTTTACCTCAAATGAGGGCCTGTCAGGCATTGTGGGAGTAGTAAATAACAATTTCCTTTATTACTGCTGCCCACTTGGGATCATGAGTTGCTATATTCAGAACAAGGTCATTTTCCTTCTCTTTGGTTTGCTGCATTATACCTGCCCTGAAGACAGCTCTGAGATGCATATCTACCTTTTGAAACCATGCCCTTGCAGTGTCTGATGTTCATTTTCACATTGCAGTGCCCACAGCTGTTTTCAGGGATTTTTCTAGGACTGGAGCATTAGCAGTGTGCAGCACAGTGTCTGCACTCTAAGTTGTTTACAAAACCATTTTACTGTCTCTCCCCTTTATGTCTTGTGCTCGTTGTGAGTTCATCTCTCTCCTCATTTCAGGAGGCATTATTACCTTCTTTATGGAAGTGAAATACTTAAAAATGTGAAACTTGGCTGTTAGAGAATGGCAATGAGGTTGTGTCTCTGTGGGCACCTAAAGAGCACCTCCCTTCCTCAGGGGGGAGGATGCCCAGTGCCTGCTCCAAAACTGGCAGCTCCTAATCAAGCAAGGGCCAAGCTTCCACCTGATGTTAACCCTGCAGCTCCAGTGAGACAATTCAACAAATCCCTTCTAATGCTGTGTCTATTTACTAGGAAATTAATTACTTCTTTTTTCTTTTTTTTTTTTCCTAACTGGTTTTATTTTAGGGATAGTAAGTTGTTGCTTTGCCATAGTGGGGGGGAAATCAAAAGAAGAGGCACATGATTTCTGCTTCTTCTGAAATCACAGTTTTGTTATGCTGAATAGCTGCAAACTATTTGCATTACAATGTACTGTAAATAAGAGATGCCACCGACTGAAGTGTAAACTGAGCAAAATGTGGGGAGCTCTCAGCACAACGGAATTTAAATGGTTTAAGGTGAGATTGGACAGAAGTCCAAGGTGAGAACACAGGGTGCTGGGTTTTGGGTCTCACATAAACCCTGTGGTCAGCAAAAATCCTTACCCTAAGATGCCCAGATGATCTTAATTTTCAGTGTAAGTAATGTAATGTGTGTGGTATAGGTGCCAAAACCGTCAGGCAAAGAGGATGGGAGGGAATATGAAACCCTGCAGAACAGGATTAGGCAGGATTAAAGTCTAAAATGATCATGCTGCACCATGTAGCAGATATTGCCACAGCCAGCTCAGTAAAACTCAGTGGGACACTTGACACTGCACATTTTCAAGCAGCAAGTCTTAAATCTATATTCATGTGGAATCTTCTGCTCTCAGTCTGGTGGGAACAGGAGCACGGCACAGCTTCAGGTGCTGGCTCAGGGGAATAAAGCACAGGCTGCTGCCTGGCAGGGACAGATCTCTGCTAGGAAAATGGAAAGTAACTGAATGATGTATGTAATTATGTTTGTTTGCAGGGCTGTGTAATTTCTACAAGCCCACTGAGAATCCCTTAAACCTGAGATTAAAACCAGCTATAGATATATTTTTAACAGTTGTCTATATATAATTATATGTACGTACATAGCAGTTGGTGTAATGGTGTAATACCTGCCAGTTCAACAATCCAAAGCACATAAACATTTACCTTTATAAATTAAAGCACACATTTAAATGCTTTGCTGGACAGGGAAGTACTTAAGCATTTTGCTTGAATGTTGGGCTGAGTCAGGTCAGAATGAAATTGAGTTCTTCCCATCTCGCTGTTGGTATGAAACTGCTCACCTTAGAGCTGACCAGCGTCAAAAAGCTGTTCCAGAAATGTGTTCTTGCATCAGCACTGTGTGTCATCAGCACTGTGTGTCCGTGGTGCTGCTGGAGCTTTGGCAGAGTGGGAGGACCAGGATGCAGAATCTGTGTGGCAGAGCTGGTTGCAGTCTGGAGCTCTTAACCTGCTGTTCTTCAGCCTTTGCATCAAACAGATTTTTGAACTGCTGCAGACTCCAACCTCTGCCAGCCCCTAACCATGAGGTAACCCTTTGCTAGGCCCAATATGAGTCATAGATGGGGAGGATATCTCTGGTTTCCAATTAAAAAGAAAGAAATGGTGAAGCTCATAATCGTGAGCAAAAGGTCTCTGTGCAGTAATGGGAACCAGCTGGTGTGGCAGGCCATTGCAGGCTCAAACCTTTGTTCAAAACGTGGCCCCACCATTATCACGGTTGGAAAGAGTCCTTGGTGCTGACACAGTAATGACAGCTTCATGTTTTAGACACATCTAATGGCACTAAGTCCTGATCTTAGCCGGCGTTTATCAAGATAAGTGAGCCAGTCAGGCAAGAGCATGGTGGGCTGACTGCACTCCTTTTGATAACGACGTGCGCGTTTCCTCTCTTGGAAGAATAATGAACAGAATATGACTGTCAAAATATTTCTCTCTGGAGAGATTCCAAAATAACTGACACTTACATGAGCTCAGTGCCATCAGCACCGTGAGCTTCCTCACAAACCTGGGAGAAGTGGAGCTGTGACCAAGAGATGTGAGGATTTATCCTCAAAGCCTGGGAGAATTGTTTTCTCACAACTCCCTGTTGTTCTCACTTGCAATTGGACCTCTCTTGGGAATAGCTTCACTTTCATGGACACTGAATGACATAGTCCCTTAAAAGGACAATCCTGGTGATTTCAGTGAGGTTGGTTCCCATGTAGCATTGTCTTACTCTTGCTTTATCTGGAATTTTCGCTAGAATTATCCAATCCAGCAGAGAGTCAGGCCCTGCAAGTTCGACTTTATAATTCTGGGATTTTCCTTTCTAATCTGGCTGGGAAATAGCTCAGCTAATGACTTGTCTGCAGAATGGAGTGCACACACAGACTGATGCAGAGCTTAATGTGCTTGTCTGGTGCAGACAAGCCCCCTCTCAGCTCCTTGCCTTTGAGAATTCTGGGAATTCATCTCCAGCAAAGAGGCTCCTTCCAGGAGCAGTGGTTCTTTTAGGGAGAATCCATTAAAAACGCATGGCTGGGAATCTGAAAGGCATTACTGAGAGTGCTGCTGAGCTTCTGTCTGACCCAAAGAGGAGTGTGGTGGGGCTGTTTGGAGTCAGCTGTGCTGTGTTGAGCTGGAGAGGGGCAATGGTTGCACTGGGATCGCTGCTGGGACGGTGGAGAAATGCTGCAGCACAGGTCAGGGCTGGAATGTGGGCACAAAGGGCTCTCCCTGCACAGCAGGTCAGGTCATGCTGCTGATTGAACACGTCCTGCCAAGGTGTCATAACGCTGTCCAGCCTGGGCAGCAGGGAGTTAGGAAAGCAAGGTGTGCAAGACTGGATTAAGGTGAGTTTATTTGCTTTTAATTCTTTCAGATGTAGATTTGTGCCTGTTAAGCTGTGATGAACTTACTTTTTGCTGTCAGCAAAGGGCTGACACTCATGCTGATGGAGTGACTCTTGTGCTTTTGCTGACCTCTGTTCCATGCTATTCAGTGTAGTTTTCATGAATTTTCTGTATGGGCAGCCAAGAAAGTGTCTTGTAGCTGGGGTTATGGGGTGTGTGTTTGTGTGTGCCTGTCAGCTTTTCAGTTGCCAAAATCCCCCTTTTCCTGAGTGTTTCAGGGCTGTCTGGGGGATGCTAAAGATGACCAGGACAGCAGTAAACTAATATTTATAGAGCTATGTGTTTATGAAAGTGACTGTGGTTTTCTAGGTAAACAATGCTGGATTATGCAAAATACTGTGTACGTCCATCCAAATCCTTGTGTCATGGGGAATATCTCCCACACAGTTTTGTAGAGAGCTTCTTTTTAAGTGCTGGTGGTAAACCTGTGATGCTAGGTTAGGTTTTTTTATAGCTTGCAAAGGTCCCTGATTGATTTTTCACACGTTTATTTCCACAGCAATAAGGTTTTACATACTGAGATGTGGGAAGGAAATAAAAAAAAAATAGTCACAGGATGTTGAATGTATTTCAAAACCTGAGCCTAAGTGTCTGTCCTTCAAAGACTCTCAGCCTGGGGGGTGGGTAAACTAACCAGATGAGAGGTGGAAAGTTTGCACCTTCTCAAGTAAGGGATCTCTTAATTTCCTCAAAGATGAGGTAATTTGAGTGAATCCCTGATAATCCTGGTCCAGCACAGTGCTGATGTCACACTGGCAGCAGAGCTTGGCCGTGCCTTGCTGCTCCATCAGCTCAAACACCAGTTGCTGCAGCACTCCCTGAATTGTCATTTCATGTTATTTCTGTGCACTGGCAGGGCAGAGATAAGGGGCTGATTGGGTGTGTGGGAGAAAGGATCTGGTGATGCAGGCTCAGACCTGGTGCTCCTGCTGTGCAGCCTCAGCCAGCTCCAGCTGTGCTCCTCTGCACTGTCCACTCAGGCTGGAAACCCTTCCAGCAGAATGGGAGGGAACACCTGATGGGACACAAGTGACAGCTGTGACCCAGAATCCCCCCCAGGAATTGTCCTCACTAGTTAAATTTCAGAGAGCTGCAAAGCCTTGATGAAGTTTAATGGGCTGTGGGTGGTTTTGTCATTTGCATAGCAGACGTGGTTATTGGGGATATTTCCTTCCATTTCTCACAGCAGCCTGTTGGAATACTGGAGTCCAGCCTGGCTCTCTCGGAGCCTCTGAGTAAACAAACAAGCATGCATCCTACTTAAAAAAACCAGACTGGCAATTAAAAAAAGACATCTTGCCTTGTGCAAACAGGAAGGGCTGTAAAACACACTTTGCAGGGAGTCAGTGGAAATGCATTCAGTCTGGTTTATAATCACAGCACAATGAAATACCCAGAACATAAATAGCAAGAAATCAATTTTCCTTAGAAAAAGTAAAATAAAGAACATTAAATGATCATTTGACTAGATAACTGCAGTTTGCTTGGTGGTATAACTGTCATCTTGCCTGTGCACAATAATGGAATTAATGCAGAGGGGGTATGGTTTAGATGTCTCCTTCTTTACAGTGACAATAACTCCCTTGTTTTCTCTAGTGAGTAGATGTTTATATTCTAATTTTGTCTCTGCAGGCTACACAGAGCCTTAAACTTGCAAAAGGGATTTGTGAGCAGCCTGCTTGTCAAGAACAAATACTAGTCAAAAGAAATGTGTGACTTATTGACCTTGGGTTCACTGAACCTTCATCTTGATGCTTCCGTACCTCTAAGGAATCAGCTCCTCTGGAAATTAAAGTTCCCAGATTAGAATAGGAGCTTCAACAAAGGATCTGTGTGGCTTTACAAATACACATCGATTAGAGGACTTTGGAAGAACTTTGTTAGAAAAGTGGAATTATGAAAAGCAAATGTTTGAGAGGTAAGAAAGCAGTTGAGGTCAAAGTTGATGAAAGCCAGACTTTTGAAAATATAGAATTTCTTGTTTGCATTTTGGCTAAAAATCTTTACTCATTATCCTTACCTGTTACTTTATTCATTTGGAGATACAGTGACAGAGTCTGGCTGCCCTATTCATCTTGCCAAGATGGTGAGAGGCCATGACTTCAGGGAGACTCTTTTGGTGTGTGCCCAATATTTATTTTATGTTATCCAATTCAAATTAGTTTGTTGCATCTTCCAAGTTTTTATAAGCTTACAGAAATATTTCAAATTCCAGCTCTTAATGTCTGTTTAATAGTTAAAAAGCCATGACATCTTTTTTTTTCCTCCTGTTCCTGAAGAAACATATCTCAAGAAATCAGCCCAAAGATTTCTATGCAGTGTTAGTCTTAACTAGGTGCTCAAACTTTTTGAGAGTGCAGAACCTCTTTCCAAGGCATCAGGATCAGTCTTTATGCTAAGATGAAATTTATAACAGATTAGTATTTCCTATACAGAGCTATGCAGAGGAAGTGCATTCTTCCACTGCAGAACAGTGTATTTGTGCACATGTGTGACCATGATGGGGATGTGTTAAATACTTCTGTTGTGTGTGTACATATCCACAAAACCTGATGGAATGCTATTTAAAAGCATATTTATAATATAGTTGCTTATGCTTTTCATATGCTCAGGAAACATCTTCTGTGTGGACAGTAGTTACTTTTAAAAATCAATTTACTTCATTGGTTCCAAGGTTTTAACATTTATATATTTTACCTGTTTAATGACATAGATATTTGTATGATGAGAAAACTCAGAAAACTGAGAAAACTCGTTTTGCTTACCCCATAATCTGCAGTTTGCTTTGATGATAGTATGTCATAATTCCTCCTGTGTGCCAGTCAAAACAAAGACTTTGCCCTGTACACAAGCAGTTCTTGTTTGGATGGTTTTGGTGTTTTGAAATGTGGAGTAAAATCCAAGACAGATTATTTCCCTTCCCATAGCTGAATAAGGATAAGGCTGAAAGTGTGAAGAATCTTCAGGCTTAAAGGAACAGAGGATTCAATCCCCTTAACACAGTGCCACTGTGACACTGGGCATCATGGATAGTTTGAAAGCAAAAGTAGGAGGAAAAAAGCCCTCAAACCCTTTCAAACTGTCAAATTTTTTTTGCTGAAAGAGGGTTCTTCAAATGCTGCTACCAATGAAACTGGATGGAAAAATATTTCTTTAGTATTTTGAAGCTTCTAGAGTTGGATTGCCTTTTAGAAGTACTCACATTATCAACAATATTTTCATATTTGTTTTTTAACTACCTTACCTCTGGGACTTGAATTATTTGGGTACTGGGTTTGTCCTACCATCAGGAGTTTGTTGTAATGGTACTGTTGAATTATGTGACTTAAACTGCAGTTGTTGTACTCTTGTGCACTCACTGGTATCTTTCTGCCTAGAAGAAAGCTTCAATTTTACCATTGAAACTTTTGAAACTTAGATGGCTGGACAAAACAAAGCACTCCATGAAATCATATATTGCAAAGCCTGACAGTGAATACTGTGAAATGCCATTTCCATGACTTGCTCATGACTCTGGTTCACTGCTGGAGCTGATTACTGCCTGTCTTTATGTTCCTGCTGGAGGATCAGTTGTCTGAGCCTGAGATTATGCTCATGTTTAAAGACAAGCTCAAGGTTTCTGATTTGGGATATCAATTAGAAGGCAAGGAGAAGGGAAACATGTTTAGCTGCAAAGTTGGAGGGCAGCCACTTGCTGTGTGTGTGTTCCCAAGGCAGTGTGGCACCAGAGGGGGCTGGGGAAGGGCTGCCAGCTCAGGGGCTTTGTCCCTTGGTCTTTCTCTTCTGTCTCATTGCAGCTTTCCTCAGCCAGCAGTTGAAGGTTCTCTGTCATACCTTGACAGCCAGTGCTTTCATTTGTTCTTTCTGGTCTGGAAAGCAGGAGTGATTGTTATTTTCTGCTTTGGTTGAAAAGGCTTTGCAGTTATCAGGATTAACTATCCCTTCTAGTGAGTCTGGTTTTGACATTGCTGAACCCCAACCATCCAATCCCTTCCTTTCCTCTTGAGTTCAGAAATTGCTGAGAATTAATTTTTAGGCTGAGATAGAGTTTTACAGCCTTCTAGTAATCTGAGCTGAGATAATCCACTGGCTCAAGTAGAGGATAAGAAGAATAGTGAATGGCCTTGGACAAGACACACAACGAAGCTTCCAGCAATATTCCTGAAGTGCCTTGGGAGAGTTGGTGGTGGGCACACAGAGAAACCAGCTGCAGTTTGGGCTGCCTGTGGTACCCAGGAACTGCACTGCCTGTGAAGCTTGTAACCGGCCAGGCAGAGGTGAAAAAAGGTCAGGAAGAATCTTTGCTGTTCCCAGTGTCTGTCAGTAAGTAATCATGCAGATAAAAATCACACCACACCCTCAGCTCAACAAAAAATTTATCTATATATCCATATAACATTACAATACAAGCCTCAGGGCACCTCTTGTCCTTATCTAAACAAAAGTCTTCTCTGGAAACCTTAGTCATGCAAGTTATGGCATGAAATCACCCTTTCAGCAGAAAAATGGTAATTTTGCATCTGGAGTCAAAGGAGGACTGGCTTGGTGTACAAAGCTATTATGTTTCTCAGATCCAATCACCCTCAGTAATTCAGGAGCAACTCACAGATCAGCCTGTGAGGGTTTTTATTCAGTGCAGGTATGCATCCCACTGAACTGCATCTGGGTTTTTCTTGGGGTCCTGCTGACACAGGAGCTCTGTGTAGTGTTATCTGCCTTCTCTGTGGAGAGCATAAGAAAAAATACAGACAAAAGAAATTAGATGTGAATGACCTGGCAAACAGATGCAAACCCACAACACTGGATCATTGTGTTGTGAACTAAAGTGAGGAGGGGAAAAAAAAAAGGTTTTTCTAGGGAAAAGCAGGAGTTTGCTTGTTGAATATGATTATCAGTTGCCCCTTTTTTGTTTTCCAGATTTGGTGCAGAGTAACATAGATATACCATCCCTCTGGTGTGCTGAGTGACTCTTCTGCTTCGTGACCCCAGTTGTCTGTGGGCAAACACACAAACGGAAAGGAGGAGGAGGGAGCTGTGTGCCCTGCTTGGGCAGTCTCTGCACAGCTCTGGGTAGGCTGTGGAGGATGCAGCTAGGCAAGTAGACACAGCAATCTCCTGGGAGGCAAATCTGTGTGTGAGAATCCTTTCCCAGACAGAGAAACCTCTGTGGGCTCCTCAGTGTGTGTAGCATTAGCTGGCACAGTTCACATTGAAAAGGGTGTTAAAACAGTTCTTTAAGATAATTACACATAATCATCCTTTTTCTCTGTCTTCATGCTTTAAAAATAATTTATTTGCCCTGATTAGTGCAGGTAAGACTCAGAACTAAGCTGAGCCTTGCTTTAGATAATCCAGCTCCCGGGTGGTGGCATTGTTCACCCCAGTCTGTTCAAGAGGCAGCTCAAGGGCTTGGTTTCCCTTCCTGACACCATTAAAATGAAGCCTGGAGCCTGTCCCCGTGTGGGTGGTGGGATGCTGGGCAGGAGGAAGGGGCTGTGCCTGGAGGAGGAGGAAACCCTCCTGGCTGGCTGGGAAAGAGCAGGAAAACAGAGCGTGACCTATGGGGCTGCTGTTCTTGTCTGTAATGGCTCTCTTACTTTTTTCCCTCCCTGGTACTTCTGCAGTGTGCATTACTCCATGGAAAGGATCCTGTAGCATCAGCTCCCTCCCTGCTCCAGACAGATGATAACTGGTAAGCTTTGATTTCTTTCCTTAATTACAGTGTCTCAGTGCAAAACTTCAAGAAGATCTTTAAAATACTGCTGATTATTAAGAACTGCACTCCCTGCTTGCAACATTATTTCTTGACATTGCTTCTGACTTGCCTTTTTTACTTCTTGGAGAGGTGAAAAGCAGGCTTTTGTAGTTTTCCTCTTTAGACTTTAAATAATACTGTGTTGCTTCTGCTTTAGTTTTAAATGTTTGCTTTCCCTCTCACTGGAGACCTGGTCTCCCACCCCCTCCCTCAGTCCCCAAATGCAATGGGGGTTTTAAAAGTGCTGTTTGCTCTTCTCACTTCACTGTTTATGATGCTGGGCAGTGATGCATTCAGATTATCACAGCAAGGGTAAAATAATACCCAGTTCTTCACTTACATCCTATTACTGCACCTCAGAGAGCTCTCTCACTTAGATTACTCAGGGGAAAGTCAATGACATACAGTCTTTTGATTTCAAATACAAATTGTTGTGTAGAGATTTAAAAGATACCCTAATTTATTTTGAAATGGCCTGTAATGTGCTGGTGCTTTTTTGATTGTTTTATTAGACTGTGATTTTTCCATCTAGCTTCTATTCCCAAAGCCTACCAAATGATCATGATTTACTTAGGACATCTGTTAAATGCTGGGCTGTCTGGGGAGCAAAGCAAGGGAGCTGCAGTCCTGATGGGAATATTGAAGGCAAGCAGGGAAGCAGGCTGTGATCTCCCAACCATGGGGCAATTGGAGCCAAGCCTTACTGCAATCCCTCCAGCTTGCATGGCTTCTGCACAGAAATGTGTCCATCTCCAGGAATGCTGTGATTAACTGCTGGTAATAAACAGATCTAGCTCAAGACCATCTCAAGACATTCAGATCTATTGCTTTGATATGTTTTTTCCCACAAGAAGAACAAATCTGGTGCCTAAATGGGAGCACTGACGGGATGCTGGGACCTGCTTGATTCCCCCACCCACAAATGCTGAGACATTTCTGTTTTCAGCTGTCATTATTAGTGTTTTCTCAGTTCTCCTCCCCTCCACCCCCAGTTGAGACCAGTGCTAAAGAGATTTTTTGAAGCAAACCCTGCTGCATTTGAGCTTCCTCCTGCAGGACAGATTTACTCTCTGTGGTTACCCTGTGGTTGCCACATGTTAGTTACATTAAAGGCACTGCTCCCATATCTAATGAAACAGAAATCCATGAGATATAGAAAAACATTCTACTATTTTCAAGAACATTTCCTGTTCTTCCCTCTCTCCCCTCAACAATTTCATTAATATGGGCCCAGTCTGTTGGAAGGGAGCTTTTTGTTAAAATATGTCCACCCTGTTTGGCTCCCAGCAGTTGCAATCACCAGGAGCATGGGGGTGATGTTCCTGTTTAAAGAGGAGTGATGGATATTTATCTATGAAACATGAGCCAGTATCTGGGGTTCTTAATGGTTTATAGCATTGCAAAAAGCACACTGTGAGTCAATACAAGTTTTACCTGTGCACAGATGATAGAAATCTGTACAAAAAGGGACTTTTTGGGTTTGATACCATAGCCAGAGATATGAGATCTGCTCTGTTTGTCTGTTTGTACCTGAAGAACAAGCTATAATCTGAAGAGGGGGCTAGAAAAAATACTCAAGACAATTTCTAAGTGTGTTGAAGCATCAATCCTCATGAAGTGTTAAAGGAAATGTATAACTTCAGCCACAAAACAAGCAGCACTCTCTTGGAGACTTGAAATGGTCTGTGCTTCTGCATTTATAAGTTTTATTGTTGTCATAATAGGAAGTTTAAGAGCACACAGGGCAGGAAAAAAAGTTGGTGTGGTTTTGTTATTTTTTTCCCCTTGCTTATAATTTTTCAAGTGGGTGGATCAGCCCTGTGTAGGAGGGTTCAAATGACTGTGTGAGCTGGGAACTGGAGCTGGGAATTCTTTTTCCCTCCAAGTGCTTGAACTCTCCATAGAATCAGATCGTTTTGTATCTGGACTTCAATATAAGGTTTAGTCAGAGAGGATGGCAACAGAACTTCATCATGAGTCATATTCTTAACCCTGCTCCAGAGGGCTCTTCTTTTGCTGCATTAATCTGTCTGTAGCTCCCTTGTCTGGCTCTTAGATGTGCTGGTTATTGCTGGTTTGGGTTCTTTCTAAATTAAGTTATTTTTCCTGTGCTTTCAGTTCTCGTGGTGGTGGCATTTCAGGCATTGCCAGGATTTTTGTTACCTCTGCAGGGTAGCCCTGTCTTGTGCCATTCTCAAGCAGCTTACTTCCAGTCCTGAAGAGAAAACTATCTGGGAGGTTTCCCCTAAAGAAAGTGATCGAATTCCTTTGAGCTGCTAAAAGATTTCTGAGCTTTGAAATGTGCCAGACTCTTCCTTAGAAGGAATTCATGTCAATTCTGGAACGAGGCAACAATAATTTAAAGAGAGGATGATATCTGCAGGTCTGTGACCTGAGAGAAGCTCTTCCAGTAGTGGCTAGAAGTTTCTATAATGAAATCCCAAACCCTGTGAGAGATCCCAGGCTTTGCTGCCAGCCTGAAACCTGAGTTAGGGTTTGGTAGCTCCATGAAACTTTCAAGAGAACCGTGGCCAGTTTTTGATTTCAGCTGAGTTTCACAGTGGTGCCATAGGTTCATTTAAATGCTGAATATGTGGAAATGAGCTCCTCTCCTTCCATGTGAATGTTAATTTAGTACACTTTGTTTAGCTGCGATGGCAACACAGTTTTTGGAAGCATTCTGTGTGCATTAGTCATCAATATCTGAGCCATGTTTCTATTGTGCTCATCTGCCAATGGTCCTAAAAGGCATCAGCAATTCATCTATTCCAGCTGGGACAAGAAAGCCTGACAAACTGCAGTGCTGCATTGAAAAGCAACTAAAAATGGAATCATAGGGCATGTTTATTGTATTTTCATGACTGCAGCAGTCAGGGACTGATTTTCTAGCACACTGCAGCATTTGGGATCACCGCTGTGGGCTGTCCTGTTTCATCCCACAGGATGAATCAGTTGGAAGTCTCTGCAGCCCGTGTGGAGCACCCTCCACATCAGCACCCTCTGATTGGTACTGAGGGGGCAGAGAGCTGTATTTGAGGGCAGCTGCCTGGCAGGGTGCTATTTGTGCTTCGCAGCATGGTGCTAGGGTGGCAATTCCCCATGAAGGTGAAGAGTTAGGGCTGCCACTTACAGGTTCAGACTGGGAGGTTCATCTGAGGTCCTGAGCTAGAACCTCATAATCCAGCTTTGACTTCTGCTCTGGAGCCTTGCCTGACCTTGTGCTCAGAGTGTTACCAGAGGTTTAGTTTCCATCCTCAGGGTGAAGATGTTGTTTCTCCCTCTGCCTGTTCTTTGTTTCTCTAATTAAACTGACGAGTGAGGATGGCCCTTAATCAATGAAACAAGAGAGGGGTCTCACAAAGCTAACTTTAGCTGGCTAGTTGCTTTTAGTGTCTGTATCTAATAGGCTTTTCCAGAGGCTGAATCAGGGCTGCTAAATGGCAATTCCTGCTCTGAATGTCTTGATTAAAGCTGCTCTTTGTGAATCCCCCCTTTTCCTTCACACTTACACCAAATGCCACGTCTGCCTGAGTTTGGGGAGCTATTGCATTTTTGCCATCTGTTTTCAAGGCTGTCACCTTAGAGAGAGGTAAGTGCACCCCAGTGCAGCCTGTGCCCTGCCTGGTGCCCCTGTGCTGATGCCTGCGCTGCTGGTCCTGGGAAGCACCTGCTCTCAGATGAGTTGATTTATCTGCAATTTATCAAGAGGAAAACAAGGCATAAGAAAATCCTGCAGAGCAGTGGTGCCCTGCATCTCCTCCTGGCTGGAAGTGCCCTTGGCTGGCTGCTCCATCACACGCTTGTGAGGAGGGGGACTGGGACTGGAAGGTTCTTAAGGTCAGCACCATCTATTCAGAGCAAGAAGAGGAGGTGTGACCTTTTTCAAATGGTAAGCTTTGTCAGTGCTCCCATTGGGATTTTCCCCCAGGTGACTGCTTAAATGTCACTTGTGGTAAGGCAGGGCATTGGAAGCACTGTGAACTTCCCTTTCTCCTTGGAGAGGCAGCACAGGGAGATTCTAATTAGCCACTAAACAGAGAACCTCCTATGCTTTCCTAAAGCCAAAAACATCAGAGGAGTGAATAGCAATGTATTTTTCATATCATCTCCGTTTTGTAAAAGCCACACTTCTTGAGGATGTCAGTTTCTCTAGCAATGAAAAACCCCTCCTGTATAGCTGCAATTAACACTGCAGCAATAACTCAGTGGCATACATTCCTCGTGTTTATTGATTAGTGAACAAGCCCCCTGGGGTTTACACTGCTTCCAACATATTTGGTTCCAGCTGAATACCTGCAGTGTGCATTGATCTAAGAGTGTGATTTCCCCTAAATATCAGCCATCCTATTGCACCAGCCCTACATGTGCTGCTGTAGCTGCACAAAACAAGTGGCTGAGAATGAAAAATGGTGTGAAAAATGAAAGGGCACCTGTTCCAGGCTCTGCTGACATCCATGAGCTCTCGCTGTCACATTGAGGTTACACCTGCAGAATTCACTTGGCTCCAGCAGTGTGATTTCTGATTTGTATTTGCATGTATGAGAAGAAACTGAAGTCCCTCAGGGGTTATGGCAGCTCAGGGTTTCAAAGAATCGGGTCCCTGCTGCACAGAAGGACCAGATATCAAATGGATGCTCACTTCTTTGCAGCTCTTGTTTTCTTTGTATGGGCTACAGATCATTGCACAGGCATTTCCAGTATAGGTGTGGCTGCAGTAATTACTGCTTACTCTTTTGAAACCTGTGCTTACAAAACACAGCAGGCTGTGAAAGCAGATGAACAAGCTGTCCAGAAGGGCCCAGTGTGGCCAGCTGAAGTTCAAAGATTAGGAACAGAGGAATGAGTTGCTTGGCAAGACAAGGCCTTCAGCAAAACCTGTACCTGGTGGGCCTGGAAGGGGCAGGTGGGCTCTGGCTGAGCTCTAAAGGACAGGGCAGGTGGCAGAGGGAGCCAAAGGGGACAGATGGATGTGAAGGAGAGGACGACTGCAGCGAGAGGGTGGTGCTGGTGCTGTAGGAGTAACAGGCTGGATGTATTTCAGCTCATCAGCCTCTCATCTATTTTAAAGTTGATAATAAAGTATGAAATAGCGTGTGGCAAGCAGGATGGAGGTACAGACAAGCTTTCAAATCAGCATTTAGGGGCAGGGTAATTCTGCATTTCTATTCATAGCTGTGTAGCAGAAAAAGCAGGGGCTGCATGTGCAAGAGTGAGAAGAGCCTGATATGCAAACGAGGGAGCATTAATACACCAGAATTGGGGATTTCTCCTTTCAGCTGCACGCAGTGTTGGCTCCTACCAAGGATGAAGATTGCACACACACATCTGGCACAGCCTCTCCCAGAGTTTGCTGTGGAGGGTGATGCTGTGAGGGTCTGGCTGTGCTCTCCTGCTCTCTGCAGAGCTGCTCCATCAGGGTGCCTGTGCTGGAGCTGCTGTAGCCCCACAGGGATGAGACCTTTGCCTCTCAAGTTCAAACCTGCTTCTCTATAATCTGAGGTGTCCTTCTCCCTCTCCCCTTGATGTGACCTGACTATAGCTTTCTGCAAAGACCTGAAGAAATATCCTGTTTCCAAAATGAAGGTGTTTTTTTTTTTTAATGCAGCCTTTCTTTATCTTGTGCTATGTTTTCATGAATGCTGCAGCAGCCATAGTGGAGAAAGCTGTGGCAGGACTGCAGATGAGTGTCTGAGGATGTTATTTTTGTTAAAGGCAGGGCTGAGGCTTTGGTGGCAGGAGGCTTGGCTGCAGAAAGCAGGGAGGGCTTCTCCCTGAGCTCACTTAGCCCTGCTCACCCAGAGCAATCCCAGCTGCTGCTCTGGGCTGTGCAATAAGCAGCAATCTCCAAGGTTCATTAGGCTCTCGCCTATTAAGGGCTTTAAAAACTCGGGTCAGGACCTTGAAACAGATCTGCAGGCTGGGACTGAGCAGAGTATGTGCAGCAAGGGGAGTTTTGGTTCAGCTCCAAGTGGATCAGTGCCTGTGGAACAAACCCACCTGGAATTAATTGAAAGTGCTGGTGGCCACTTTTGGCAGAGAGGCAGGACCAGGCCTGGAGGCTGGGAACACTCTGCCCTCATCCCCTGGGCATGCTGGTGGAGCCTCTTGTGGGAGGTTTGTGCTGGCACTTCCCACGCTGAGTGTGCTTTGTGAACTTTCATTTCCAGAGCTGTCAAGGAAAAGTTATTCCCTGTAATAACAGACATGTTTTATTTTCTTGTAGTCTAGTAGCATGCATTTGTTTTAGATGTAAGGAAGAATTTTTTTGTTACAATGAATATGGTAAAACAATGGAATACATGGCCCAGATTGGTGGTGGATGCCCCATGCATGGAAACATCCAAGGTCAGGTTGTATGGGGCTCTGAGGAACCTGATCTCACTGAGGTCAATGCAAAGGGATTGGACTACAGGATCTCTAAAGGTCTAATCCAACTCAAACTATGCTATGATTTATCTTCACTCTAACCATGCAGTCCCAACAAGAAGGCACTTCTTAGAATGACAACAGCTTCTTAAATATAAACATGGCTTTTCTTATCTTCTCTCTCCACAGGCCACGTGCATGGCAGAGTAATTGTGTGGGGTGCAGGACTCTACTTGTTAAACCCACGGACATGAAGCTCACCAGAAAACTCACAGGTTTGGCCAGGATTTTTAGGTGAATTCCAAATGTCATTAGGAGGATTTATGGCCTTGTGTCTGATGAACTATGTGCTTTGTTTCCTTTCTATTCTTTGGCTTATGAATATGAAAGAATATCTAGCTGATTAGGCCACTGATATTTTAGTATATGGAACAAAGTTGGGATGCTCTGAGTATTCATAAATGTAATCAAGGAGAATTATCCAGATGTCCTGTGTCATTTGGGAAGTAAAACTAAGTACAGATAATAAAACCAATACATTCCAGCATTGATTTTTGTTGGCCTCAGAATCCTGGAGGAGATGAGGGACCTCCTGCTCCAGGAGAGTGGAGCTGGAAACTGAGTGGGGCTGCAGCTGCAAGTCTGAGGAGTGTAAGGTGGAGAAAGGATGCTCTGGTCAATGTCTGAGGAGAATTGATCATAACCTGCATTGGAAAAATAGATTTAAGAATGGAGACTGACCTGTGCTGAGATCAAAGTCCTGCTCCATTGTGTGTCTTGGTCAGAGGGAGTGATGTGGCAAAACAGGGTTTACCATGCCAGTGGCAGAAGAAGGAAGTCTCTTGGTTCCAGCTCTGTCAACAGACTGTTCATGGACAGGGACAGGCTACTCTGCCCCAGATTTTCAGTTCTTTCATCTATTCTCTCCTCCCTGCATCTCCTCTGGCTTCTTGCCAGGCTGTGTTGTCCTGCAGGAGAGCTTGGATTCACTGTTCCTCTGTGAAGCTGGGCCTTTCCTCTCTGCCCTGCCCTTCTGGCAGCTCTTGCAGAGCACCCCTGGTACCACTGAACTTTGTGAGCAGGACAGAGATCTCCTGCCCCTGGTGCTGCCATTTTCCTAGTGCTGATGCCCTTATTTCAATTAATGCAGGTTTTCCATGTGCAGTTTTATGGTGTTGGGATGAAATCTGAGGCTGTGGCTCACACATACACAGGTGCTGGACCCTATTTCTTCTGTCTCCTTTTCAACTCATAGCTCCAAATGAAATCTCAGAAAACTGAAGTTCCAGCTCCAACAAGTAGGGTAATGATTTGTTTGGTTTTTTTTCTTCTGTTTTGTGTTGTTCCACACAGGTATGGTGGCTTCCTCCTTGCAGCAAAGGAGGCAGGGACTATGTTCTTCAAGGGGAAATTCCAGTTTGGGATAATGCAAATGAAAACACCAAGTGTGTCCTTTTTCATTCAAATTACATACAAAAAAATTGGTGATACGAGACATGAGCAAAGGCAGAAAGGAGCCTAAAGTCTTTAATCTTTAAAATCTATTTTACATGATTAAAAGGATCCTGCTTAGAGAAAAGCAAGACTGGCTATTTATATCTCCATTCTTCTCCCCACTGCTCCCCCCTTTTTTTTCCCAGAAAATACTGCACAGTCTCACATCTGAAAGACCACGGCTGGCTGCCATTAATTTTAATGCTAAATCCTCATCAGCATTTCAAAACATTATGAAAATGTCTAAGAAACTGTCTTCTAGTAGCTTGAAAATATTGCAGGCAGCAGCCTAAATAATATTGTAAGTGCCCTGGTAAGTACAAGAGCACATGCTGGAAAGGAAAAGAGAAAAATAAAAGGCTTTAGACCACCAAGCACACGTCAGCTCCACAAAGCAGGCATAAATGGATTGCAGGATTTCATGGATGCTGAGAGTTTGAATTACTGGCTGAGCTACACCTCACTTACAGAAAATGTGGTTTTCTTTTTTAGAGAACGCATCAAATATTGAATGCTAGCTTGCTTGTCCACAGACAAGTACATAAATAACCTTACATGGAGGGCTCTGTTTAGGCTGACAAATGCAATTAAATGAATGGAATATGGCCAGGCCCCCCATATTAGTGCTCTGTTGCACTGCATTGGTGAGGATGATGGATGCCAATTAAATTGAAATGAATGGTCATAGGTTAAACAAATGATGGCTCTGATCAAAGCACTCCTCCTTCAGCAAGGCATTCAACCTGTCCTAAGCTTAAATACATGGTTTTAAACCCTGCTTAAAATTGAGCTTAAGTAATTTCCTGCTTAGGGAAGGGCTGGACCATGGATTTTTGGGTTATTTTTTTTAGTTTGGAATACCCATGCTTACCTAGTTCATTTTGCATATCCCAAATTTCACTGGGCTTTCAGGACCTGCTACTGCTGCCTCATGCTCCTTTGTATTTCTAGTGCTCCAGTGGGCTTGGGGAGCTGAGTAAGGATTGCAAAACCTTGTGCTATTTGTGCTTTCACCGATGGCGCTTTCACTGGAGCACTGCCCTGCAGTGGGTTGGCAGCAGAGGCTGATGTGTGGCCCTTCTCCTGTGGTAGTAAGGGCGATGTTGCTAGTTGAAGATTGTTATCCATATCATTAGTTTCCCTTTAGTGAGTATTTTTAAGTATTGCCACATCTTTCTGCTTTTAAAGTGGGTTTTTTATCCTTCTCTTTTTAAGAGGTTGCAAACCTAAACCCCCATTTTAATAATTATTAAAAGTAGAAAAAAAAAGGTAATTTTTCAAGAGCAGAGGGCTAAGAAACCCTATTGTTTTTTCCCAGTTTGCATAGGAACTGGGACAAGAACTCTCCAAATAAATAGAGTCAAAATGTCAGGGATGGCTGGGAAATCCCAGGGTTTGGGGGGGGAGAAGTGTAGAGCACAAAACAAAGGCATAGATATGAAACTTCCTTCAGCTCCTGTGCTGCTGCTTCTCTCTTTGATTAGACATCAAGTTGAAGCATCATCAGCAGTGTGAATTCTGAAGAATACAAGAGAATGCACTTCAGGTTAGAAAGCCTGTCTTTTATTCAGATATTAAAAAAATAAGCCACTAGACTATTCTTGAAATAAATCCCTGAGAGGGTTAGGCAGGGGCTGGAGGTGCACACACCACATTTTTCACTGCCAGCTCCTTGTAGCCAAGGTGTGTTGTCAAGACGAGCCTGGAGAAGCGCTTCCCTCTCTCCTCCCTGTGCCTCTCCATGGTGACATCATTAATGCTGGAGGCTGTAATTGACCACAAAGCACAGACCTTTAGTCCCCACCTGATCTTCCCCAGTGTTTATCCACTGCTGGCCTGACCACAGCAGCCTAATGAGCATTACACTTGACAAATATTGTCATGCCTAAACAGGAGACAGTGATTCTGCTAGGACAAGCAGCGAGCCCTGGGGCACGTCACGCTCAAATAGGAAAGTTAGGAATTAATATTCATTCTCTTCCACTCACCAGGGGCCTGATCCACATCCCTGATGTCAGTTAGGTCTTTCCACTGTGAGCTTTGCTTCCCTCCTATGAAGCAGCACGTTTATACTCCTTGTCTGTATTTTGTTTTATAATAAGTTTGACAGTAAAAGTAGATGGTGCAAACTGTTTTTATCTGGGATCAGGACTGTTCCAGTAGATGGACAAGGTACTGATTTGAGATGGAAAAACACAGGTCCTAATTCCTTCTAGACTTTAATGTCTGGAGTCTTGATATATGTTGGATAGCATTCCAGATTTTATGTGCTAGAGCAAGACATGGTGAGCAATTTAGGAGAAATGAGAGCTTGTGATTCTCTTTGTTGTCTGTTTGCCTGTTGTGTAAAGCTCTGTGTGGCTGCTGTATCCACTCTGCATGCAGAGCTTTGGGAAAATCCCCTCTCCCCACACCAAGGCTGCTCATAAATCCCCAGGAACTGTAGCACCTGTGCTGCTGAGTTGCCTTCCCCCTGCTACCTTATGTTCATTTTTCTTGATTATAAACAGCATTAAAAGTTTTAATGACTACTTGAGGTTTTCTTTCTAGATACTATAGTTTATTTTTATTTTATAAAATTTAAGATAGAGAGCAATTACTGCAAAATTAATGAGATCAAAAATTGTGCTTGTGTCTAAATATCTCCTTGGTCTGTTTTTCTGGTGTCTAGGCCTCACTGTACTTTTTTTGCTTGTCATAACTTGCCATGATTTACACAACTGCTGCCTCCTTTTTAATCTATTTCTGACAGAATCCTTAATATCAGGTAGAGTCAGAGATCCCTGAAGCTTTGGGCTAAATTAACTAACTTTGCAATAGAGCAGAGAAAGGTGATGCCACGTGGAGGGGGTGGCTGTGGCTCCAGCCTGCTGCTGTGAGCTGGCTCTGCTTTTTGCTTTGCTCAGAAAGGTTCTAACACTCCTGTTTGCTCAGAAAGGTTCTAACACTCCTGTTTGCTCAGAAAGGCTCTAACACTGAGCAGCAGAATGGGCTGGACCTCCCAGGCTGCTGCCTGGGTCTGTTCTGCTCTGCCTGGCCCCGTGTGGGTGCAGACCTGGGACCAGCAGTGCCTGACTCTATGGGGTTTGGAGTGCCTGGGTTTGTGTGTCTGTCCCACTGCTGGGTTTATCACCTTTCCCCTGGGTCTGAAGCACACAGCCTCATGCTCTTGACCAGCTGCTGTATGTGCTGACAGAGCCTGGGTCAGGGTGGAATTTTGGGCACCCTCAGCCTGGAGCACTCCCTGTGCAGCTCCAGCCAGGCAGGGAGCACAGCAGGGCAGCTCTGTGCTGATTCTGTTGCTGGAGCAGTGTGATCCTGT
>NW_005054330.1:1948963-1957659 GCF_000277835.1 Geospiza fortis | reverse complement strand
CTGTCTGGGGCAGCAGGAGGCAGCCAGCCCCTCTGGAGGAGGGCAGGGAGCCACTGTGCCAGCAGGCTGACCTGGAGTCCTTTGGAGGCCTGTGCTGCTGACAGGAGGTGATTCACTGGGATACACAGCCAGGGCCAAGTCAAACTGAGCCAGCTGCAGCAACTGGATCTCAGAATAGGTCAGGCCTAAATGCAGCCTGGAGCATTTGCCTGCCATGGCTGTGGCTGCAGGTGCAGGATGCAGCATTTGAAGGCACAGTCCCAAGCTCCAGCGGGCACTCAGGCTGCCCTGGGGGTGCTGTGCTGCCCTGGCATCCCTGGCCATGTCCTCAGCCATTCTCCTCTGGGACAGATGTGATTCTTCACCTTAGGATCGAATTTTTTGTTCAGAATATTTTGGGCTGAATGAAGAAAAATAAGCAGTTCATCACTGAGAAGAGCAAGGACTCCTTCTTTGCAGGCTTTTCAGCAGCCCTGCTTCCTCCCCTGTGGGGATGTGCTCAGCGCAGCCATGGCCACCCCCAGAGCCCTGGGCCAGGCCCTCAGAGCACACCTGGGGCTGGCAGGGAGCAGTAATTGAGCTGTGCATTGTCGCAGCACTGTCTTGATCCATGATGTTTGCTGTCAGGCAGATCCCAGAGGGAGCTGCTGCAGACATGTCAATGTTCCGCTTCCTCTGCACAGAGGCTCCAAGCTGCCAGGGCAGTTTTTTATCTCAATATCACCTCCTTGCTTTCACCTGTGTGCTATTAAGCTGTTAATATATCGGGGGAAAAACTCATCCAGGCAAGTGTATTAGGGATACTTAAATGAGGTAGCAAAAATATTATTGTTATTAAATGTTCCCACCAGATACTTGGACAGCTTGCCTTGCAACTGCAAAGCTAACATTTAATTACAGCAAGATATATATTCATAATGGATTGCAATTTACCAAAATACACAGAGGGCCCTGGATTTGTCAGTGTGCATTTGCTCTGCAAGAAATGCATCTCACTAAAAACCAGATGTCAGAATTAACAGTAGAGCTTTAGCAGTGCAGGGAGGGAAGCTGACATTTCTGAGCTGGCATTCCAGCTGTGTTAACAGCATCAGGGGCTCTGTGTCCTTAAACACAACGTTTAGCAGCAGAACTGCATTAATTTGTTTAAATTATAAGTGGTGGGAAATCACCTACACTGTGTTGGTGGCAACAATTGCAATCAAGAGAGATTCTGGATCCCCTCCTACGCCCCAAATATTTTCTCCCTTTCCATTCACTTGCCGTGTTCCTGTCTAGCAAAATTGCAGGAGGTTGTAAAAATTAGTTCAGTTCTGAGGAAATTGCTGGGGGGTCATTGCCAGGGTCAAGATTTGGAGACGGATGAGGGAGACAGGTGTTTGAAAGCTCTTGTAAATGTCTGAGTAACTGTTCTGAAATGTAAATTATTGATTCATATCCTCCTGTTTTTTAATGTGCTTTATCTTGCTGGTAATTTAACCTAGTTTCCAGAGTATTTTTATCTGTAGTTTTCTAGAACCTGCATTACCCATGTATTTTATCTCATCTCTTTCTCCTGTTCTTAGATGTTAGGTAGTGAGTCAGGGCACTGATTAGCTTGACTAATTTGTTGGCATAGTTTTCTGTCAGGGGAAAAAGGATGCACATTTTTAAAAGTGAAGATAATTAACTGTTGGAACAACACAAGCACCAGTGCCTCCTTCAGTGCTAGCAATAACAACATCAGGATGTGTATTTTCCTAAGAAATGTCTCTGCTTTTCCACTGTCATTAATTTTTGGAAGCCCTGAGGCCTGTGCTGTGTGGAAGATGGATGATCCTGATGGGCCATCACGTTTTGGGACTTCCCAAACCTGGTGCTTGGGGCACTGTGTTCAGTTCTCTTCCTTGCAGGACAGGATGGCAGAAAGGGTTTGGTGATGGGCTCCACCCCTGGAGTGGTGGGGTTCCATGGATGGGTTCCATCCACGTGGAGCTGAGATCTGCAGGTGACATCAGGGGAAGGGCAATGAATTCCTTGTGAACTGCAGGGAAATCCTGGGAGGCTCCTGGAGTCTCTAATCACTGATTGAAGTGGGAATTGCAATCTCCCAGAGCTTCTGATGGTATTTGCTAGATCAGGAGGCACATCAAGGGGTGCTGGTGTGGGATCCAGCTGCTCCAGGGGTGGGAATGTGCTGTGGGCACCTGTCTGGGGACACTGCTGCAGGCAGTGGGGCATCATCCCCTCCCTGCTGGGCTGGGAGGCTGCACAGGCGAGGGAACAGCAAAAGGGGATGGGAGGTGCTCCTGGGGAGCCCTGGGGGAGCTGATATCCCACTGATAACAGCACCTGGTGCCCTTATCTGTTGGTGCTGGAGCCATTTGAGCTCCCCCAGGGCCCAGCCCTGCTGCTGGGGCTGTGCTGGCTGGGGAGGCAGATCCCCATTTCACAGGCAGCAGGAAACCTTCACTCACCTGTGTGGACAAGGGAGATATTCAATTTCAAGGCAAGATCATATTTCCTCTTTAAAATCCAGACAGATAGAGATGGCTGTTGACCCCAGCAGCATTATGTGACCTTATCTACCACACAGATATTTTCCTGAGGTTTTCTATTAGAGAGGCAGGCCTGGGGCTCCAAAGGGGAGCTGGGGGGGGATGCTGAGGTTTGAACCCACCCACCCACCCTGAGCAGAGGTGGGGCACACGAGGTGCTCTGCCTGGCTGGCTGGGGGAGGCAAAGGGAGCATCATCCAGAGGAAAACAGCTCCCTAAAGCCAGTGTAGAGATGCTCAGTAAATCACTTGAGTGTGATCTCGAGCATCTCTTGTGAAATGTCTTGCTGAAGGGGGGCCCAGCAGAGGAACAAGTCCTTGGGCAAATCACAGTGTATAAATACCTCTGGTGTGGGTGTAATTAAGGCCACAGCCCTGGCACACGATGCAGTCAGCAATAAATAGATTCCTGAATTAGAGAGAATCTCTGCTGTATTTCAGATGTGACTGTTTGAGTTACATGTATAAAATGGCCTTTGAAATAGCAGCTGTGTCTGCCTTATCTTCTTCTGAGAGATAAGCAATTATGAGAATGTTATAATGATTTCTTTAAAAAAATGGATTTAAACAGCAATTGCTTTTCAGCGCAGGAGATATTTAAACATCAGTACCTTGAATTGATTAAAAAGAGCTGTACTGATAATGCAATTTTGTAGCTTGTGATTTGCACTGAGCAGTGCAATGAATCATGATGAAAGGCTGGAGAGGAGGTGCCTGATGGGACCTTCGGCCACTTTGGTGGCTCTGAGGTGTGCTGTGTTCATCTCACAAAGGAAGCTGCACTTGTGTCAAACTCCTCATTAGTGCTGCTGTGTGTTTAGTGGCAGGTGGTTGTTCATTAACAGTGAACATGGGAATACCTTGCCTTGCTGGAGGGCCTCTTAGGAGAGCCTTGTTTCTGAGGGATGCTCTGCATTCCCCTGCACACTGATGCCTTCTGTACTTGAAGGATTTTAAATATCACACTTTTACAATTTGTATTTCTCCTGACTGTTTATTAGTCAGAGTAATTACATGTATTTTTCAGACTTTCTCGAATGCAAAATAGATTCCTTCCACTTGGATAGCTAACTGCTGCAAAACAGTCTCCCAGCTAACAGATAGTATCACTGAATTCCTGGATCACTTAAGAATTTATATATCCTCCTTGAATCACGAGGCAATTTATTTATTCAAGCCCTCTTGGATTCTGTTCTCTTGCAGCACATAACTGTGGTGCTGGGTGATGAGTAAGGAGCAGAGAGTGTTTGAGAGTGGTCATGTATCTCATGGGCAGTGGCAGGATGCTGTAAGCAGATAGAGCAGTTACCAAGGTGAGCTGGACTCTGTCACTCTGTTCTTTAATTCCTTTTTGCACTGTGTAAAAACACAAGCAACAACAACAAACAACAGAAGGGGGGGAGGGTGTTTCATTTCACTGAGCTACACTCTGAGCATCATTAATTTCACTTCTGCTTGAGGTGACACTTGGGTCTAGAATCCTTCCTTACCCTGGCTCCTGCAATTAGTCTGCTGCCTCCTCAATGGGGTCTCAACCATCTAAATCCTTGTCTTCAAGCAAGTACTGACAGCCCCCTCGTGTTAAGTTTTGTAAACACTAATTTGTGACATCTCCCGTGGCTTAAATCAAAGCACTCAAGTAAAAGTAATAATACCACTGTTAAAGTGAACGTTACAGAAGGAGATGCCTGTCACCTGATGCTAAATGGAAATGACACTGAGCATGTTTCAGGAGAGGCTTCTAATGAGGAGGCGCTGGGGAAGCGGCGCGGCAGCCCCGGCTGTCAGCCCTGGCCCTGCTGGGCACACAAAGGGGGAGCAGGGCTGGTTTCCAGCCTCTTCTGCATTGTACTCAGGTGCCTGTGGAAGGAGGAGGATGCCCTGGCTCCTGGCAGCCTTTATGTGAATGGCAGCTGTGAGATGCAGGGGTGCAGGGGATGGCAGAGATGTGATCTGTTTGTGCTCATGCTGCACACCCAAGTGTCTCCCTGTCCTGTAAAATGTAGCTCGCTACCAGTACCACTCTTACTTGAAGTTATGCTTATTCTACAGAGCTCTTTTCTATTTATCATTTGCCTCTCTATTTATTTTTTTTAATCCAGCCTTTCAGTCTTTCTTCCATAATCACATTGCATAGATTGAATGCATCTTTCCCCCTTTTCCTTTGTAGTGCCCTGAACATTGTTGTTGTATTACGTGAACTTTTCATGCCTGGCAATACTGGAAACAATAGGAGCCCTCCAACCCAAAACTGTGTGTCACACTTGGTAATTTTCAAAGAAACTTCTGTGAGCATTCACAGTACAACCATAATACAGACTTTGCAGCAGGTAGCTGAGCTGGTTGTACCCATCTGCTGTGTTTGAGCCTGTTGAAGGGTAAAATGAACCTCTGCCAGCACATAAGAAGTCCCAGCAAACTGGGAAAACAGACAAGATTATCAGTAAGAGAAACATCATGCTGTGTGAATTCCTATCCCATGAGAGGAGCAGGGAACAGGGGAAAATTCCTGAGGGTGTTGCCTGTGCAGGAACTCTAGGATGGGAGGGGATGGGTGTCAGCACTGGGTGCCCTCTGGGTCTCACCAGCATGAAAACTTGACAGGCGCTCTTGTGCTGAGGGGTTCTGCCCTTTTCCACAGGCATTTGTCTGAAACTGCACAATGCAAGGATGGTGTGGAGTGGGAGGCAGAGAATGGACACAGGAGCAGAGGCGATGCCCAGGGAGCAGCGAGGATAACTCAGCTGGAGCTGAAGGTGAGAAGTGAAGGCAGGAATACAAGAAACACCTCTGCACCTGCAGTGGAGGAGGAGGTGCTGGTTTTTCTCCACATGAGCCATGAGTGTCCCTGTGGCTCCCGGAGACACTCAGGGCAGTGAGCCACTGCACAGAGGCACTGCCTGAGGGAATGGGCCTGGCCTCTTAATTTATTCTTCCCCAATTTATTCTTCTCTTCCCCAGGCTGCCCAAAGGGTGCTGTGGGGCCCCAGCTGCCCCCCTTGCTGTGTCACCCCGCTTGGGGAGGAAGGTGCTGTTTGTGGAGCCAGCACTGAGCAGCTGCAGCCTGGCCCTGCTCTGCTCCGTGCCCAGGGACACAGGTGGCACTGGCAGCACTGGCACGGGTGGCACTGGCAGCTCTTCTGGTGGATCCACAGCAGCTTCCTGGGTCAGCCCAGCTGCACCAGTTCCCCTCAGGGAGTGGGTTTGGCCCCGCAGGTTTGGCAGCTGGCAGGGCTGGGGTCTGGCTCAGAGCTGGGTGCAGAGCAGCTCTGAGTGCCCTGCACTGCCCAGCTCCTCCCCTTCCTAGTGCTCATTAATCCTGGATTCATAAAAGCATAGAATTAGTAAGGTTGGAATTAAATCTTTTCAAGCCCTCCTCTGTCAAGAACGTTTCTAATGTCTTTTATTTCCTTTCTAATTTAATTTAACTGGAAAAAGCACTTTTTTTTCTCTTATTTCTCTATTCCTTTATGATTAGGGAAAACCCCATCTAATAAGTCTAAATGCTTCTACCATGGAAATATTTAGTACCAGCTCTGGCATATTTATGTTGGCTCCCTGATTAGACAATGTGCCAAGCTGTCCTTCGTGGCCTTAATTATCACAACTTCAGGCCAGCGTTGCCTGCTTACAGCATAATCCCACGGCCCAGAGTGAACCCTGAAAATGCTTAATTAAATGACATTCCACAACAGATTAAGGAGTCAGAAGCCCGAGATAAAGAAAAAGGGAGAACTGTGACCATAGGAGTGGCAGGTGCTCTTCCTTCTCAGGATAATGCTCCTGACATGGACTGTTTAGTTTGGAGCACATTAAAAAAACCAATGTTATGTGGTAACAGTTTGGGGTCTTCACTTGGCTTCCTTCATTTTCAGTGGATCAGAGAGGTCCTGCCTTGGGATGAAGTGTGAATAGCACTGATTTTACATCAGCTGAGGATCTGCTCTGGGCTCAGATCATTTGTTTGGGTACCTGGATGAGGCCCTTTGCCAAAGTCAGTGGATGCCTTTGCAGTTCTGGAATCCAGGGTGAGCACTGGGGTCAGACACCACAAATCTGTTGCTTTTTAGAAAACCTCCAAAAACCAACCAACCAAACAAAAAAAGCTATTAAAAAAACCCCAAACCAACCCTTTTCCCCCATGTAAAATGTGGTGTGCAGTTATTTAGAGCAGACAGGATCAGAGTGTGTCAGGGAGCCCTGCGGGAGCCAAAGCCCACGTCTGACCACAGAAGATCAGCAGACAAATACAAATGCTGAGATAATGTTCCAGTGCACAGATTAGGGCTCAAATCTTCAGCAAATCTGTTCAGAGCAAGGAAATGACAGCACGTGGGGCACGTGCAGCACACTGAGCACGTCTCCTTCAGAGCCCCATCAGTAAAGGCAGTTATTGCTGTTATTGTGTTTTATCATATTACTCCTCAATTATTTGCTCCAGCAGCTCTCTTGTCTTAGCCAAACAAACTGGCTGTGCAGAAGCTGACCTGATGTGATTTCTTCTTTGTGAGGAGAGTGGGCTGTGGCTGGGTGTCACGATGTTTCCAGGGGTTTGGTTTCTATGGTTTGTGTCCTTCCCCAGCTCTTTAATGTAATTTCAGCAATTTAACTACAGGAGAAGGGAGTGGATTCAATGTCCCTGCTAACACAGGGACAGTTCTTAGGGGGAACAAAATACAGAGGGGCTGAGTGAGGGTGGTCCCTGGCTGGTGCCTGTGGTCAGGGGGAGGTGAAGTAGCCCCAGCCCAAACCCCAGTGGGCACTTGTTACCCACAGTCCAAAATACACCCCATGCTTTGACACAAATGGGATCTTTGGGTGCACAGAAGCAAGGAATTTTTTTATATTTGATAACAGCAGCAAGGCACATTATTCCTAAATGCCATCAGCTAAGCTGTGCAAGGGACCGTGGCACATCATTTCCCTATCTCTGAAATGGAGGCTTTTCTGCTGAGCTGGGCTATTCAAGTGATGAGTTTTTAGTGTGAGGGAGGCCTCTTGCTGCAGCTCAGAGGCTGCATGTGCTTAACCCCTTACCCTGTGGCTGCTCATGCTCAACCTGGAGCCTGTCCCAGCCCTGAGCCTGATCTCCTCTCCTCTGAAATGCTCTCACAGAGCCATCACCTGCCTCACTGCTCCACCACCTCACCCAGCACTTACCAGCATCAACATTCATCATCTTCCTTGGCAGCTCTCCTTTCTTTCTGCAAACCAAAAGCAGAGGAGTTTTAAAGAAGGAAGTGAAATCTGACAGCAAAAACCTCTTTTTAGGTATTCCGTGGAGGAATAACCCAGGGCAATATGTGAAGCAGAAGGATTTTTATTTACCTAGAGGTATTCCATGCTTGGAGTCCACAAGACTGCACAGATTCCTGTTCAGAGCTTTGTATGTGATAAAAAGCACCACCTCCAATTTGTTTTCTCTATTCTGTGTTTAGCATCACTCTTCAAACTGAAAATTTGTCTTGTTCCAGTCTGAAGATGCAGTTCTGCAGGCGTTGGAGCATCCTCAGGTTCTCCCATCACATCTCTAAGTGATCCAGCAACATGAAACTTCTGGATGCTTTGCTCTCCAGCTGGGTGAAGCTCAGACAGAGTCCAAAATTGGGGATTTTTCCCAGTTTGGTCTTCAGGACGCTTCTATGTGTGTGGACAAACTGGGACCCCCTCAGCTGCAGCAAAGCTTTGTGCAGGTGAAGCCCCAGCCTGAGCAGAGCCCAGCTGAAGGCTTTCTTTGTGGCTGGAGCAATATAAAAGTCTTTAGATGCAGTCCTCAGCCTTGAAAGTGCTGCTTTGAAGTTTCTGGGCCTTCACATGTCCTCCAGACTTTCATTTCACGTACTGGGGGTTTTTTGTAGGTTTGTTTGGGTTTTTTTTAAGATTTCAGGTAAGATTTCAACAAGCTGGGGATGTATCAAAGTACAAAATACTTTGCTTGAGTCTTAATCAATCCAAACTGTTCTCTTAAGAAGGAAAAAATAAAGGCTGTTAAAGCTGGCCAGACACAAGGCAGCAGATGTTTCTCTTTAGTGTCAGAGCAGCAATCTTTATTAAATACCAAAGAAAGCCCTGTAAATCCAGGAAGGCAGTTGAGTCTATGCTGAGGACACCTCTTCCTGAGGCCAAACAGCCTTTCCTGAGTAATTTGTTTTTCCTGCTG